>NW_021319451.1:445135-643757 GCF_001605985.2 Dendrobium catenatum
TACACCATTTCTAGTATGACTACCCGAATACCAAAAAAGTTTAAATCCTAAACTATCAATTTCCTTAGCCTTATCTCCAACCCATTTAGTTTTCTGAATGCACAAAATATTTAACTTCCTATGAATCATAATATCTATTAATTCCATTAATTTTCCTGTATGGGAACCTATATTCCAAGTTCCTATCCTAATTTTAATTTCATGGACTAGCTTCTTTGCCCACATCTGTCCTTGATGTGGGAACCCTTGCCTATTTAACACTGCATCAGGGCGCCGGTGCAGCGGCCCTTGCACATTTGTCACTGTATTCAGGCCATACAGCGCGTCGCTTCCAGGCAATTCAAGGATTGAGTGAGAGACTCACATATGCTGAGATAGAGAGAGAGAGGGAGAGAGAACACTTAGAGTTGTAGCCTTTCAGCAAACTCATGCTAAAGAACTGCGGCTTGCGGCTTGCGGGAGCACAACGAGAGAAAGAGGACTAGACTTGTGTGAGAGAGAGTTTTCTTAGGGTTTTATCTAAATATATAAAAGAAATTGCGTTGGCCAGTAGCGGCATTTGCCCCCAATGCCCCCACCGTGCCTATGTCACGGTGTACCATCTGCCATCCAACATCACAAGCTAACTACAACCTAACAAGAATGTTGAAGGTCTTCTTTCTTACGAGAATTACCTAAAAGAGAATGTTAAATTAAAATTTTTCAGTACCAAAATATTAGTATAAAATCTTGGTTCTTTTTTAATTTTGTTAGCCAGTTCAATTCCTTAAATGTCTAGACCATCCGATGATCCGGTTAGGAGAGTAGACGTATTAGATCCAGTCAATGCTAAAAAAGTTAAACGAATATCTAAAAAGACTTAGTTAGAAAATATTATAAATTATCTTTTCTAATTAGATTTAAATTAGAATTTAACTCTTAATATGACACAATGGATAAAAAGAATTCATGTAGCAGACGTCACATAGTGGGATAAAGACTTGATGTTAATTGTTGTTGTTGTAGTAGTCCGACTCCTTTAACACTGCCGTTGCCAGGTCCCAAGTCCTGGATGAGAAAAGTGGAAGGTTGCGTTAGGTAGTTGACAGCCAGCGTAAAACTTGTCGAACAATAATGACATGAATCATTTAAAAAATTGTGTTAATGCTAGGGCTTTCTTTAGAAAATTCCGCTACTAAATTTAACTGCTAGCATTGATTGTGTCTGATTTCTATTGATCAAGGGTTAGTTTTTCATGGTCATGATGATTTAGAAGAATCAGAAATTCAAAAAAAAAAAAAAAGTAAGTGGAACTTCTTCACTTCCTTGCATCACATGATAAATGTATAAAAAAAGTGGTTTTGGAGAATGCTCCAAATAATAATAAACTTATTGCTCTTGACATTTTGAAGGAAATTACTCATGTTGCTTCCATCGAAATTGTGAATGTCATCATGAATAAATTAGATAATGATCTCTTTGAAATTTTGCTTGATGAGTTACGGGATGTATCAATAAAAGAGCAAGTGGCTATAGCATTTCATTATGTTGATAAAAGAGGATGTATAATCGAGCGCTTTATTAGACTTGTACATGTGGAAGAAACATTTGCTTTGACACTAAAAAAGTTTGTTGCAATGTTTAAAATTGCGTATTCGGGTATTGAGGCATTTTTCATTCGTGAGGTGAGGCGTAAGCCTCAAGGCGCGTTTTGAGGCGTAAGCCTCAAAATCAAAAGATTGTGTAAACATAAAATGATAATTTTTTTATATACTAATGAGTGAATAATATAAAACATAAAAAAGCATAAGATATGAAGTGAAATCAAAATATCTCAATAATATGACAACATGAAATATAGTTTAACTCAAAATTCTATCTTTCTCAAATCTCAGTATTCTTTTCATTAAAATATATTTTCAATTTCCAAAAATAAATAGCAATGACATATCACATAAGAACTCATAAGTCATTAGCACTGTCATCACTAAGGGGTTCTTCATTTGAATCATCATTATGATGAACTGCTCTTTCCCCTTCCTCTCCTATAGAGTCCAATGTCGGGCATTTACTTCAAGATTTATGTAAGTTTTAATATATATAGCGTGAGGCGTAAGCCTCATGCCAGTGAGGCGAGGCGGGCCTCAACCAAGTTGAGGCGCAAGCCTCATAAAAAAAACTCGAGGCGTAAGCATCGAGGTGTTTTTTACTGGAATAGCGCAAAGGCGGGCCTCATATTGTGCAATTTTAAACCATGGTTTGTTGAAGCGCTTCTAACAAAATATGGATTGAGCATAGCACGGATATGTGGTTAAGGTTATGATGGCTCCAATAATATGCGTGGAGAGTTCAAGGGCCTTAAAACTTTGATTATGAAAGAAAATAATTCAGCTTATTATCTACACTGCTTTGCACATCAGCTCCAATTGACAATTAGTCTTGGTGGCTAAAAATCATGTTGAAATTGCTTTAGTTTTCAATATTATTTCTAGCTTTATAAATATTGTAAGGAGTTCCTACAAAAGAAGAGATCAACTACAAGTGATAGAATACGACAAGATAGTAGAGCTACTCCAAAGTGGTAAAGTTTTCAAAGGTAGAGGTTTGAATCAAGAAGTAGGCCTTCAACGAGCTAAAGAAGCACATTGAGGCTCACACTCCGGTTATCTTATTAATATAATTCTATTATTTGGATCTATTTTTTGATATTTTTTATATAATACTACAATATGGATCAAACAGTGAGCGAAAAGGCGAAGCTTATGCCATACTTGATGATGTACAATATTTTGAATTTGTTTTTATTTTGCATATGATGAAGTTGATATTATTATAGTGCCATAAAAATATAAAGTCAATTCGAATTGTTTGTGATTTACTAATTTATTATGATTTATTTTATCATTGGAGCTATTTTTTTTTTTAGTATTCAAATATATTTTTTACTTTTATTTTATGAAATTTTAATTCTAATTATTTCTAGCGATCATTAAAAGTTCATGATTATTTGAATTTCTTGTGATTTTATGTGGATTTTTACTTGAATTTCCAAATTCCAAGTCATTAAATGCCATTTTGAGTTTTTCATGATTTATTGATTTTTATATTGGTTTAGAGTTTAATATTATCTGAAATGAAATTTTGATCTTAAAACATCGTAAAAAAAAAAAATTGACCTAAGAAATCAATAGTCCTCAAAATAAAATAATAAGAAATGAGAGATATAACCAATAAGTAATTAGTGCAAAAGATGGACTCAATATTTGAGGAAGTCAATCGCTGACTTTACTGTAGATTTCTCATTTAGCCATCAAATATTCTGTTGTAGGTAGAAAACAATGACATGTATTAAGTCATCTTGATTTGGTTCATGATGCATTTATAAATATTTTATCATATCAAAATGAATGAGAGATTGATATTGTTTCAACAAATCTTTGAGCCTTGATATAGTATTAGAGCCTCAAAATTCATTTATGTTTTACTATCTAGTTCACGTAATGGACAGGTTCTTTACCACCTCTAGCAATAAAAATGACCTTACCATCATCAAGGAATACACACCAAGGGGAGATCATCCGCCATAGGGGTAGTTAAGAGTTTGCATAGATGAAATAACTTGCCAGTCTCATATGGTAGATCGACCATTGAAGCAACTTGCCTTGGATCTCAACCAGGATACCTTTACTCTCCCTCATCGTCTCACCTGCAGAAAGTAGCTACTCAGGAGACTCAGCTCGTTCCATCGCAACCCTTTTACTATGGACCTTTCCTTTCCCGTAATGACAGCTCATTCACTTTTCTTTTTGGGGTGATCAATGGCTCCCATATTTTTCATCAGCAACTTCAGAATACACAACGACCTCGAGCTCTTGCTCTCACTACTTACCAACAGACTTGCTCATGTACACTTGGCAATGCTGGACTAGCCAATATTGAGCTTCCCCTTAGACAAATTATCAAACTAATGCAGAGCAATTCTCTCTCTAGCCAACCAAAGGGAAACACAGCTTGGGTAGCCAATAATATTGAGAGTCTGTAAAGCACTGTCTTGTCTTTTCTATTTCTTTATAAGCGCAACCTTTCCTATAGCTCTTCAATCCCAATAAATAAAAGGTAATGAGAAGCATTTTAGATCTTTGATTGACTTATGGAAATTCAGAGCCTTTTGAGCAGTTATAGCATAGTTTTTTTTCAAGTGAATTCTTTTCTTCATTTTCATACAGGCTCTCAAATCACCTCTCTCAAACTTCACCTGCTAGTAAGATTGGGTGTAATCCGCGGATAAATTTAGATCTAATGGAATGGATTGGGAAGGAAGTCATCATGATCTTCTTGATTCTTTTATGCCATTGCCTTGAACTCATTATTCTCCTCCATTGCATTGATTCCCAAAGACACTATGGGCACCATGCTTGCACGGGTGAAGTTGGACCTATTCTTCATTTGACTGTCCCTTCCAAAGCCATTATCAATAGGAGATTGGTGATGTTTATCATTGCCTAGGTTCATCATCGGGCATCATTATCTCTACACTAACCCGTTGTGGTAGTTGTCTAGAGATGCCATGGTCATTTTTCCTCCTTATCCTATAGTCTCTGGTTGACTCCCCATGTTTGGATCATCCAAGTGCCATAACTTCGATATTTATATTCTCCGGCACTGTTTTGGATGTGATCATATCAACTGTTGCGAGGTTATCAATGTCCCCTATTGGACAAATGAAGTCAGTATCAGTGTCTTGTTTCATCCTAGTGGTGTTGCAAACTGCCATAATCATGCAAGGCTTTGCACTTTCCATCGATGGCCATCACAGTCAGGATTTGTATCATTAGGCTATGAATGGAGTCTTCAATGTCATTGAGCGACCCTTCATCGTTGGTGACCCACTTCTTGCAGTTTGTCAGGTCCTTCGCCATCATTCTTTGTCAAAGGAGTTTAACTCTAATGCCACCTAAGGCAGCAAGGAAGCAAGGATTCTGTAGATCCCAAAGATAAACAAGAAAACTCTAGTAGTGCAATTGATCAAATCTTCTTGCAAAAAGGATGCATGCTTTTTTCTTTTGGAAGAAAAATAAGGATGTCTTGATTTAGAAAAAAAAGAAGTAACTCTATTCTCTTATCAAGACAATAGGTTTTTGGAATTGCTATGTTTGATTATAGACTCGAAAGATAATACTGAAGTTGAAAATATATGCAATTTTTTCCACAGTGAGGAAGAAGGCTAAGAGACAAAGGCAAAAAACATCTTCAGCTATGGCAAAGGACAGTTACAATTTGGAAATGGTCGACAAAAACGTATGCAAGGTAAGATAGATTTACTGTTTTTTTATTATTAATCTTAACCAGATATATGAATCTTGTACTTTTATGTTTCAGGCCGCACGAAGGACTCAACCACGAAGAATATAGCATTTTTTATTTATCAGATTATTGTAGTTTTTCTCGTCCAATTTCTGTAGGCAAATATTTACAGTTAAAAGAACTCTTTGTAGAAGTCTTGCCCGCAGTTGCTATCCTTTTTTTGTTGGGTTATCCTGGTTTGTTTATGGTAAATTCCAGTTGCTATTCTAAGCATTTTAGTTTGTGCGTTAATTATTAATCAGATTTATTTTTCTGATTCTGACGTCTTTGAAAACTCCCTAGTATTTCAGTTGTTGGGCAGAAATGCTAACAAATATTGCAAATTAAAATAATTAGCTGTGCTTCTGGTCTGTGTGGAGAACCTGTTATTTTTTGGCGAAATAACTTGGTGCAACAAGTCGAAGCTCATTCATGCAGTCGGACATTGGAAAACGAAGGTTGTTAGATACAGACTAGGTTTCTCTTTTTCTCTTTCGATTTTTTTTCTGTTGGGCATTTTCGGTTGTTTGGTTAATATTAGCAGTATAAATTTCCAGGTTAATCATTTTTATTTTATTTTTGATGTTTACATTGCGCTGTCATACATTTTGAGTTTTTTGCTTGTTATTTGAGTGATAAAACCAAAAGTTAGCCCATAAGTTTAAAATAAATGAAATTTCAGTACAATATAATAAATGAAATTTCAGTACAATATATGAAATTTCTATATATCAGGGTTTTGCATATAAAATATCGGACGAGTAATTTGCGACTTTCCAATGGAATGTGGGATTGTTTATGATAGGTTGCGTAGTTGGCTAGAATGTAAATTTGCTTAAAATTTTTATGTGGAGTAAAACATCATTTTAACTGTGTAAATTTGGGTAGCTGGCTAGAATTTAAATTTGTCACTTTCGAAATTGATGAATATTAAATTTCAAGTAAATCTAATACCTCTTAAAATTTGGATAATTCACGAAATACTTTATTTATGAATCGTAAGTATAGATTATTGTGTTGATTCTTCTAATGATCTAACTATGAATAAAATCAAAATTAGATATTGCAATTGCTGTTGTAAATATGGTGAGGTATTAATGAAAATAATAAAGAATCTTTTCGAAAAAGAGAGCAGAAGAGTTCTTCAAATGTTTGAAAAAAAAAATTGTTATGATAAATTTGAAAATTTATGTTGTAAAGTTAGAATGCAATCGTTATAACTTATATATGAATAAAAATAATAATTATTCAATAATGCAATGTAAAGATATTTTCAAATTTGATCATGAAAATTAAGGGGAATCGCCTCTATTGAGGTACCACATAGACATCCTATTTAATTCTGTGTAGTTGAAAATTGGGATTGTTCAAAATGAAAGGTGCGAAATGTTAGGGTAACTTTTTTTATATAGGATATTCGATGAGAAGAGTAAAAAAAATAGCAATGGTAGGATTAATAAATTATTCAGTTCATATAAAATGCTCAAAACATTTATATTACTAATTATAATTCTGAATATTTAAATAAGAGAAAAAAATAGTAAAGAATCTTTCAGAAGAAATGATTAATTATACTTGATACTACAAAGACACAATCTTTATAAATAAAATATAAAACCTGTTTATATTCTAATTTGAATAGTGGATATTGAAAAAGTAGATATTGTTGTGTGTTATTTTATTTTATTTGTTTATTTATTTATTTTTGTGATTGTAACTTTTATTTTATGTTATTTTTATTTAAATTTAATTTTCATTTCAGCAATTTATGAAGAAGTGAATGTGGTGTCATTGAAGAATATATATATATAAATAATTTTTTAAGGGTTTTAAGCCATCCTAGAGCCGAGGCTGTAATCATAGGTATTGAAGTCCTAATTTTGGAGCCTAAGAAGCATGAATGCATGATTGGGTCCGCAAGAGGAACAATTATTACGTCCTCCGACCGGACGTAGAGGAACGGTCGGTCGGAGGCCAAATCGTGCTAAAAAATGAGAAATACCGAGCAATATCAAACAATAACGAGGAATACCATCATGTGAAGACCCAATATCGAGTTATATCGAGATATACCGAGCAATACCGAGTTGTACAAAAGTTGTATCGAGTTTTTCCTAGAAAAAACTCGGTACAACTCGGTATTGCTCGGTATAACTCGGTATTGATCTTCACATAGCGGTATTCCTCGTTATTATCAAATAATACCTAGTAATACCGAGCAAATACCGAGTTTTTTGGCTGGATTTTGTCTCCGACCGGACGTTCCTCTACGCCCTTACACCGGATCTAATAAAAGTTCTTGCAAGAGTCCAGTCCTAGCACTTACGTCTTCAAATTAGGCATTTATGGAGTTTCCACAAGGCAATGGGCTGCTACGTACTAATAATAACTTGAATTGTGTATTGTTAAATTTTATATTTCATGGATGTTAGAAACATGAGCGTGATTCATTATTTGAATGATTTCAAATATTAATTATTAGATCTCTCTCTCTCTCTCTCTCTCTCTCTCTCTCTCTCTCTCTCTCTGAATTTGCCTATTTTAATATGTTAATCAAGAAATCGAATCGAATCAAATCTTAAATATGATTTATATTATGCGATCTAGCTTGCACAATACAAACGAATAGAACTCTTGATGGATGAACCATTATTTGTATTGGGTGAATGTTGAGTTGATTCAAATGATCGTATTGTATAATTCATATCATACAGTCTGATCTAAAATAGCTTAAAAATTAATATTGAATCAGTCATATAGTATGATACTTTGTACTAATATATCTGAAATAAATATTATAATTTATTTTAGATAGCAAAATTTGATTCTCGTAATTAAGCATGTTGGTGGGATGAGTAACCATAGCCATTTTTCTTTGAGAGTTTCTTTTAGAGAGGGGGAGGTGTTTCTCCTTGCTTGAGATAGCTTATCCAAACCATTTGAGAGAGAAGATGAGGCTAAGATGTTGTTTCTTGGGTAGTCAAGAGTTTTGTGAGGGTGATCATACGGTTATCCTCATCGACTTGTGCCCTTGTCCTACAGGTTTTGTGTTTAGGATTCTTAGAGTGGAGCTCTAGGGAGAAATTATTTGGGTTTTCCTAGGATATTCAATTGTAGGTAAATCCTATAGAGTTTTCAATAAGATGACATTAGTGGTAGAGACCACCCATGTAGTATTTGATGTGTTGAGCCTAGGTTAGAAGAAGAAAAAGTGGTTGAAGTGGCCTAAGGAGTAAAATCTATTATTTTAGAAAATAGAGTATAACCTTGGAACCCATTGCATAAATATTGGAGATATTCATCTAGTCATACTAAGGACCTCATCCTAAGAGATCCATCAGTATGAGTAAGAACTAGGCATGGACTTAGAAATGAGGTTAGCCACTCTACCTTTATGTCTATGGTAGAACCCTCAAAAATAGATCATGTTTTATTTGATGAATTTTGGATCTTAGTTATGCAAGAAGAGTGAGTTGATTTTAGTTAGGAATAATGTTTAGGAGTTGATTAGTAGACCCAAAGACGAGAGTATTGTAGGAACCAAATGGGTTTACAAGAATAAGATGAATGACTATGGCATAGTAATTAGAAATAAGGTTAGATTAGTAGCTAAGTGGTACAATTAGGTTGAATGAATTAATTTTGAAGAGATATTTGCCCCTGTTGCTTGAGTAGAAGCCATTAGAGTGTAATTAGCCTTTACTTGCTTTAGAGGATTCAAGTTGTATCAAATGAACGCTATAAGTGTCTTCCTAAATGGGGTAGTTAAAAAAGATATATATATATATATATATATATATATATATAGCAACCCCCAGATTTTGAGAACTCAAAATTTTTCAATCATATATTCAAAATAAAAAAGGCATTATATCGATTTAAGAAAACACATAGAGCTTGGTATGAAAGATTGAGCACTTTTCTCTTAAATAGAGCTTTTCTTAAGGGTACTGTAGACACCACCCTATTTCTAAAGAAAGAATGAGAAGATATACTCATTATTTATATTTATGTAGATGATATATTGTTTGGATCTACAAATAAAATTATTTGTGATAAATTCTCAAAAATAATAAGTGAGAAGTTTGAGATGAGCATGATGGGAGAGCTTACCTATTTCCTTAGATTTAATGTGAAGCAAAGGGGTGATAGAACTTTCCTTAGCCAATCAAAGTTTATTAAAGATATTCTTTCAAAATATGAGATTGATAATGCTAAGGCAATCAAACTCTCATGTGCTTCACCATTCAATTAGTTAAGGATCCAAAATGAAAAATCAATTGACCAGAAGAAGTAAAGATAGATAATTGGATCATTTCTTTACTTGGCTATCAGTAGACCTGATATCATATTTAGTGTATGTAACTATGCTAGATTTGATAGGAAAAGTGCTTCTGGAACCTGTCAATTCAGATAACAATCATTAGTCTCTTGGTCTAATAGAAAATAAAACTTTGTAACCCTATCTACCATTGAAGTAGAATACATAGTTTTAGGAAGTTATGTTGCTCGAGTCCTATGGATTAAACAACAAATTCTTGATCATGGACTCACTATTGGCATTTTTGCGATCATTTGTGATAACACCAGTGTCATCTGTATTTCAAAAAAACCAATCCATAATCCATGACCAAACACAAAGACATTTGGCATCATTATATAAGAGATCATATGACCATGGAGGATATAGAGTTACATCATATCACCATTAAAAATCAACTGGCAGATATCTTTACAAAACCCCTTACTTTTGAAACCTTTGGCATCTTGAGAAATAGACTAGGTGTTATGGATATTCAAGCTTAAATCAGGATAAATTAGAAATTAATGTTTTCACTCTTTTGTGTACTTTTAAGTAATTTGCTTTTGTTCGTATTTTGTTATGTGTGCTTGTTATATAGCTTGTGTGTTAATTTTTTTCATTTATCTTGCCCTTTTGTGATGTTTTCATGATCATCACAAAAAAAAACTAAAAATTTCCCACTTTGTACTATACAATCCCACATCATAATGTACAATCCCACATTATACTATACAATATTCATAAAGTATTACATAACTTCTCACAACACATCCAACAACTGTAATTGATCCATTTTGACGAATTAAATTTGGTCAATATGATATTAAATATTGTATTGTACTGTATAAACACCTCTTCGTATTATATGATCTGATCAGTCAATGATCGTCCAAGCTGGATGATCATCTTCACATGGATCATCCAGTACATTCTAATCTTACTATACAATAAGACCACCTTTTTAACAGATTATACTGGACAAATTTAATACACTAGATTGTATTGTGTTATACCACTTTGTACTGTACGATTTGGCCAGTTTCTATTTCAAGGGAGGGTAAATAAGAATTTTCTTCACTCAAATCCTTTCAGACCTTCTTCCTTTCTCCCCACTTTCTACTCTTTTCACCAGTTGATCCCTGCTTCGCTGAAGCAACCAACGAAGAAGCATACCATCATTATAAGGCTGCCAGGATCCACCCCTCTAAAATCATTAATCATGAATTTTTTTACTTCCAGGTACTCACTTTCTTTGCTCGCACCACCCTTCAATTCATCCTTACTCTTGCCTACTCATTCAACTCCGAGCTCCTTTTTGAAAATTTTGCAAGCCTTCAAATTAACAAAGAGTGCACTGCCCTCCAATCTATGTCAATATAAGGCCCATTGAAATCACCTACCAAGACTTTAACCTGAAAGTGCACTGAAGGCACTTAAAAGTTTGTTAGGGATATTAAGCCCTTGTGATCTAGTCCCAAGGCTAATCAAGAGGGGGTGAATTAGATATTAAAACTTCTTTAACTAAAAACACAATCACATCCAAAATCAAGATTCACCATAAAGAAAATCAAAGTGCAGAAAATAAATGCATAAATAATAAAGGAAAGAACACACCAGACTTATAGTGGTTCGGTCAAACCTTGACCTACATCCACTCCTCAGAGTCACCATCCGAGTATTGCACTAAACTTAGAGTCTCTCCTTTAGCCTCCACAGCTAGGCGGAGATGCCCTTACAAAATCAGTTCCACCTTCCCCGGTGCGACGAAGTAGTCGGGCCCTTTGACACCAAAGAGGTTTTTTTCTTCCCAAAACTTCCCCCAAGACGAGCCTTGAATCCGATGGTACTAAGGTGCAAGCTCTTCGGAGCAATCGTGTGGAACCCCCTCCACACTCCCTTGAATCTCCCTCCAAGGATCTTCTCCCTCTCTCAAATTCCACCCTTTTCTCTCTCCCTTTCAAACTCTCTCTTCAAGTTTCCTCCAGAAGAATAAAGCTTCAATGGCAGTCAAAGAGACATATCAAGTGCCATGACAAAGCTTAGAAAGAAGAGCTCCAAAAAGGCTCTTAAATGCTCCAAACTAACATTATTGTCCAGGACGATCGTCGAATCGTCCCGTACGATATGCTTAATAAGAGGGCTTCAGATAACCCTAAAAACTCAATTTTGATGCCAAATATCGTCCAGGACGATGGCATGATCATCTAGTACGATGTGCAGAATTTGACCTGATAGTCCTTGACAATATTTGGATAGTCCAGGCTGATTAGTACAAAAATGTATAGATCATCCAGGATGATATTGTGGATCATTTAGGACAAATAGAAGAAAAATTATGGTATTTCAGCTTGGACGATTTAGGAAAATCAAGTATGTCGTCAAACATCATCATGTACGATATACAGATAGTTTAGGATGATCGGATTGAAAAATTTAATCATAATTAATTCCCTAATCACCAGATCAATTTAGGCATAATTTTTATATATCGTCCTAGATGATCCAGATCGTCCGGGACAATTAGAACAAAAATTAAATCTTAAAATCTTGCCTAAATTAGTATTGGCAGCTATTTTCCAAGATTATAAAATGATCGTCCTGGATGATCCTAAATCGTCCAGTATGATTAGTTCAAAACTTGATCTTCTTGATTTGACTAGATCTCACTCCCTTGAGTGTGTGTGTGCATGATCACCTAGCAAGCATACACCCTTACAATACTTGACTCAAGAAATCAAAATTACATCAATGAATATTACAGACCCTTTTATAACATAACATTATTCAACCCAATCTTGAGCTTTGATTCTTTGTTTAATGTTGCATGGTATTCCTGAAATATTAGTATACACACAAACAAACATATATTGCAAATACAAGTAGACAACAGAAAGTGAGCCATAATATTTGTTATCACAAAAAAATATAAACTCATGAGCTTGAGTTGCAACAATCTCCTCCTTTTTTATAATGGCAAATATTACTGGTTAAATTTACAAAATTAAAAATAATATCTTCGTAATCTCCTCCTCATATATGTATAAGTTAGCCAAATAAAGAGATAGGAGTAGTAAGGATTTAGTTCAAGTGAAGTGTATTTAAGGATGAAGATCAAAAAATACTTTTCTTAGAAGTTGATATTCAACAAAGGTGTATGAGATATTTTGCTAAACTTTTTAATGAAGATTGTGAAAATAAGATTTACTATAGTGACCTTAGCATCCTAAATGAAAATAAATAATTTTATTTTTATCAGCGTATTAGTAAAGCTGAAGGTAGAGAGACTTTAAAGAAAATGAAGGGTGGAAAAGCTGTTGGACCTGATAATATTCCAATAGAGGTGTGGAAATGCTTCGGAGATGAAGAGATTTCTTGGCTTACTAAACGTTTTAATACTATATTGAAGACTAAAAAGATGTCAGATGAGTGGAGAATGAGTGTGTTAATTCCTATTTTTAAGAATAAAGGTGATGCACAAGATTGTACGAATTATAGAGGTATTACGTTAATGTGTCATACTTTAAAACTATGGGAGCGAGTTATGGAGCATAAGTTATGGCGTGATACTAATGTTTCTCAAAATTAATTTGGATTTATGTCGGGTAGGTTGACTATAGAAGCCATACATTTATTAAGAGGTTTGATGGAGAAATATAGAAAAAATAAGAAGGATCTATATATGATATTTATTGATTTAGAAAAAGCATATGATAAAGTTCCAAGAGAAGTGCTATGGAGAGTTTTTGAAAAGAAAGGAGTCAATAATGCTTATATTCAAATCATTAAAGATATGTATGCATGAGCTATTACTTGTGTTCAAACACAAGGTGGTTTGACCAAGTATTTCCCTATTTCGGTTGGGTTACATCAAGGATCAGCCTTAAGCCCATATCTTTTTGCTTTATTCATGGATGTTCTCACTAGAATATTACAAGAGGATGTACCTTGGTGTATGCTTTTTGCTGATGATATTCTTCTTGTTGATAAGACTAGAGAGGGAGTTGAAGGTAAACTTGAATTGTGGAGGTCAACCTTAGAGTCTAAAGGTTTTCGCTTGTGTAGATCTAAAATGGAATATATAGAGTGTAATTTTAGTAGTAATAGACCTAGTGAGGGGATTGTGACTTTGGGCGATCAAGTCATTAATAAGAGTACATGTTTTAGATATCTTGGATCTAATGTTCAGAGTGATGGTGAAATAGATGGGGATATTATCAGCAGAATTCAAGTTGGATGGTTGAAGTGGAGGAATGCATCGGGCTTGTTATGTGATAGAAATGTACCCCTCAAACTTAAGGAAAAATTCTATAAGATGGTAGTGAGGCCTGCATTGCTTTATGGTGTCGAATGTTGTCCATTAAAAGAGAAGCATAATACTAAGTTAATTGTGGCAGAGATTAGGATGCTCAGGTGGATGAGTGGCTTTACCCTTAGAGATAGGATAGGAAATGAGCATATATATGAAAAGGTTGGAGTAGCTCCAGTAGATGATAAGATTAGAGAGAGTCGCCTTAGATGGTTTGGTCACATAAAAAGGCAGCCTTCTGATGACCTGGTTAGGAGAGTATAGGAATTAGATTGGACTTGTGTTAAGAAAGATAGGGTAGACCTAAAAAGACTTGGTTAGAAAATATTAGGAATGACCTTTCTCTATTAGATTTAAACGAGAATTTGACTTTTAATAAGACACAATGGAGAAAAAGGATTCATGTAGCCAACCTCACGTAGTGGGATAAAGGCTTAATGTTGTTGTTGTTGTTGTAATCTCCCCCTCACTAGAATAAAAATTGAAAAATAGGGGAAGACAAAATTTTTGTTGTTTTTATTTTTTTAAAATAGAAAATTGATACAAATAAATAGTATGTTCTCCCCCTTTGACATTATCAAAAAGAGGAGGGGCACAAACAATCAGAACAATAAAAATAAATAAAAAATAAAATGATCCCATATCTAGTGAAAAAAAAATCAAATATTCTTAAAATGAGAAAGTTACCTCTTGATTTTATTCAGTGGCGGAGCCAGAAAATGTTTTTGATGCACTTTGCATATCTTTTTACTTTTGATGCACTTTGCACAAACAATTCAAATTGACTAGGCCAGGCCCCAAGACCTATCCCACTCAGTTCCTTGGGTCAAACTGAGCTTGCTAAGCACGGGCTCGGGCCTTGGGTCAACATGGTTGACCAGGTCAACCTAGGTTGATCCATTAGGCCCTTTTAAGCCCAAATCAATTTTAAATCAACTCCAACATTCCTTGACTCAAACACCCACTCCCATTAGACCTAATTGACTAAGTTGACCAAGTCAACCATTAACTTGGTCAACTCAAGTCATATTAGGTCAAATTGACCTATTTTAGCCAATTTAAACCCATTAAATGCCTTGAATTCATTCCAAAAGGGTTTGAATTGAGGACCACAACCAAGTAGCTTTGTTTTCCCTCCCAATTGACTAAGGATTCGATCCTAGCCATGGATCTAAGCCCTTAAGCCTTTAAATACTCTTTTTATGGTTTCAAATAGAGGATCTTGCTCTTTCTTTCATCCTAGCCTTCCTAAGCCCGAGAATCTTTGCACTCGAGCTCCCACTACTTCCCCTCACCCTTCCCGACCAAAACCCACCATCCAAGACTCACCGGTGGCGAGATCTCTGGCCAACCGAGCTCTCAAAGCTTCCTAGGCAAATTCTGTTTGATCCAAGGTGAACCAAGGCTTGAGTTCAACTAGAAATTTGTACGAGGATAATCTGCAAGTTCAACAAGCCCATTATCATCTGAATCCACCATGTGGATTAGGTAAAATTACGAATCCTAGTTAGAAACACTTAGAACATGAGTCTTCATGTTCAAGTGGATCGTCCTCCTCCAGATTGTCTTCCTTCGGATTGTCCTCCAGAAGGGTACCCAAATGAATAAAAATTTCATATGAAGGGCCTTTCTTTTTCTCTTTAGGTATCGAGTATTTAAATTGCCTCACTTTTGAAGATTTTCACAACTCGATATTAAATTACAAATTACATCATAAAAAAAAGAAAAATATAGACTAAAGCTGAACCTGCAGGGTTATCCTAATAAAATCCCAAGCAATTTATGTGGCACAATCCAAGCAGTTAATATTATGCATAAATAGAAAAATACTTGGCCACACTCTTTTAATTTTAAAAGGGGCTGAGCAGTCTCTGGAGCATCCGCGGAAAAAATATTATTAGTTTTAAAACTTTAATTATTTTGCCCCCTTTATTTTAATGTTGAATGAGCGTGGCCACCCGCATAAGACTGGATTAATAGGAAAAATGCTCCTAGCCCATGGGTGATCTAATGCACAAATCATATCACTAGCAAAGTGAATAAAGCATAATAATGAAATAAGTATTACATCAATCATAATACATCAGAACAAACTAAGTCAACCAATCACACGTATCACATATAGAAGCATCACAACACATAAAGCAGAAAAGGAAAATCACCGGCCCTATTCCTAAGACTAAAAATGATGCCCTAACAAATCTATGTGTGTGTAGTAGGCTTGTATGGCTTTGGGATAGTTAGTTTAAGTTATCTCGGGTTCAGATTTGTTGAAGATCTAAAAAGAAAAACTTTAATTATAGTGTAAATATTAGTGGATTAGGGTTTATTTTAGTTAATTAGGTTTGTGGGTATATTTTAACACTTAGTTTAGTGATAATTAAAGTTTAAATTATTTTAGTAAATTTTAGAAGGTCTGGGTCCTCCTATATGCTATTTTAAAGGGGGTCCAAAATGTCATTATTGGAAATAGGCTAGGTTTGGGAGTTCTAGAATTTTAGTTAAATATTAGGGCTTAAGAGGAGCAATTAGGATTTGAGTTTGCTGGATTTGGAGTTTTCTAGCCAAAGTTATGAATTTTTTAAGGTTGGGGCAATTAAACAATAATAAAAAATTATTAATAAAGTGTATTTTAGGGTTTTTGATCCAAATTAGCTCTAAACTGATTAGAATCTTCCCCAAATATCCAAAATGATCCAAAGAGGTGTTACCAAGTGTTTGGGGAAATTTTTAATATTTTTTATTTATTTAATTAAGGCAAAAGGGTGAATTTTAGTTAAAATTAAATTAAGGTCAAAATTGAAGTCTAATTAAGGGGCCCTAATTTTTTAAGGTTAAGGGTTAAATGTTTAAGAGTTTGAGATATTATGAGCAATTTTAGGAGTTAAATTGAATTTAATATAATTTTTTGAAATTTTCATGGCTTAATTAATGGGTTAAATTAGGATTTGTTAATTAAGGGGTATAAAGGCTCCTAAAAATTCCTAAAAAAGTCTAAGAGGTTTATGATGTTACTAAATTTAAGTGTTTAAAGTTTCATGTCAATCAGAGATCTGTCCTAACTCCTAAAAATTTTCTAAGTTCATTAGACAGGTCCTTAATTATTATCCCTAGGGTGTTGCTACGTTAAATAGGTTTAAAATTAAAGTTTGAAATTAACCCTTAAGGTAACATGAGTGGGATATATTAAAAATAGTAAACACACAAATCCTAAGATCTAAGAGGGCCTAAACTATGTGTGAAAGTTCGTTAAGGATGTTAAGCCCTTATGAACTAGCCTGAGGCTAACCAAGAGAGGGGATGAATTGGTATTTTAAAATTTTCTTAAACCAAAAATAAAGATCTTTTGAAATAATTTAAAATCACGTACCAAACAATCATTCACCACACGGATAAAGTGAAAAAATTAAATGTAAAAATGCAGTAAGAAAGAGCACATAAAATTTTATAGTGATTCGATCAACTTGACCTATGTCCACTCCCCAGAGCCTCTCCTTTAGGTATTGCACTAAACTCAGTGGCTCTCTTTTTGCTCTCACAATAAGGCAGAGAAGCCTGTACAAACCTCATTTCCACTGACTCTGATGAGATAGAGAACCTGACTCATTTATCTTCCTCCTAAAGTAGGCAGAGAACCCAACTCCTTTCACTTCATCCTGAAGTAAGCAAAGAACCTAGATTAATTATTGAAGTAGACCTCTTCAGAACCTCCAAGGAACTAGGGACGACAGTCGAAGAAGATGATACGGATCCTTGCTTGGAGCAATCTTTATGAAACCCTCACAAACTCCTCCTCACAAGATCCTCTCTCTCCCTTTCTATCCCTCTCCTCTTGGCTCTCTCAGGTCAGGATAACAGTGAAAGATCACCACTTGAGTAAATAAGAGATCTTATAAAGAAGGTCTTTAAATTTTCCCTAATTTGTAATTAATTGTTAAAGATCATCCAAGATGATCGACCGATCATTCTGTACGATTAGTATAAATTAAGGTCAATCAGCCAGAATGATATGGAGGAGGCTGTACGATTAAAAATTTTGTTTATTATAATCGTCCAGGATGATACGACATCGTTTTGTATGAATAGTACAAATCATCAAATATCATCCAGAAAATTGCTCTGTTCGACCAGACTTTAACTGTTTAGACGGTGAATAAATAACTAATCATCCAAGATAATTTCATGATCGTCTTAGATGATTAGTTCAAGACGTTGAATATCGTCTAGAATATTGCCCTAGATACATATTTGGATGATTAAAAAATAACTGATTGCCAAGGATAATTTTTGGATCGTCTTGTATGATTAGTTCAAAATATTAAGTATCATCAAGAACATCGCTCTGGTCATCCAGAAAGAAACTAAAGTTTGTAGAACTGATCATCCCGGATGATCCTACGATTGTCCCAGATGATATGATCATGCAATCAAATCTTAATTGCTTTCCTTAATTACCATACTAATTTACACATAATTGTAATTCATCATCCAGGACGATGTCCAAAAATAAAACATGCCCAAAAAGATTTGGCGGTTGATTCCTTTTTATTTGAGCCTATCATCCAGGACTATGCTAATATCGACCATGCTGATTTGCTTAATTTTGGCTGCCTTAACCAGGATGTCCTAATTAAAGTTTCTATTTTTAACTGATTGTCCAGGACGATTTTGAATCATCCCGGATCATGTGATCAAAAATAGAAAACACTAAATAGATATAATTTTTCCCTTTTAGTATGTGTGTGTAAGGTTACTTAGCATCAGGACCCACTTTGTTACATTTGACTCAAAAAAAGGAAAATACCATTGATGTACACTTACAAACTGACTCAGACCTAATCTACCCAATCTTGACCTGGCTTGATTTGTAATTTGATCTTATGGATCTGAAACATTAGTAAGCAAGGCAGTCGTAGAAAAAAAAAAGTATTAGAAATATTTACTATCATCAAAATTATAATTTCTGAATCTAGATTCGCAACAAGGTGTTCATGCATCCTATATATGCAAAAGATGGTAAAAATAGTAATTAAGTATGCTTTATGATACGATTAGTGGATGATTGGAACTCAACCACCCACTAATCCTCTCCACAATGAATGTTATTCATAAGCATAAGCTATATTTAAAATTTCATGAATAGATCTTCCAAAGGAAAGTAATTTAATTACATAAGTAATTTTAAAATAATTTAAAATACCTATGTATTAAGTATATAAATATTTATGAAAATAATATAATTAAAAATAATTTAAATTTTATAAGTGTTTGATAGATCCACTGGTCACCCAAAAAGAAATTTAAAATAATTTTTAAATTTCAAAATATTTAATATATTAATTATTTAAATAACCAAATAATTAAATAAAATATAAATAAACCAAAAAATTAAATTTTGGTTACTTAAAATAATTTTAATATAAAATACATTATTTTTTGAAAAATATGAGGTATTATACGTCAAAATTCAATTGACAATGAATTAATTATGAATTTTTGAAATTTAAAGTAATTAAAAGAAATTTTAAAATAATTTAAAGTAATTAAAATAATAGTTATTAATAAGTAGTAATTAAATATTAATTACATTAATTAATAAATATTCAAAATAATTAAATATTAGATTAAAATATAATAAATATTTCTCTAAAATTATAAAATATATTTTAAAATAGGATTTTTTAATTTTATAACATATTTTAATCAATTATAATTAATTATTAATTTGAAATAATAAATACTTCATAAATAAAATAATTTAAAATATACTTAACATTTTAAGTCAATTTTATTTTTAAATTAAAGGGGATAATATTTTGAAAAATATTATATATTATTATATTTTTCTAATTTTAAATTAATTTTTTGAAAATTTTATGATTAAAAAAAAGGTGGTAGTGACGTGCCACGCGTCGGCTCGGGACTAGTTCCTGGTAATCATTGTCAATGATTACGCCATCGCACAATCATTGGCAATGATTATGTAGAAAATGACGTGTTACTTATCTACATTAGTGAGGCGACGAAGCTGTTGGATCTCTCGCTGTTTGGATCAACGACCCTGATCGCGCTAGATGAAATGAATGACCGCGGGATCGATTCCACGTTTCGAACAAAATTGTGGAACGGCTGGATCTCCACTGTTGATTAAATGATCAACAACGGAGATCTCGTACACACGAGCCTAGGGTGAAATCGAACCCCTAATACATTTTTTGTCTCATTCTTACAAACAACATGATGGGTTTGTTTGAAATTTTAAACTTAATTAGCACTAGTGAAGAGCATTATTAGGGGACCAATATAATGGTCTAAAATGCACTTTTGACAAAGTTATTTAAATCTAAGTGTAGTTACCTAGGGTAAGGTATTTTGGAGAACTTCACTGTTAGATCTCTAGAATTTTGGCACGGTTGAGCTTGTCGATTGTCCTTGTACAATTCCCTAGTTGAAGCCACGATCAAACGAGCTACGAATCATCAAGAAATCACCTTGGACTTTCTTTAGCCTTGGGTCATCGGAGATCTCGCCGACAGTGGCCTAGACCAGCGAGGTTTGACTTGGAAAGAGTGGAGAAGGGTTAGGGGAGTTCAAGCATAAAAGAAGTCAGCTTAAGGGGTCTTGGAGAAAGAGAGATTGCAAGAGAGCTCCTAATGAATGCTAAGGAGACTATTTATAGGCCAAGGCATCCAATGGACGGCCATGATCAATCCTAGGGATAATTAGGAGGGAAAGGAGCTCAATTAGGAAGGGATTTGAGTCCAAGGAGCAATATGAAGGTTTTAAATGGCATAAATGCCATTAATTTGACCTAAATAGGTCAAAATTGACCAAGAGAGACTTGGGTTGACCTAGTCAACCAAGTCTATTAGGTCCAAGGGATGAGTGGATTGAGCCAAGGATGAGTATGGATTTGAATAAATTTAATTTGACCAAATAGGGCTCATTATGTCAACCTAGTTTGACCTAGGGCACAAGTATGGGCCCAATGGGTGGGGTTTGACCCATTGGGTCCAGTGGAGGTGAGAATTGAGTCTGAGATGCTTTGGATTTGATTTGAAATCAAATGGAAGGGTATGGATCAATTTGGGTCAACCAGGTTGACCCAGGGCCTGAGTTTGGGCTCAATAGACTGGGTTCGACCCACTGAACACAAGGGAGGTGGTCTTGGGACCTAGCTTGGTCAATTTGACCAGGTGTAAAGGAGGTCAACAATTCCAATTTTATATTATGTAATTAAATACGATGGCTTTCACTTGTAGGACATTTAGAACCAACATCCACCTTTTTCAATATCAATTTTCAAAATTCAAAATTAATCTTCTTGGAAAAATTAAGATGATAACGATCATTATCGTTATGTTCCATCAATCGATAACATCAATCGATAATGAGTGATATTTTCTTTCCTTTGAGAGATATATAATTCGTTATTGTGACATGAAATATGCAATTAATGATCTCCCATCCGGATTGTAGTGGTTGAATATTAATAAAATCTCATTTCAACCCTTCGGGATTATATGTGATTCTTATTTGGATTCAACTACTACAATCAGGATAACAACTTTCAGTTTCATCATATGAACCCGTTAGCAAATGATATTTTGGCCTTAAGGAGAAATATATTGTTTATAATGAGATGTTCGATTTTGAGAATGTAGATTTAATATTAAATTTCTCAAACAAGATTAAATCCTTTCAAAACCCGCTTTCAAACTTCCACCAACAAACAGTGGATGGCTATGATAGTCGTTGTTAATGATATGTCAATGAGTAGGTAATTGGACATTGGAGTTGGAGAATACTATTTCATACACTATAGTTATCTTTTTTATTTTTATTAGCATGTATTTCATTGCCTTGGAGCTTTTTATCATTTTAATGAAAAGACAAGCTTTTCCTTTTGTGCTTAGTTATATTTACTTGTGATAATCTTCAATTATTTTTATATATATTATTTTTTCTCTATCATATACATTTAATTAAACTTCCCACATTTGCTTAACTCATAGCACTTGCACTTTGATGGTTTATTTAGTAAAAAAAAAATAGTAATTAAAATTATTTAAAATAATAAACTTTAGGTGAAAATTTAAATGAACAAAGTGCTTTAATTTATAATTTGAAAATCATAAAAATTAATTAAGGAAAATTATCCAAGTCATGGTCATGTTTTGAACTTAAAAGCTATACACTTAAACATTGATTACTAAATTGAAAGTATTAATAATTGAGTTTGGAGAAAAGGATTGTGTAGATTAAATTAATAAAGGTCATTGTAAACCAAACTATAGAATTAGCAATTAATTAAATTTGTATGTTAACTTATTGAAGATTGTTAGAGGGATAAAGGAAAAAATGATAATCCAAATTATTAATTTATACTTTAAGTATAAAAAGAAATAATAATAATAAAATAAAAGCAAAATTTGAAAAGAAAAAAGATGACTACAATAAAAATTAGTATCTCCTAAAATTCAATTTCAAAATGCATATTAATACCTATATTAAATATGCTAAGATAAGTGAAGTAATATATAGGATGGTTCACTAATGAACTTCTAATGTAGGTACAAGCACAACTAATCTCTAAATGATACATTATTCATATCTAAAATCATACACTTGTAGAGAATAAGCACAAAGTAGTGCACTTTGATGGTTCACTAATGAACTTCTAATGTAGGTCAAAACCTACACATACACTTGTAGAGAATAAGCTCAATTCAAACAATTACAAGGATGATTGATTAGGCTAATTATTTATGATTATTCAAATTAACATTCAAACGTTGACCATTTTAAATTACATATAGATAGTGAAGTATGGGCATACCTTTTAATAATTCTAAATTACAAATTTTATTTGGGCTAATGAATTAATAAATATGTGATTACACCATTGCTTGGGATAAATAAGATCTAAAACTCGGGAAATTTATTAAGTGTAAATTTTATACTATTCTATTATCTTAAAAATTAATGAAATATGGTTTTTTAGTTGATGTTGTGCAGGAAATTTAAAAAAGGAGAAATATTCACATGTGTTGAATCAACGCCGCATCGCTCATACTACCAACACCGTAACATCTATAATGCATCAACATAAGATCAAGAAATTGCAGCACTGAAGCCTTAGGAAAATGGAAAATAATTCAACACCCCAATGGAGCAAAGGTTAGCACCGTATAGCTTTATAGTGTTATAACATTAGAAATAAGTGTTGTAGCACCTAAGTCTTGGGAATTCAAGCATCAGAATGCTGATCAGTATAACACCACAGTGTTGGATTGTATATTCTGTGACGCCCCAGGCATCCATAGTGAAAGGATTCGTCGATAGTCTTGATCAACCATCACTTCCTGCTCCCTTGCTCTGACCTGAAATTGTTAACCACATATAATGAGCTTCAAAAAGCCCAGCAGGTCACCTAATACCTACAACTGAAATCAAAGCATGATACTGAAACAATATGCATGTCAGTCCATCAAATCCATAACAATCAGTTGCACATGATCAGTGAATATATGCAGCAGATACGAAAATCAGTAATCAATGCATGATCAATATAATTCACAATCATCGATAAAAGAATTGATAAATAATAGGAAGAAGCCCATAAAGCTCCATGAATCAGTACATACGATAAATCTCAGAAGAATCCATAAACAGTAGAAAAATCTATATTCGAAAGGATCTCAGTTAAATCGATCAGTCAAATTGATAGAGAAAAATCGTCGTCTCGATAATATCAGTTAAATCAACATCGTATCAATATAATCAATCAAATCAATTATCTCTGGTCAATAACATCAATCGGTATGAAATCATATAAAACAATCAAACCAATACATCGCAAGAATGGTTGAAATCAAATCAATACAGTAAAACCTATTCCATACTGATCAATGAATCACATGTAGCAGTTCAATACGATGTATCAATGAAGCGATAGTATCAATGAATCAATATCAATGAATCAATAATATCCATGTCCATAGTAACAATAAGTCAATGCAATATCGATATTCATATCAGTATCAATGCTTAGTGACATAATACGAATATCAATGAAATCGTACAGTAACAGTAAATTCGTAAATCCGTCAATAAATAAATTTCAATACAAATCAGTCGATATCAATAAATCCATGAATCCATAATGAGATCAATAGGTCAATACCGTACACATGCAATTCAATACAGTAGTCTTACTGAACAAGTATAATCACTGGCTATTAAGGCATTTTTCAATGTCAATGTATCGTTGTATATCCATTGTGCTGTTGTAGAAATATCCATATATCCATATATCCGTTGGCTCAATAAGAGTCGTCACTCTGTGCCCGTCGGCCGTCCGTCGGCAAAATAATCTCCTTATGACTCCCAATCGTTATATCAATGATCAATAGAGGATAACACCAAACCCTTTTTAAAGGAAAGCCCGTCGACCCACCATCCTGTACAGGTCAAGTCAATATCCAACCAACGGTTCAACCAGTCTTCACTTGTCTTTCAGTAACAATAATAATAATTCAATCATACATTCACATTCGTATGCATATCAATAAGGTATTGCAATCAATAAATACAATTTAGCTCAATGCAGAAAAAACCCTTAAAATATCGTATAGTAGACAGACGTCGTTTCAAAATGCACAGTTCTTGAAAATTATCAAATTACCAGAAATCGAATAAAATAACGTTTCAAAGCTTTACTTGTACTAAAGCAATAATTTCCAACATCCTGATAATTTTTTATTCGATAAAAATTGCACAGAACTCAAAATAACCGGTAGAAACTTTACATAAAATACTCAAATCGTGCAGAAATATCATATTAGAAATATATCAAAAGTTGTGAGGTAAAACTTTCGTCAATACAAAATTATGCGCGTTTTTCGGTAACGGAAACACAAAACTTAGCACAGAAATATCAAAACTCGAAATCTTCGAAATCAGAAATAGGATTTGGAGTCCTTACTGCGAGACAAACAAATCTTCAAACTACGTTGTCAAACGAAAAGCGCTCCGGGGCCTCCTAAATCAAGCTTCTTCTTTCTCTTTCCTTCTCTTTCTCTCTCCTGCTTTTTCTCTCTCCTCAAAATATTTCCAAAATATCTCAAATCCGATACTTATCAAGCAGGATCGTCCAGGATGATGCCCAGATCGTCTTGGGACGAACTCCTCTGGACACGGATCGTACAGACAAAAATTAATTCCAATTTGTTTTGTCCCTAAATGATGCTCTCTGTTCGGTTCGTCCCGACGGTTCGTCCCGGCCCTTACAGGATCGTCCAGATGAAATTGACAGATTCTTCACAATTTTTTTCAGTTCGTCCGGGACTAAAGTCAGTTCCCCGGACTAACAGCACTAAAAAAAATCAGCTTCGGAGGGGTTTTACATATTCAAGGGCCACAAAACTCAACTTTTGTAGTGACATGATGGAGAAGTTAACAAAAGACAGAGCCATGCAAAATAAGCCAAATGACGTATTAATTCATCCAATAGATGTGCAGAGTCAGCTCAGCACTACAGTGAAGCAAGCTTAGTAGCACTGATGTACTAGTTCATCTTATAATGCCGCGATGCCACCATTTGAAGCGCTGAAATGCCTGAGCCCATTTTTTTGCTTAGTATAATAAATTTTTAGTTTAAAGTTTTCGGGGGTTCTGTCATAAATAGTGTGGAATTGTACTTTTTATAGTGTCCCCTTAGAGTTAAATCTTAGGGAGGCTAAGAAAGAGCAACATACTTTCTTTGAAGATCTTAGCCCATCTTATTTTGAACAATCATACATTTGGAAGAGAAAGGAGAGTGGAGAGTATAAGTATACTATTCAGGTGACATTTTACCTTTATCTTCCATATCTTCTCTTTTATGCAAGAAATGAATATGTTTTTTTTTTTCATTACCATATATGGCTAATTTTTTAGTTTTGGATTAATGTTGTGAACATATTGAAAGTACTAATATAGGATCTTATGTCTTGAATGAAATTATGGATCTTTTCAATATATCTCGTTCCTAATTAGCATACAATAGTCATATGTCTAGTTAATATCTAGTGTGATATATATACTACTTTAATGTAGAATAATTAAAATAAATAGGAGTATTGGAATGGAATCTTGACATGCATATACATGAAATGTTAAACCTTCTATATTTTATGGAGATAATAGAATTGTAGGAAGGTCATAAACCTCCCTTTTCAACCTTAGCTGCTCGACAAAGATTTAGGGATGCATATGCTCTATTCCACATCAATATTTAAGAGTTTCAATAGAAAAATTTATTATTTTACATACATTAGTCCAAAACATCTTTAATATCTGGTATCCCATTTATCTTTTTTATTTTTCTTCGTAAGTGACAAATTCTTAAACCCTTGATTTTCATTTAGAAGGATAAATCTTCCATCTATAATAGAGTGTAGCAGTTTAATTGCAATCTAACAGAACACTTCCTCATATGATCGACACTCTCTCAATCATTTTATTACTTTATTGACATGTATACTTGCATATTTAGTGGCCTATCTATATCAAAGAAAACCAAAGTGTTAATTGACCACAAGGCATATTCTATTTTATGCACGCTTTCAGCTAGCCATGCCCGGGCTATCAATGACTCCATGAGAAGATCCTTCGTTAAGATGGGCAATGCTAAATTTATTGAGATTATTGAAAATGGTAGAAGTAATAAAATTAGGAATTTTACCCTTAAAGAAAAATATTTTTCAATTCATATAATTAAACCTAAAAATATTTAGATAATTATACCCAATTTTTAAGATGGGCAATGCTAAATTTATTGAGATTTTTTTGATCCTACATGTATGTATGTATGTATGCATGTATGTATGTACGTATGTATGTATGTACTATATGTTATGTGTTATCTAATATTTTAAAACTATTAAATTTTGATCAAATTGCATATTTATTCCTATTTGACTTTTAAGGCATCTTATTAATTTTTATGAAAGTTATTGAGCACAGAGATATGATATTTTATTTTTGTTATAGGACAAAATAAAATAAAATACACTACAATATAAATAAGATCTTGTTACATAGTCTAGGCAACAATTCATTCATTTGTTGGCATCTTATCTCTGAGTGCAAGAACTCTCCCAATCTTTCTCTCTCCCTACCTCCTTCTATAATGTCATTTCTACAAAAGAAGGCCAAAAACCACATGTTTGACTATAAAGATATGCTTTTGATTCAATGATTAGACTTGACATATTGGCTCGGTAAATATAATTTTCATTATTATATGTTTAAAACAAATACAATCTGGAGCAACTTAAGAAAATAATATCAAATAGAATCATAATTTTTTTAAGATAAAATTAATGTTCATATTATGCTTTTACTAGATTATATGAACTGATATCATCCTACTCACATACAAATATACAATTTACTTTATAAAATAATCAACAATCATGAAGAAGATGCAAATACAAATAAATAAATTTATTATATATTTTAAATATGTTTTTTTTTTGGTAAAATAAATAGGATATAAAAAAACCTTACTAGCATTTTCTAATGAAAAATTTAACACATTATAATATATGTAATTGGTAGAATATCCCCATCATATTTTTATTTGAAGAAAAAACTAAAAAGTTCATTTTAGACAAAATTACCTTAGCTATGGGTCGCCATCAATCATTCATGAATAGCTCATTTGACTTGTTAATCAATCAAAGCTTGTTCTATTTTGAATCATTCAAAATGGTTCGAACAAAGGTTCAAATCACCATTCTTGTCCTTTTGGTTTGTCATTCTTATCTTAGATGAAGCTTCCTAAGGGAAGGCATGGATAGGATTGATAATGTGTTCAGAAGAAGAGTAGTTGGTGACAAAGACTCATTGGGGAAGAGCATCGATGGGGCCCGTGGCATGTGAAGGAGAAGAAGTGTTTATCATAGGAGCTTGCTAGAGCAAATATCCATGAGATTGATGGCATGTTGCAAGAGCAAGCATCCATGAGATTGATGGCATGTCAAAAAGAAAAATAGTTTGTGATAGGAGCTCAGTATTGGCAAGCATCAATACGTCATCAATATGTAAAGGTGAAGAGGAGTTCATATAAAAGAGCTCCCTACTGGCAAGCATTAATGGGACCGTAGATGTGTGAATGAGAAGAGATGTTCATAATGGTAGCTCTTTGGCACCAAGCAATAATGATCTCATTCGTATGTGAAGGTAAAGAGGAATTAGACAAAAATCGATGAATCCCCCACATGTGTTGGTAAAGAGGATTTCATGGCAGGAGGTTTTTGGGGGTAAGCATTAGCGAGATCAATGGCATGTTAAAGAGAATAGGAATTTATGTTGGAAGCTCATTAGGGTTGTTGCGTGCTAGAATATACGCGGCGGTAGAGTTTGTAAATTTGCGTCCTAGCGTTGTACAAGTATTCAGCACACAAGAAGAAAAGAGAAGTGAACACCAAGGTTTTTATGTGGAAAACCCGAAAGAGGGAAAAAAACCACGGGGCCTCGCCCAGTTGCAAAGTTTCACTAGTATTTGTTTGAAGTACAAAGGTTGATCCGTCTTACAAATCAAGACGATCAATTTACAATAAACTTCTCACAAAGTTACAAAGTTCTGCAAATTCCCGATGTTTCCCAAAAATCTGGCAGAGTTCCGGCATCTTCAGGCGATAGGAAGAGCTCCGGCGGTGGTCGAGGAGGAGCTTCTTCCTTCTCCTCCTTCTTCTCTTATTCCTCTCTCTCTTCACTTGAGTCCCCTTTGTGAAGAATGAGGGCTCTATTTATAGTTTTCCTGGAGTGGCATGGCTCGTAAATAGGTGTGAGATCATGGGCAAATAGGGAGTGGTTTGAATGGACGGCCGATATTGAACCCTTTGATCGTACACCGTTCGCCAGCCATTTGAAGGCCTTAGTGATGTCGAAATCCGGCGATCTTAGGCTCGTTGGATTCGTCTCGTCAAGCCGTTCGATTCAAGTATAAGCTCGTTAAAATCGGAGACCGTTTGGTAACTCAAATTGTGGTTTGAACCTTCCAATAGCGCTTCGGGTCCTTGATTTGGACCCATTTGGGCTCGGATTGGGTTGAATTTGGTGTCGTTGGGTTCGTATTTCCGAGACGCTCAATTTGACTGTAAGCTCGCTGAAATCGGAGTTCGGGTGCTTCCGGATTTAATTTTTGAAGTTTCCGGGTTGGGTTTTGCATCGAGATTCGTGCCCAATCAAGATAATTTCATGATGACGTATCAGTTGCCCCCCTATTTTCGGACGTCGAAGCTCCAGAAGTCCGAAAATATGTACAATAGCCTTTGAGGAATTTTTTGTAGAAACTTTAAAATAATCCGATCTTCGGCGTAGAGGATCCAAATAATTTTAAAGTATCAAAATTAATTTCGAAACATCGAAAATTGGTTTCTTGATAATTAAAAAATGCCCCAATATGATCTCTCTTGGAGAAATGCAAACCACTAACAATTTTCAATTCATGCTCAGCGATCTTAGCATAAGTGATCCTTTGGTTCTAATGAAACCATTGAGAAGTCTTGCCTTTAAAAAAGCTTAGTATTTCGGATAATTATGAGCTGGTTTTATTTCTAAATGAGGCGCAGTGGTTTCCTGAGATGTAATTTTCATCTCTCAAATCATTACAGTCTCTCCCTTCCTACTTTGAAAGCTTATCTTCACTCGAGCAATGATACAATGAACATGGAATTGCCGAACCTTCCTCCCTCTTTAAATCGTGCTGCCATACTAGAGAGACGCGTCCCTTATTTACTTAGCAACCGGTTAGAAAAAAAGGCTCCATTTTTTGTTTTTTTTTGTTTTTGGATGTGGGCCCACAACTTTTTTTTAAAGAGAATATTCTTGGTATCTTTTTTGGAATATTCCTTATCATGGATAATATTCCTTCCCCTCTTTCCCTATAAATAGCCCCCTAAGGCAAGCGGAAAACTACTCCTCTCCTCTTTTTTCTCCCTCTGGCTCTCTGACGGTTGAGGCCTTCCGCTAATTTCGAGTGGGAAATTTCCCCTGCTCGACTTAGCGCCCCTCCTCTCGTGCAGGAGTTACGGGATTTCTTCTCCTCCCCTCAGCTTTCTAACGGTTGAGGCTTCCGCTATTTATGAGTGGGAAATTTCCCCTGCTCGAATTAGTGCCCCTCCTCTTGTGCAGGAGTTATGAGATTTCTTCTCCTCTCCCCAGCTTTCTGACGGTTGAGGCTTCCGCTATTTACGATAGAAGTCCAACATTGTGTAGAAGTCTGCTGACGAGCAGAAGTCTGACGACAGGGAGAAGTCTGACGTCGGGTAGAAGTACAACGTCGGATAGAAAACCGATGAAAGTTCATCGACGAGCAGAAGTCTGATGACGAGTAGAAGTCCGACGACAGGGAGAAGTCCGACGACAGAGAGAAGTCCGACGACAGGGAGAAGTCTGACGACGGGGAGAAGTCTGACGTCGGGGAGAAGTCCGACGTCGGGTAGAAGTACGATGTCGGGTAGAAGACCGACGAAAGTTCGTCGACGGGCAGAAGTCCGACGACGAGTAGAAGTCCGCTGACGAGCAGAAGTCCGACGACAGAGAGAAGTCCGACATCGGGTAGAAGTCCGACGTCAGGTAGAAGTTCAACATCGGGTAGAAGACCGACGAAAGTTCATCGACGAGCAGAAGTCCGATGACGAGTAGGAGTCCGCTGACGAGCAGAAGTCCGACGACAGGGAGAAGTCCGACGTAGGGTAGAAGTCCGCTGACGAGCAGAAGTTCGACGATAGGGAGAAGTCCGACGTCGGGTAGAAGTACGATGTCGGGTAAAAGACCGACGAAAGTTTGTCAACGAGCAGAAGTCCAACGACGTGTAGAAGTCCAAAAATATTTGTTCCGAAATTTTAGACTGACTGAATTCTTTGTATAAGTGATAGATTTATCAATCACTTGCATTCTTGGAGTCTTTATAGAGAGAACATTGTTTACTCAGAATATTGTTCGGTGATGTTGACCTTTGTAAAATGGCTAGAGAGAATCCACCAAGGATGTGAGACCTATCCGAGGTTGTATGTCGGAGCCTTTGCTCGACGATGTTAACCTGTGTGGAAGAGATTGAGAGAATCCACCAAGGATGTAAGACCTATCCGAGGTTATATGTCGGAGCCTTTGCTCGACAACGTTAACCTGTGTGGAAGAGGTCAAGAGAATCCACCAAGGATGTAAGACCTATCCGAGGTTATATGTCGGAGCCTTTACTCGACGACGTTAACCTGTGTGGAAGAGGTCGAGAGAATCCACCAAGGATGTAAGACCTATCCGAGGTTGTATGTTAGAGCCCTGCTTGATGACGTTAACCTGTGTGGATGAGGTCAGATCAAATCCCCCTAGGATTGATCATCTGGTGATTGAGATACAATGTAGATTGTGTATTTCTCAAATCATGGAGAAATAGTTTGAAAAAAAAAATTATCTTTCACAAGAGAAAATAATATTACAACAATATGAACATTATATTACTGCATCATGTAAGACAGTACAATATTTCCCTCGTATGAGTCAGGGATATACAAATTACAAAGTACTCAATACACGAGATCTACGTACGGACACAATACAACATTTAACTTAAAAGAAAACATTGGAGATATCAAAGTGACACCCTACTCAACATAAAAGAGATAATAAGACAAGTAGTATTGCTAATACAAATACACTAAATGCGTGATCATTTAATCTCTCCAACCATTTGAATATTATTTAATGGTTGTCTTTGTTGTTGATTTTGCCCCCCAGCGGGACGAGCTTCCTCTCGGGTAGGTGGATCCCGAATAAATTGTCAAAGGTAGCCCTAGCAGATAAGTCTTTCAATCTCATCCTTGAGTTGCTTACAGGCTTCGGTGGTGTGACCACGACTTCGATGAAAGTGACAGTACTGATCTGCATTTCCTGTGTTCGACTTCAAAGGATTCAGCCATTTCAATGTATCTTGATTTCGAACAACCATCAACACATTTGCTCGAGATATGTTAAGTGGTGTATACTCCTCCTGTCGAGGTTCCCATCGCGGTGATGGAGACCTATTGAAAGTTCGTTAGGGATGTTAAGCCCTATGAACTTAGTACCAAGCTAACCAAGAGGGGGGTGAATTGGTATTTTAAAAAATTTCTTTTTACAAAGACCAAAAGCACATAAACTAAAATCACACCACGTGAAAAATAAATGCGGAAATAAAAGTGCGGAAGCAAGAAAACAAGAACACAAAAATTTATAGTGGTTCGGTCAACTCGACCTACGTCCACTCCCCAGAGGCGCCCTCCGAGTATTGCACTACAAACGTGACTCTCCTTTAGCCCCCACAACTAGGCGGAGAAGCCTTTACAAGAACCTCCTTTTTGCCACCCCGGCAAGGCAGAGAACCTATCTCCTTTTGCTTCCTCCTGAAGCTGGCAGAGAACCACAACCAAAAGCTAACTCCTTACCTCTACCGACCCTTCCACGGATGAGAACTTCTAGACGAAGAAGAAGTAGAGCGATCCTTGAAGCAACCCTTGTGAATCCCCTCATAAGATCCTCTCTCTCTCTCTCTCTCTCTCTCTATTTATCGTCCTGAAGTAACTAAGTTTTTTGAATAGATCGTCCTGGCCGATCCTGCGATCTTCCAGGATGATATGATCGTATCAATCATCCTTAATTACTCCCTTGATTTCCTGATCAATTAAGGCATAATTTGTGAATATCGTCCAGGCCGATCAATGATCATCCAGGCCGATCAATGATCGTCCTGGCCGATAATTTAAAAATACAGTATACCTTAATTGTCTATGGCGGTAACTTCTTTCTGTTTTGAGCTTATCGTCCTAGCCGATACACGTATCATCCAGGCCGATCTGTTAATGACGGCTGCCTTAATTAAGAATCCTTATTTAAATTTTCTGTTTTAAGTCTGATCGTCCAGGACGATGTAAATATCATTCTGGCCGATATGAGTAAAAATAGAAATTCTAAGTCTCTCAAGTATGTGTGTGTAGGGTTACTTAGCATCAGTCTCTTTGACAATTACAAATAGACTCAAGAAGAGAAAAAACAAAGTACAGATTGACTCAACCCTAGACCTACGCAATCTTGAACTGGCTTCGTCTGTTCATCCGATCTTCGATTCCTGAAAAGTTAGAAGCAACATGCAGTCCAAGAGAATCAATAGTATTTGTCAATCATCAAAATATAAGTCATGAAAATAGATTTGCAACACCTATGAGGTAGATTATTCTTCCCTTGCTTTTTCTGCTGTGAGAAAGAATTGCCCATCCCAGATACACCTTTGCGCTTCCCATTGATTTGCTCAAACTGCTTCACGTGAGCATTTATAGCCTCATCTGCAGAGATTTGCGCCTCTACGCGATGGATCAAGTCAGCGTATGAATGGATGGTGTCTCGCATAAGGGCCGCATAGAAGGGGCCAGGACGAAGGCCTCCAAGGAAGACTCCTCTGAGTAATTCAGGGTCTACTCCTGGAATCTGTCGAGCCTCGGTGGAAAACCGCTGAAAATAATCCTTCAATGATTCTAACTCATTTTGGCGGATTCTGGAGAGGTGCGAAGAATCCTTAGCAATTCTTCGATTAGCCACAAACTGTTCAACGAAAGTTTGGCTAATTTGATGAATGAAGGGATCGTTCTGGATGGAAGAGAATAGAACCACGTTTGAGCCTGTCCCTTAAGGGTGACAGGAAAAACCTGGCAAAGGAGTGCGTCTGACGCTCGTTGAATATGCATGATGGTTCTGTAGTAGTCGATATGCTCATACGGCTCGGTCGTCCCGTCGTAGGACTCGACGTTTGGCACTTTGAATCCGACCGGAATGGGGTGTTGAATAATGGCTTCAGTTAGAGGTGATGACTCCTGGAAGTTCCTCTGTCGGAGAGCATGCCTCACATTTCCTCGGGGGAACTCTTCCCGTACCAATCTTCACAGTTCATGACGCAGGACATTGTGAGGGAGTTCCGCAATGTGTGGTTTGGCAGAGCCTTCTAGGAGATCCGAAAGAATGCGAGGCTGCCGAGTCGAGGGGGAAGGATGTGTTGAGCTTGCTGTATCGGCAAGTTCATCATCCTGTCGTGATTGAGGATGTCTTCTAGGTGGAGGAAGATGAATCTCTTCTTGAAGATGCTCGAATTGAACATCTTCAACCTTTGGTGGATCCCGAGGGAGAAGGACCTCCTCCAATATCGGCTGTCGATCATCTCGCAGGAGTTGAAGGATCTCATTTTAAGATTCTTCCATCTTATGGATTCTTTCTTCTAAAGAAGGTCCTGAGGTCCCTTCTCTGGCAGCATTCTGCCCCTCAGGATGAAAAAAGGCAGACATCGGGCGTCTTTGATTTGCAGACAGATTTCTGGATTGGTGGGAGTTGGAGCGGAAAGCTCCAATGATGCGACTGCTACGCCTGTTGACCATTGTAACAATACTTGAAGTTGTGGGATAGTGTTTCCCACAGACGGCGCCAAACTGTTGCGTGCTAGAATATACGCGGCGGTAGAGTTTATAAATTTGCGTCCTAGCGTTGTACGAGTATTCAGCACACAAGCAGAAAAGAGAAGTGAACACCAAGGTTTTTACATGGAAAACCCAAAAGAGGGAAAAAATCACGGGGCCTCGCCTAGTTGCAAAGTTCCACTAGTATTTGTTTGAAGTACAAAGGTTGATACGTCTTACAAATCAAGACGATCAATTTACAATCAACTTCTCACAAAGTTACAAAGTTCTGCAAATTCCCGGCGTTTCCCGAAAATCTGGCAGAGTTCCGACGTCTTCAGGCAGTAGGAAGAGCTCCGTCGGTGGTCGAGGAGGAGATTCTTCCTTCTCCTCCTTCTCTTCTTCTTCTCTCTCTTCACTTGAGTCCCCTTTGTGAAGAATGAGGACTCTATTTATAATTTTTCTGGAGTGGCATGGCTCGTAAATAGGTGTGAGATCATGGGCAAATAGGGAGTGGTTTGAATGGACGGTCGATATTGAACCCTTTGATCGTACACCATTCGTCAGCCATTTGAAGGCCTTAGTGATGTCAGAATCCGGAGATCTTAGGCTCGTTGGATTCGTCTCGTCAAGCCGTTCGATTCAAGTATAAGCTCGTTAAAATCGGAGACCGTTTGGTAACTCAAATTGTGGTTTGAACCTTCCAATAGCGCTTCGGGACCTTGATTTGGACCCATTTGGGCTCGGATTGGGTTGAATTTGGTGTCGTTGGGTTCGTATTTCCGAGACGCTCAATTTGACTGTAAGCTCGCTGAAATCGGAGTTCGGGTGCTTCCGGATTTAATTTTTGAAGTTTCCGGGTTGGGTTTTGCATCGAGATTCGTGCCCAATCAAGACAATTTCATGATGACGTATCTAGGGTAGATATCGATGGGACTATTCATATGTGAAGAGATTCTTGCAAATGAACAATTTCATCTCTATTAAGAACGGCAAATTCCAAAAATATGGTATTTTAGTTTTAGTTTGAGTTATGTTCGAATTTATTCTTATTCGGATAAATTGAAGCCAAAATTCAAACGATATGAATATAAAGAGTAGCTCATGAATAGAAAAAATTCTCCCTCATTTAAAATAATTCTATTCAAAATAAAATCATGAATAATATATTCTTCTCAGTAAATATATTATAGAAATATTTAATCGGTTAAGTTTATTGTATATGGGGGATTAATTTAAGTGTAGTACGAGGCATAATATTTTTTTTGGGAGATTTACATGCATACCACCTAATGTTATTATATTTACATATTTAATACCTAAAACTTTAATATTAAATACATACCACCCATAATTCATTTTCATATCAAATATGAGTGGTAGAAATAAAATATATGAGTGGTAGGAAAGAAATATAAGTGATATATTTGATATTAAAATAATATAAGATGGTATGTATGTAATATTAAAATTTTAGATGTTAGATATATAAATAGGATGTTATAAAATGATATGCAAGTAAATTTTACTTTTTTTTTCTTGTGGGGGTGGTGCAAGGGGGAGTTTCAACAAAACCTAAAATTGTATTGTAGTAAAAAGGAAACGGACGGCTTTGATATCGTCTCAGTTGAAAGCGGTGAAGCAGCTTTCCTTGAAACTCAGCATCGATTCCATCTTCTAGAAATCCTTCCTTCTTTTTTTTTTTTTCTCGATGGTATTACCGATCAGAGGAGGATAGAGAAAGTGAAGATGTTCTTTTTCTTCGTAGGAGGGCTAGAGCAGCAGGCCGGGCGGGTGCTGAAGGAAGCGGCGGGGCGTTGCATCCGATGCGGGGGCATAGCCGATCTGGTGGATTACGAGAAGGTACTTAAGCTATTCTTCGTCCCCGTTTGGCGATGGTCGGGCAAACAACCAGCCTTCTATTGCCGCAACTGCTCCTTGCTCTTCCCCCAATCACTCCCAATCAACGGAGATACTTCGGACAACGAAATTTTCGGTGGCGACCAGAGCTCATTCCCATCCCTTACCGGTAATCTCCTCTGCCACTCATGCTCCCGCCCCGTTGACCCCCAATTCCGCTTCTGCCCCTACTGCGGTTTCGCCCTCTAAAAACGGTGCAGATTAGGATTTTGGGTTTTAGGGATGGATCGAAATCTATTACCGGTGTGAAATGCAATTAAATCAAATACTGAGGCTTTGTGATGTGACGAATAAGTATATAAGTTCAACTTTTGTGAAAATGTACAAGTCATCTCAGCCTGTTTGTGAGCTAGTAAAAAAATTGTGCTTTTGCTGCTAAATGATAGTCCGGAATGAGGAATCAGCTTCCAGGATATGAACTATTGATATAGATTTCTAAGGATCTCAGTCATTTCCTTCTATGTTGTGATAATAGTTATTTTTGCTAGACTCCTCAATTTCCTTTTTCTTATTGTTTAAGTCAAACTGTTTTATATAGAACAACTTTATATATATATATATATATATATATATATATATTACCCGCTTTAATTATTAAAGCACATGGTCATATTCAAGTTAGATGGTTGAAGTAGACGAATGCTTCAAGTTTATTGTGTGATAGAAAAGTGCAACTCAAACTTGAGGAAAAATTTTATAAAATTTTGGTGAAACATCTAATATTTTATGGCGCATAATGTTGGCCATTAAAAGAGAAGTATAATAATAAGTTTAGTGTTGTTGAGATGAGGATGCTCAGGTGGATGAGTGGATTTACTCTAAGAGATATGATACAAAATAAGCATATCCATGAAAAGGTTGAAGTAGCTCCAATGACAGATAAGATTAGAGAGTCGTCTTAGATGGTTTTGTTATGTAAAATTATGGCCTTTCAATGACCCTGTTACGAGAGTAGATGTATTAAATTTAGTCTATTTTAAGAAAGGTAGATGTAGACCTATAAAGACTCGGTTATAAAATATTAGAAATGATCTTTTTTTATTAGATTTAAATAAGAATTTGATTCTTAACATAACACAATGGAGAAAAAGAATTTATGTAGTCGACCCCACGTAATGGGATAAAGGCTTGATGTTGATTGATCTGCATCCATCTGCTATCAACCTTCTCCTCAAGTTTTGTAATAGCCCATTTTAAGATGTTAAATGTAACTTGTTAGTATGCCTTAATGCCTGAGAATTTGATTCTAAGATTGATGCAGGTTAAAATGGATTGAAATTAATATGCCGATTAACAATCTATGTTACGTATGACATAAATTTGGATCAAACCGAACTTGCATTGAATCAAACGAATGCAGGATCAAATTTTTTAAGGAATTACTTGAAAAAGAGAAGATTGGCCGAAACGAAAGCCGATTGAAGTTGTAAGGGATTTTATTTTCAGAAATTGTTCAGGTAAGAGCAAGATGGTATATTCATTCTATTTGGCATGCATTCAGACAAAGATTTTTCAATCTTTTTAACATTCCTCGCATTTTAAAAGAGTCGGAATTTGCTTGAATGTAGTCATTAAACTAGATCAAAGTAACTGTTCAGATATTGGCTCAATTTGACATTGGATTTAAGCCAAGCATAGCTAACTTAGCTCAAATTAAAATTTGAATCGAATCACTTAGACGCATTCTTGGGTCGTGAATTAGATCAGCTACAGAGTGCATTCACAATCTACTTATAAGAAAGCTACAAAACTTGCTCTCTTATTTAATAGAAATTATTACATGCCGGCCTCTAATAGAAAAGAGCCACATCATCAATAAACATTATATATATTATACACACACTATATACAAAATTGTACACAGCCTGTGTATAGGTGACGGGCTCTATTTTGATTGGAGTCAAAACGTAAGCTGAATCCATACTCCGCACGTAATAATCTCTCCTTATTTTTAAGAGGTGTTTTGTTGTCAAAGTCATAAATATTGCTTACCTCCCTTGACTCCGGACACGAAGAACAGGGTCACGGAAAGCTTCAGGACGGAGATCAAGAACTCCGTCAACGTCGAGCAACTCGAGCGGAGAACAGGGACGACCGTCGTCGTTCTTCCAACGACGATGATCGTCACTGGTCGAGAAACAAATGAAGCATAAAACAGAGAATTCGTTTGAATTCTTGTTGTGCGCCAAAAATCACCACCATTTGAAAACCGGATACAGAGATCAAATTCCAGAGGGAAATGAAAATTGTGAAAATTCACTATCCAACCTCCTTGATTAATTCGTTACACGAGTATTTATACTCTATTAAGCCACATATACGGCTATAGCAAACAAATGAAAGAACTAGTTCTAAAACATATTAAACTGAAGTTGCCTTTACTACTCCCACTGTTATTTCTTCTTCAGCTCCGGCGTCCTTCCTTTAGCTCCGGTGTCATTCTCCCGGTGTAAGAGAAACATCAGGTTCATAATAGGGAGAAAGATCAGCCACATTGAAGGTGGCTGAAACATTATAGTCACCTGGCAGCTCAATTTGATACGCATTGTTCCCAATTTTTCGAACGACACGAAACGGTCCATCCGCTTTTGGTTTGAGCTTGCCGAACGCGCCGGGAGGGAACCTTTCTTTCCGCAGACAAATCCACACTTTATCTCCTTCATTAAACTGGACATCTCGTCGAGATTTGTTTGCTTGTTTCATACACTTATCATTATGCTTTTGAATGAGTTATTGGACTTGATGATGTAGTTGTTGAATTTCTCGACTACGCTTATCTCCGTCGGCACTGTAGCTACTGTTAGTTTCTTGAGGAATCAAATCCAACGGAGTCAGGGGATTACCGCCGTATGCTACTTGGAATGAAGTGTGTCCCGTGGCCTGGTTCACAGATCTGTTGAATGCAAATTCTATCTGCGGTAAGATGAGATCCCATTGCTTGATATTCTTTCCCACAAAGCATCGAAGAAGGTTTCCCAGACTTCGATTGACTGTTTTCGTCTGACCATCAGTTTGAGGATGAGCAGTTAAGCTGAATTGTAGTCTCGTTCCCAGCTTGGCCCATAGCGTCTTCCAAAAATGACTTAGAAACTTGACATCCCGATCAGAAGTCATTGATTTCGGTATCCCGTGCAGTCGGACAATCTCTTTGAAACATAAGTCGGCAACATGAGTAGCGTCCAGAGTCTTACTGCAAGCCACGAAATGAGCCATCTGTGAGACCTCGTTCCTTTGTTGTAGCTGCTGGGAAAAGTGATTTTTCCCCAGGATCGGCCGGGACGATGGTGAGATCGTCCAGGCCGATCTGCACTGTAGAAAATATCATCCTGAGAATAGTTCTGGGAGTCGTCCAGGACGATCAATTTTGGCCTGATCGTCCACCACCATGATTGAATCTTTGCTGCGTTGAGTTCTCGGTAGTCCAAGCACAAAATCTAGACTTACGTCTGTCCAAGGACTTTCCGGCACTGGTAGAGGCGTATATAAACCGAGTTTTTGTCCCTGCGTTTTGGCTAGAATGCAAATGCGACAACGTTTAATGAAACGTTCCACATCTCTACTAAGTGAGGGCCAATAGAAATGTTATTTGGTTAAAGCCAATGTTTTATCTCTGCCGAAATGTCCGGCCATACCAGACTCATGCCATTCTTGTAAGATGGTCATCCTCGTCGAACACTGAGGAATACAGAGCCGATTACCATAAAAAATATGATCATGTCGACAATGGTAGAACTGATTAGGTCCTTCTTGGCATTTGGCCCAAATATCTCCAAAGTCGGGATCCTGGGGATATAATTCCTTCAGCATTTCAAATCCTGTTATTTTACTTTGTAATGTTTGAAGCAGGGCTATCCTCCGACTAAGTGCATCCGCCACCTAGTTATACTTACCCGATTTATGCTTCAGGACGAAATGAAATGCTCCCATATATTCTACCCAAGCAGCATGGCTCCCTTTTAATTTCTTTTTGTGTGTTTAAAAACCTCAATGCTTCATGATCAGTGAATAGGATGAACTCATGTGGTAGAAAATAATGTTCCCAATGGTGTAAAGGTCGCACCACTGCATAGAATTCTTTAACATATACTGAATATTTTTTCCGCACGTCGTTGAGTTTCTCATTGAAGAAGGCGATCAGGTGACCCTTCTAACTTAGTACAACGCTAATGCCCAAGTTAGATGCATTGCAATCTAACTCAAATACTTCTTCAAAGTTGGGTAGAGCCAGAACAGGTGCTGCTGATATGGAAAGTTTTAGCTAATCAAACCCATGATCTGCTTTAGGTGTCCAATAAAATTGTTCAGCTTTGAGTAATTCAGTGATGGGCGCAGCGATGGAACTGAAATTCTTTATGAACCTTCTGTAGAAGGAGGCGAGGCCATGGAACTGGAGTATTTCAGTAGTTGAATTGGGTTTCGTCCCTTGCATTATGGCCTCAACCTTACTGGGATCAGCTTCGACGCCCGCAGCTGATATGATGAAGCCCAAGAAGGTGATGCTGTTTGTCAAGTATTGACACTTCTTCGGATGGGCAAATAGCTGTTGTTCCCTGAGAATCTCAAAAACACGCTGCAAATGGATCAAATGAGTTTCAATATCACGACTGTATATCAAGATATCGTCAAAGTAAATTATTACACATTTATTCATTAGAGGTTGAAAATTTTGATTCATGAGTCTCATGAAAGTGCTGGGGGCATTGGAGACTCCGAACGGCATCACGCTCCATTCATAAAGCCCCTCCCGCATTTTAAAGGCTGTTTTCCACTCGTCTCCCGGTCTCACCCGTATCTTATGATAACCGCTTCTCAGGTCGATCTTGGAGAACAGAGTTGCACCATGGAGCTGATCAAAGATATCGTCGATCCGAAGAATGGGAAAACGATATTTGATCGTGATTTTATTTATTGAGCGGCTGTCGATGCACATTCTGAAGGACCCATCCTTCTTAGGGACGAGCAATGTAGGGACGAGCAATGCAGGGTCTGCACATGGACTAGCGCTGGGTCGTACAAAACCTTTGCTAATGAGTTCTTCGACTTGTCGCTGTAATTCCGAGTGTTCATCTGGCCGAAGTCTGTATGCGGGTCTATTGGGTAGGACCGATCCTGGCATAAGTTCCATCTAATGTTGAATGTCACGGAGAGGCGGGAGTCCCGTGGGTAATTCAGATGCTAACACATCTTCAAATTGTTGTAACAGGGGCTGGACGATTTTCTGGAACCTCTGATTGTTGAGAATTCTCTTCCATCAGGATCACCAGTAGACCATGTTGAGCCGCTTTTAACTCTTGAAGTAACAGGGCATGACTAAAGATGTTGGTTGCAGAACGTTCTTCATGCTCTATGACAGGAGACGGTAACAACACCATTTGTTAATAATTATGGACAAACGAATAGGTATTTGTGGTTCCATTGTGTATAGTCCCTTTGTCAAATTGCCAGGGACGTCCCAGCAGCAAATGACAGACGTCCATGGGGATGACATCACACTGAACCCGATCTTTGAATGGTCCGATGGAGAAATCAATCAGACACTGTTTGCCCACCTGTATTTCAGCATTCTTGCGTATCCAAGATAATGAATACGGCTTAGGGTGATCAGTGGTAGTTAGTTGCAGCTTATCCACCATGACAGTGGCAACTACGTTCTCGCAGCTTCCACTGTCTATGATCATGTTACACACGCGATCTTTGACGGTGCATCTTGTTCGAAAGATACTATGACGTAGCCATGAATCATCCTCGTGAATGTTTAGGGATTGCTGTAAGACCAGCAAATTTCCTTCATCCCCCATTACGTAGGTAGGTTCGGACGCAGGAACCTCAGTAGCCGAGTTGGTGGTAGCATCTTCAGATTTAGGTTCCTCGATCATGGTCACCACACGTCTGTTGGGGCAGTTGGACGCAATATGCCCAAATCCTTGACATTTAAAACATTTACGGGCTAGTGCAGTAGTTGAACCTTGAGTCCATTGAATAGGCATACATGCGGGCGTTTCGTCCGATTGTCTACTCGGCCCTGCTACATTCTTGGAAACTTTGGCGTCCTTGTTACTCGCAGGTTCTGGACTGACATTCTTCTGGTAAAATTTTCGGGTTATGTCTTGCTGCTTTTCTACTTTTAAAGCCAACCCAGTGACATCCTGGAATGTCCAGTATGGTTGTAATTGCACCACATTGGCAATCGCCGGTTGTAATCCGGATATGAATCGAGCCATGGTATGCTCTTCCGATTCTACGAGGTCACATTTCAAGGATAACTGCTCAAACTCAAAGATGTATTCTTCTACAGTCAGCTGATGTTGTTGAAGCTGGGTAAATTTTAAGAAAGTATCTTGTTTATACTAGTCGGGAATGTATTTTCGTTGCAATTCCTGTTTCGTCTTAGTCCACGTCACAATCTTGCTCTTCCCTTCCCGATTTCTTAATCTTTTCAAATTTTCCCACCACAAAGATGCAGTTCGTTTGAGTCTGATCGCAACGAGTTTGACAATTCTGTCTGCCGGGACTTCTTTGAATTCAAGAACTCTCTCAACTGTTTGAAGCCAGTTAATGAATTCGTCCGGATCCATTCGTCCATCGAATTCAGGGAGTTCTATTTTAATCCCACAATCATGGTGAGTTTTCTTGTTAAATCTACCCACCGGTCGTCTTACAGTTTCATTTTCACTGGAGCTTTCTTAATGAAACGGATTAACCTCTTCATCCTCATAGGCATTTATTACAGGCTCACGTTGTTCACATCTAGCTAATCGCTGTTGTAACTAAGCTATTTCTTGTTGCAGATCTTCGATCAAGACTTCTTGGACTGGTCTCTGAACATTCTGGCGAGGCGGCATCTTGCCGGTTCTGATACCACTTGACTCCGGACACGAAGAACAGGGTCACGGAAAGCTTTAGGACGGAGATCAAGAACTCCGTCGACGTCGAGCAACTCGAGCGGAGAACAGGGACGAACGTCATCGTTCTTCCGGCGACGATGATCGTCACTAGTCGAGAAACAAATGGAGCGTAAAACAAAGAATTCGTTTGAATTCTTGTTTGAGCGCCAAAAATCACCACCGGTTGAAAACCGGATACAGAGATCAAATTCAATACGAAAATGAAAATCATGAAAATTCACTATCCAACCTCCTTGATTAATTCGTTACACGAGTATTTATACTCTATTAAGCCACATATACGGCTATAGCAAACAAATGAAAGAACTAGTTCTAAAACATATTAAACTGAAGTTGCCTTTACTACTCCCACTGTTATTTCTTCTTCAGCTCCGGCTTCCTTCCTTCAGCTCCGGCGTCATCCCATTTCACGCTATTCCAAGGAGAATGCTACACTACTAGAAAGAAGCAAAAAATGGAACTCAACTGAACCACTTGGAACAAGATTTTCTTTATTGATAAGAAAATGAAGATACAACGAGAGAAAAAAAAAACTAATAGAATCAAGATTAGCTTTGCACACAAAAAAGGCAATTAGGCAGAGTTTATACTTCATGCCTTGATACTACGACTAATTTACAGTTTGTACAAAAAGTAAAATTCCAAACTTATTACTTTGGATCATCAATTGCTCTTTTTGGCCAATGGAATGCTCCTGGAGCTCTCTATGCATAGCTATGCAAGTTATGTCTCAAAAAGAATGATGACAATGGGAGAAGTCCGCGGACCAGTACTTGGTGTATCATTCTCATATTTCTTGTTTACTGAATGGCAATTTCTTGACTCCTCTCTCAACTGCATCTCTCCAAAATCTATACCTTACACCAAGCTTGTCATAAGTTACAGGTAAATTCCAGATATTTGCTCCATTTATCATTCGCTCCTGCTGCCCCAAAACAAGCCTCAAGTCCTCATTTAAGACCTGAAACAAGGGAAATTAAGGGGAAATAAGTGTATATATTGAATCATAATAAAACAATTATACAAAATGGGAAGAGGAAGCCTAATCATCAAAGCCTTATCCCAATTATTTAGAGCGGTCTTTGTAAATAATCATTCTCATTTATTCTATTAGAGTGTAGCATGCTATTTTAAATTATATTTGTGCAAAATTTTACACAACCCCTACATAACGCTTTTGCATTAATTACATCTACACATCATATTATGTGTATTTTGCTTTCTAATATACAACCTCAAAAGATATAAATACGTAGGTTAATTGAGTGTCCTTAAATTAAAATGATTAATTATTATTCATTATAGTTTTCATAATCTTATTTCAATAGAGGATAATCCAAGAATCTTTCTAACATAGTCTTCTGCTAGCATGCAAGCCCAATCTAAGAAGATGAATAAATAGGTTGAATTTGAAACAATGGTGATTCCTCCTAATTTTTTACTATCTCACTCAAGAGTAAGCCATCTCACCAGTATAGTCATTTTTCATCATATCATTTCTAATTTTATCATAAATTCAGCTTAACAACCTCATTTATACTATATTTAACTGTTGTTAATGATTTTCGTGGTTGCCACTACAAGACCTTGCTTTATTGCTCTAATTGTGCGAATTTCTAGAGGGAAGCCTTTTCATCTTTCTTCCTTAAACCTTGATTGAGCACTGTATGAATCAATCAATCTTTCTGCTTTTAAAGTGCTATTTGCATACATTCCATAATTAGTTGCTTTGCCGAGGTGAAGTAGAAGCTAAACAGCTAGTAGCGTTATAAGAGAATAATTTTACAGTAATAGGAAGCAGAATGCATGAGACACACATCATTATTTATAATCCGAATATGAAATAAGAGGCATCAATAGACAGAACTCACCTTCTCAGCGAAGTGCCTCCACAATATATGCATAAAAGGGACGTGCTTGAGTATCGGTGCAAAATCAAGTGACATTCTATATAACAACCGTGTCTTCTGTCTGGAGGATGGCAAGCACACGTGAAGCTGGTGCAGATGTGTTGAGCACTGTCTTGTAGTTTGTCCCTCCAGTTTTCCAGGTTTTGAGATACCTATTGTTGAAAGGACCATGCAAGGTGGTCGGAATTCCATGTCAATTGGGTAGGGATCCCAATATCCTTCAAGTCCCGATGCTGGTGTGAGGAACTTGACCAAGCTGTGAGGGGGAAAAAGAAGAGCAAAAATCATGCTAGTTTAGTTACCCAATGTCTTCAAAGAATAATCTCTAACACAAGTTAAAGTTAAGCCCGATGGAATATGATGAAAAATGTACAACTAGTCATGCCAATCGAAACTTCCTAGGCTGGGTTGATTGCGAAAATGCTAATATGGATATCTACTAAAATATGGGAGGATGCCATCTACAAAGGTGTATTAAGAATTATTTTATATTGAGAAAAGGAAATAAAAAAAAACACACACACACACACACACACACACAATCTATGCCCAATGAAACTTCTTAGGTCTGGTTGATTGTAAAAATGTTAATATGGATATCTACTAAGATATGGGAGGATGCCATGAAGAAAGGTATATTAAGAATCACTTGATACTTTAAAATTGTAATAAAAAAAAATCACAATTACTTCCTGACATAGATTCAAGTTTTTTAGTAGAATTAAGATGCAAGTATTGGGGAATAGGTGAAACTTAATTCAAATACAGAAAATAAAAAAAATAAAAATAGAAATAGAAATCAACATATAATACACACAAGAAATTTTAAATGATTTTTTTTTCTTCAAAAAAGAAATTTTAAATGATTCACTCGTACTTCAACCTTTGCTGTACTAGTGAAGAATTATAGCCTTAATTCCTCTTATCCTGCAAATTTCAATATAATTCCTAATTTTCCAGCATTGACACTTTTCTTATACTTCAGATTGAGCTATCAAAAAATGTAATGATTTGATATGCATTGGGTAACTATTGTACTCAGCGTTGTCCATGTGAATCAATTATCAGGATGATTATCAACTGAAGAAGAATACCTTGGAACACTCCATCCCTTAGCAAAGGTTGAAGTATGAGTGAAAGGAGCATGGGCCAGGTCTAAGAGATTGTCCAAGAGAAGTCCATGTTCCACTGGGAGCTCCATAACGATCTGTAAACATGGAATTATGTAGCATCCTCGATTTAAGTTTAACTTTAGCAAAATATAATAATTCAAACTTTTTAGACAATCAAATTGCTGTGTAATAAAATATATTCAACCGCTATCTATTCCGATTTTTTTTTGCTTAGTGAAATTATCATACTTTTCTCTACATTATCTTACAACTTCATTACCTCTGCATGAACTTGAAATTCTGGAGGAGGTTGCAGGCAAGGAAGAGTAGCCGTAGGAGGTTCATCACCAGGCCAAATCCAGATCATTCCTTCTTGCTCAAAACATGACAATGATCTTATACTTACATTGAGCATGCGGGTTGATGGCATCTTCTCACATTTTCCATTGGTTGAATACTCCCAACCTGGAGAAGCGAAAGGCATATTACACCAAATGTGATTGACCATTGTCAAAATATATCTTATACTTAACGGAATATCTCTAAAAAGCATGTTGACAACTATAAATTCTCACTGGAAAAAGTAAAAAAAAATGAAACCGACATTACAAGCCACTACTAGCCGTATCTAGATCTTGGTCATCATGAATAAGTTATATATATTATTGTTTTCCAACGCACTCTGATTTTCTAAAAAGAAATTTTCTGTGGTTGACTAATCTCCTCTTGATTAATTGTAGAAGCAATAAAAACCTTTATTGTTGAAATCCCCTTCTAATTCCCGACACCCTCCTTCCCTTCATCCCCCACATCATCCTAATGTTCCCCAAGCCTAATAATCATAACCATAAAATACATCCGTACCCACTTTCCTATCAAACAAAATGACCCAAAATAAATAGAAAGATGAACAAGTAAGCTGTTTGTTTCCATAAAATTCAAATGAAATAAAGTAATTAAAGCAAAATTAGTGGATTCTGTTTGCAGATCAAGAGAAATAATAATGCAAATTAAAGATGCCATTTGGAAGTTTTTTACTCAACCCCTCTTGAGACCCATTAAACAATAAGTGTAGACAAAATCAATCGAAACTGGTAATCAATGCCAAAAACTTACCGTGATAAGGACATTGAATCCGTCCCTCATTCACAGATCCAAGGTGAAGAGGGCAAGCCCGGTGGGCACATGTATTCTGAACACATCCTGGATTTCCATCCTTGCCTCGAAATATGACCCATGGTTCTTCAAAACAATCTAAAGGAATCTGAAGGAGCACAATTTAACCAATTAAAAAAGCAGCACTTATTTAGATAACTTTTTAGTCTTAGCATGGAAAACGAAATACTAACCATGGTATCATCATTGAGATCCGTAGAAAAAGCAACTGGGTACCAGAAGTTTTTAAGGTTGGGGTGATAAGGTTTGACAGGACCAGAAACATCAAGGCTTTTTCTAGGCGACTGTGCGCTAAAAGCTATGGGCGCAGATGAAGTGCTTACAGCAACTGGCACAGGATCAGAACTGGATTCTTTTGGAATCCTTTCTTGCAAAAGTTTATCATTCACTAAGTTTTCCATATATGCTAGTTTATCCAACGCAGTAGCTACTCTTGCTTCTGATATGTGAACCTGATCCAAATAATGTGAAAGGGAACAAAAATAAGCAGATTGGCCTAAATCATTTGATTAATTGCAACAATTCATACATACCTCATTGTGAGCCTTTGCTAGTTCTTTCTGTAAATCTGCAAGTTCTTTCTTCATGGTTCCAATAGATTTGAACTCACGTGCTAAAGGGTTCAGAACATCAACAACCTGCATAATTTACTTTGTTAGATGCTGCAACAACTCTACAAATCAACAATCATCAACAAATATGAAGCTAAGTGAATATCTGATCTCTGACACTTGTCATCAGATGACCAGCACAGGATGAGTCTGACAAAATGCTATTTGTTTATTAACTTTTTTCAGTTGAAATTGGACATTATTATTAGGAAAGCTGCTGCTGGTGCTAAGAAACTCACAAAAAAATAGTTCACTTTTTTCTTCAAAACAACAAGAATGTTAACTTTTTACCTGGAAAAGCCTCAATGGCCTTCGGAAATAGTTCTCTCAAGTATTTCAAGTTAAATAAAGACTAAAATTAGCAGAGATTATAACTAGCTATTAATCATCATCCAGAGGAGATTTCTACTTTTGCTTAGAATTCATGGTCAGGAATCAAAACTCTAAAGAACTAAGATGCAATAAAATTATTAAAAGCATCATAAATCAGCATCATATCAAGATAGTTAAACTTTATCAGTACCTTATCATGGAGAAGCACGATTGTTAGTAAATCTTGACGGGCCCTCCAATCACAATATTGTATATCAAACCTAGCAACCTCTAACGCTTGATTTGCATTCAAGTACTTTCCTTTAGACGGTAGCATTCTAGGCCTTGGATCCTCAACATCAAATATTGCATCCCAACTACTCCTTTTCTGCAAACCACCTCCCCCTTCTTCTCTATAAACAGCAAATATTCTGAATTCATCTCTAATAAAACCACCCTGCATAGCATTTCGATTCAGAGATACCAATTTAAAGATACAAAAGCCATAAGAATTAGTTTATTCTACATTTTTTTCAGGTGGTCCCTATGGCATTATAGAAAAATAGGCTTTCTTCCCATGAAAATTTCATTTTCCATTTTCTAAGTACAAGAAACCAAAGGAACGCATCAAGCTTTCAGGTTTAATTGGATGACAAATATATTTAAATCCGCAAGAAAATGACCTCCTGATGCCACAAATACTCAGATGAATACTTCCAAGTGACATGATAACGGTTTTTAAGGGTCATTTTAAGGAAAATAAAAGAATAGAAGAATCAGAGATTTCATTTTAGAAGCATGAAAAGATGTCCCTACTCAAATTGTCAAATTGAATTGTTTTCTTAATAGAGAAGGGCACTTTCTCACCATCAAAAACCATTTAAAAAAAAAAACTTGTAAAGAGTCTCAAACTTCAAAATTGAAGCATAGCCACACTACAAAACAACTATTTCAATCAGAATAAAAACCCTGAGGGGTTCCGTTCATAAAAGGATCGATTACTCACATTTAAAGTCAAATAACCCATCAATAAAGAAAAAATAAATCCAACAACCACTGAAGCAAATGCTTTCAAAACCTAAACGTCAAAAAGTTCCAAACAAATACTCTTTAGTTCTGAAGATCAATTAATTATTTGATTTATAGAAAACCCTAAGTTTCTCCTTAACCAGTGCAGGATCAGAGCTAGTTTCACTATAACTTCAAGATATTTGCTATTTCTGGCTAGGGCGTAGGATTTTCTTACCTTTTTTGAGTTATATCTCGAAGAGGGTCGGCGAAGACAGATTGGAAGAAGAGAAAGTGCTGCCGCTGCCGTCATGGCGGATTCCGCGACGGAGGGCGACGCGAGGGAAAATTGAGAGAAATTTTGAAGAAAAAATTCCCTTATTTTCGGGTTTTTTTTTTTTTTGGGTTGAAGCTTGGCGATAAGAGGCGGAAGCAGCGAGCGATCTCGATGGACCTCCATTTAACTGACACGTGTCATTTATTGAACGTATCCGTCTGACGTGGCACCTTCACTGGCCACAACATCTAGTGGGGTCATGACGGTGCCTGGGCAATCCTGTTCATTGGTTCGGGCCGCTTTGGCGCCAGCGTGGATTGAATCGATATGATTCCTTATCTGCCGGTCCCCATTTCTTTTTCCGGTTGCCCTTTTTTACTATAGGACCTATTGAGGGCCGGACGTTTCAAGACGAGCAATTAATTCGAAAAATGAGAAATTAGTCTATGCAGATACCGAATAAATTAGAATGTAGGAAATATGATATCGAGCGGTACACAATAATGATTTATAATAAAAAAAATGATGAGAGCTGACCGTTTGACCGGAAAACCACTCGCGTTTGAGAGAGAAGGTTTTTAGGGTTTTGCTCTGGTTCCTTCCCTTGTCGCCGCTTACGCCATTGGGTCTCCCGCTGGGGATGGCCTCTCCATGGAGGCTTCTCTTCAAGATTTTCCACCTCTCTCTTCTGCTTCTCTTCTTGGCAAGTCTCCTCTGTCGCTTAACTCATCTTATGCTGATAATCTCAAGGCCACAACATCGCTCACTCCAGATTTTCCCGTCTCCTTTGTTTCGCCAAGTTTGAAGCTTTCTTTCTTTGCGGATGATCTCTCAGAAGGTTCTTCTCTCTGGACTCTTTCACTCGTGGGTTACTCGATTGGCCGAAGGCCATACTACGAAAGGTTATTTTCGGCTATGAAAAATCGTTGGAATCTTAAAAGTTCGCTCTTTCTCCTTTCTCTTGCGGATGATTTTTTTCTACTCAAATTTACTTCTCTGGAGGATCTTGAGATGGTATGGACTGGGGGCCTTGGTTTCTCTTAGGGAAACCTTTCATACTACAGAGGTGGTCACCAAAATTTAATCCGGTTAGGGATGAGTCTGCCTCTATACCTATCTGGATTAAAATCATCAATTTACCGTTAGCTTTGTGGATTCCAACGGGAATTTCTAGAATCGCCAGTTATGTAGGAGTTCCTTTGTTTGTTGATCCGCTCATTGCCAAGAGAACTAGGTTGACCTTTGCTAGAATCTGTGTGCAAATTGCTAAGGATTCGATTTTGCCGGATGAAATCCCTATTCTAATTGATGGGCTAGACATGACACTCAAGGTGGTTTATGATTGGAAACCGATACCGTGTGAAGGCTGTGGTTCGTTGATTCACCCATTCTCTCTATGCTCCTCTAACCCAAATCCAGTTTCAATTCCTCCTCCGTCTCGTCCTAGGGGACGTAGTACTAGTCGCAACCCGGAGAAGCATCATTCTACCTCAAAACCACCACTGCCCAAGCTCATCCAAGCTCCAGCTAATAATTTGGTTACCTTAAAACATCCTACCCCTCCCAATCCTCTTCCCAACAATTCGTTGGTTGTTTCTTTACCTATTTCACAACCTGGTCCCGAACCCATTATTACCCCCAATATCACGGACTTGGTTGAATCTGTTGTGCTTAATCCTCTTCCACAAATCCCCTTCTCTATTCCTCCTATATCTAGCCCGAGTAAAATGCTTGCATTACCGAACCTTAATCTTCCTACTGATATCTCCTCTTCTCCTGATGTTTCGTCTCCTGGTTGTGCCAATATCCCTGCTAATGTGAAGCTAGCCAATATATTTGCCTCTTTACAAACTGATGAATCTATAATGGCTCCCCCTCCTATGGATATCCCTATACCACAGCAAGATGCTGATCAACCAGCTGATCAGCCCTCAACTTCTGAGAACTCTTCTATGTCGGTTTCGGGGGAAATTTCTTATTCTAAAGAATGTTATGCTGCCTCTGATGTAAAAGGGTCTTCTAAGACCAAACCCAAATCCCATAAAGAACCCAAAAAAGGAAAGCCTAAATCTGTAAAAAAGGCTAAAGCTTCAAAGTTTCAGTGACATGTACACCAATTTCTAGTTGGAATGTGAGGGGGTTTAACAACCATGAGAAGGTTCGGTTCTATAAAGATCTTGTTAAATCTTATAGTGTTAAGTTCTTGTGTATTTTGGAAGCTAAGGTGCAGCTTCAAGCTACTCTGGATCCTTGGTTTATTAACCGTCACATGGTTTTTGATAATGAAGCTAGTTATCATAATTTTCATTTTTCTTCTCCTGGAAGAATATGGATCAAGTGGGATCCTCTTTTTGTCTCCTTCACCCCTACTTTCATCCTAGCTCAAATCATTCATGGTTCTTTTTCTGAAGGAACTTCCCCTCCTATTTTTCTGACGGCTATCTATGCAGCTAATAATATGATTGACAGGAAAGTTCTTTGGAATGATTTTAAGAATCTTACCCCTCCTGTTGATTCACCTTGGGTTATCATGGGAGATTTTAACAGTTGCAGATTTGATTATGAAAAAGTGGGTGGTAATCCTCTCCATATGAGTTCTATTGAGGAATTAAACAAATTCATTTTTGATTGTGGTGTCTAAGAACTTGCCTCTGTTGGCTTATATTACACATGGTTTAATCAAAGACCGGATCAACCAATCCACATCAAACTTGATAGAGTTCTGGTCAATTCGACGTTCATCAACTCTTTCCAAACTGCTTATTATAAAGTTGCTCGCCATTTGGATCAGACCACTCTCCCCTGATACTCTTGGACTCTGCCATTAATTCTACCAATGCTAGGTTTATGTTCAAAAACTTTTGGGTGAACATGGATGGTATTTGGGAGGCCATTTGCTTTTCTTTTGCTAGGTCGTCTGTTGGTAGTCCAATCTCTGCATTCTATTTCTCCCTCAAAATCCTCAAGAGGTCTCTTAAAGGCAAGAAGTGGGCCTCATCTAATTATCTTACTAAGCCTATCTTAAAACTTCAAGAATTAGAAAACAAGATTCTTGTTGACCTGCAAGCTAATCCTCTGAACACAGATTTAAATATTAATCTCAAGAGGGTTAACGACAACCTAGCTACTTTACAACATGCTTGGTCTTGCTGGATTTCTCAAAGAGGCAAAGCTTACTGGTTATCTAAGGGTGAGGATGACTTAGGGTTCCTTTATGCTAAGATTAAAGCAAGGAAAAATACAAATTACATTCGGGAAATCTACACGGATCAAGGCCACTTCTCCTCTCAACCTGATATCTCTAATGCTATATCATCCACCACTTCCAAAGCATTTTCAACTCCTCCCCTTCTGCTAAGTGGGATGACCCCTCTATTCCTATTGGAAACCTGATTCCTCATCACTTGACCCAAACTCTTATTGAGCCTTTTTCTGAAGAGGATATTAAAAAGGTGGTTTTCTTTGGCAAGGCTAAGGTCGCTCTGGGCCCTGATGGGTATACTTTTGAATTCTACAAAAAAACATGGCCTTTGATTGGTCATCTTGTGTGCAAGGATGTCAAAAGTTTTTTTTGCTACTGGATACCTTCCTAGGACAGCTAAAGCTACTGCTATCACTTTAATTCCCTAAACCTCTCATGCTGCTTCCATTGTCGATTACATACCCATCTCTTTATGCAATGTTTTTTTACAAAATTGTGGCTAAGCTGATTGCTAATAAATTGAAAGGGATTCTACCTTATATTATTCATGAGAGTCAGGCTGGCTTTATTCATCAAAGATCTTCCCTTGATAATATTATCCTTGCTGTAGAAATTCTCAGAGATTTTAAAAAGGGAAAGGAGCTGTTTTGTGCAAAATTGGATACAAGAAAGCTTTTGATTCCCTTTCTAGGGAATACCTCTTACACCGTTTAGAAATTAAAGGTTTTCCAGAGCTTTTTATTAAGTGGATTAATGGTTGTATTTCTGAGGGTTTTCTTCTCTGTTTGCATCAATGGGTTATTGGAAGGTTTTTTCAAGTCTTCCTCAGGCCTCAAACAAGGTTGCCCACTCTCCCATCTTCTTTTCTGTATTGCTATAGATGGTCTCTCCCATTGCCTTAGTTCTTCTAATTTCTTGGGTCTCATGTGCAAGGATGTTTCTATCAACCATCTTCTTTATGCCGATGATCTCCTAGTGTTTGGAGAAGCCATTCACTGCAATGCCATGAATCTTAAAAATGCCCTAAATCTTTTTGCTTCTTCTTCTAACCCAAACATTAATCCGAATAAAAGTTCCATTCTTTTGCCAAAGATGCTCCTTCTGCTGATGTTATAACCAATTGCCTTCAAATTCATCATTGGAGCCCTTACTTAATATACATTGGCATTCCTATCTCCCCCCAAAGACTTAAGTTTACTCACTTCCAACCCCTTCTGAGCAGGATTTCTTCTCTACTTGAGGGTTGGAAAGTTAAATTCCTTTCTTTTGCTGGTAGATTATAATTCTTAAAGTTCACGATAGCAAATTCGATTGCTTATTGGATTAGGGGATCCATAATACCTAAAGCTTGTCGTGCATTCATCTCTAAATTATCTGCTAAATTTTTGCTTCATGGAAATATCAAGGATAAAAAGATGCATCTTATTGCCTAGAAGACTATTGCCAAACCTAAATGTTATGGTGGGCTTGGGATTTCTTCTTTTGATGCATTATATTATGGGGTTGTCTGTTCCTTTATCTGGCGGTTTTATAACTCTCAGTCTTTGGCTTTGGCTTGGTTTCGAGCAAAATATGAATCTCCCTGGAAACATGTTGCTTTAACCTCTTCTAAATTTTGGAAACTTTGTTGTCTTACTGCACAAAATATTAAATCCAAAGTTAAGATGTCTGTTGGATTACACTGTTGTGATTCATTCCTATGGGACCCTTGGATAAATGGTTATACACTAGCTGATTTGTGCTGTGATGCTAGGCTGTATCATAAGAAAATTGAAGATTTTATTGTTAATGACATGTGGCCTTTACCATAGTTTCTTTCTCTGGTTTCTAAGAGACAGATTTCGGCCATTCCAATTTTGGAGCAACCAGAATTTACCTGGGAGGGCTCCAGTCGTCCGACGCTTAAATGGCACACTAATAGCTTTTATTCAATATTAGAGAAGGTGCATTGATATAAATATATTTGGCACAAACATGCATCATTAAGGTATGCTTGCTATGCGTGGATGGCTATCATTGAAAAACTTAAAACATCGGATATTATGATTAAGAGAGGCATTCAAGTCTCGGTGAACTGTGTTTTTTGCAATGCCTACCCAGAATCTCATCATCATATTTTCTTTGAATGTGATTAGTCTTTTTGGGTTATTTCTGCTATTTTACCTGACTTAAATGGTTTTCTCTTTAGAACAAACATCACTCAAACTTATGACTTTCTTGATTATGTTCCTAATTTCAACAAAGCTGAGAAAAACTTATGTTATTTTGTCACTGCTTGCACTATTTATTTCTCGTGGAGAGAGAGAGAGAAACAATAGACGTTTCTCTAATTCATGTACTACTCCGGTGGCTCTAGTCAAAGATATTGTTATGGCTATTCGAGGAAAAATAAAAAGCTGGAAAGATATTCACAAGCTTAATGAGAAATTTTCTTTTCTATCTTGAGGTTATGCTGATTTCGTGGTGGTGCTGGGGGGCTGGACAATTTTTGGGCGATGATGAGTTGGGATCTCCCAGTGGCTGCACTGTCGCCTGCTATCTTCAAGTCCTATTGGACGGCCTATTGCCTGGTCGATTTTGCTATTCGATAAATTTTGATAATGTTTTTCGTTGCTGTTCAGTTCTTGGAGGCAATTGGCAGCCTGGGACTTCTCGTATTGACAGCCATTGATCAATTCTGTGTGATTTTGGGGGATCTCATTATGCCTGAGTCCTTGTCCTCTCTCCAAGCTCTTTATTGTTTTTGCTCTGCCAACTTTTGCTCCCTCTGTTAAGGGAAGTTTTGATGTTTTTTTAGATTTTCTTTTATTCCTTTACAGGTTTTCTTAGAATTACTTGTAACTGTTTTTTACTTGTAACTATTTTTGGTTTTTAATACAAGGGCTTTGCCCCAAAATTTCCAAAAAAAAATGATGTGACGTGTTGCATTCGCTTCTAGACGTCGTTCGGTGACAATACGAAATATTTTTTCTTAGAAGAGGGAAATATCCATGATTTTAAAAACCGGACCACCGATTGAAATAGCAACTGATCAGCCAGCCAATTTGATTCCACGCAAAGCTTGATTTGAAAAAATCAAGGCATTAAAAATCGGACTAGACTGGCCGGCTCAACTAGTTAAACTGCGAATCAGCCGGCAGGCTGGTTACGGTTTGCTCAAAAACTAGATTTGTAAAAAACCACTCTTAGACCGTTCGAATCGGTGGTTCAACCTCTGAACTACCAAATTGGTTCTATTTTTGAATAACATAACGGTTCATTTAAAATATGTTTTCAGTAGTTGAGATTAAATCATATGGATTAAAGTAAAATACGGTAAAGATTATCGCCTCTTATATGAAATCAAATAAAAAAACCCTAGCATTTTCTTCAGTTCCTCCTATTCAGTTTGGACGTACCTTCCCCCTTCTTGTTCTCTTTTGCGAAGCCCACAAGGAACTGAAGCATCTCTTCATCAACTCCTCCTCTCTGACCTACAATGTGAGTTCTTAACTTGTTCTCATTCTTCTCCAGTTCTCCTCACATTCTCTACTTCTTTGATGTTCTTTTTATTTTATTTTGCTTAGTTTCCTTCAAGTTTTCCAAACAATATTTAGTAGAATGGTTGATGAAAATAAGTAATCAATTAGTTGATGTCATGACCAAGGGATTACCTACTTCTAGATTTCAAGATATTACAAGCAAGTTGGGAATGGATAATATATATTCAGTAGCTTGAGTGTTGTTGAAATTCTGAAATTAGCATTCAGATTTTACCTTTAATTGCTCTCTCTTTAGGGCTCCCCAAGTATAGAATTCTCACATTTTTCTGAATTGATTGATTGATCACATCCTTTTAAATGTAGATAACCTCAATATATGAATATATAAAATTATTACTGCATTAAATAAAAAATAATAATGGATCATCACTGTAAAATTATTCCTTCCACAGATTTATCTTCTTTAAAAAAAAAAAAAGAATAACGTAGTATAAATGATACCAAATATAACCAATGTGTTCTCGCTAGAAACCTATAAGCCAAATTTCTTCTTGAGCAAGACTTAGGCTTTGTTTGGGACGGCTTTCTTATTGCTTTCTAAAATAGTTTTTTAGTACAAAAATTTCTTGAATTTGAAATTTTTGTACTAGAAAGCCGTTTTAAAAAGCAGTACGAAAGTTGTCTCAAACAAAGCCTTAGACTAAAAATGCATTGAGAACCTAGTTGTATTTTCTTAACAATATTTAGTTGAATGGTTAATGCAAATTATGTATCATACATTGTAGATGTGTATGTGATATTAATTGATTATGTAGCGTACCTTAATTGATTACTACCTTTATTTGTGCATGTGATATTAATTGATTATGTGGATTGATGGGTTTTAATTTATATGTATGTGATATTATTTAGTTAATCAAATTACAATGGAAAGTAATCAGACTTCAGCTTCCAGTTATAGTGTGCATGAGGAAGTGGATATTGTTTGGAATCATTTCACTGAAGTTAGAGGAGTTGATGGGAAGAAACAGTTCAAATGTCTGCATTGTAGTATTACATTCAAGGGAGGAGGAATAAATATAGAAACAATGTTTAATATGAGTAAAGGGGAATATAATTTCTTGCAAAAAATATTCCACACGATGTTTGATATCAAACGCACAAAAACTTGAAGAAAATTTTAAGAAAACAATAACAAGCACAAGAGCAGTTGGATAGTACACCGTTTCTTCTGGATGATTGTAGAGGAAGAAAGTGATTCTTCTTCTCTACTTAAAATATAATCTTCTGAAGCACATGTATCAGAACTTGATAAAGGAAAAAGAAAAATTGCTGATGTGGACATTTTCTTTGTCCTTATAACTAAACCATGTTCCCAACTTTTAATTAAGAGTGCTTTAGCATCTAACGAAGCAATTCATCATGTAAATATGGCTTTAGATAGATGGTTTTTCAATTGCTGCATCCTAATTAATGCGTTAACTTCAATGTATGCATAAAAAGCTGTAAATGTCATTGTTGCCAGAGGACTTGGTTACAAGCTCCCATTTTAATAAAATAAAAAATAATGTCTGGTTTTACATTTCTTATTGTTTGTGAAGGTGATTTAGGGAATGAAGGAGATGATATAATCGAGTTCGATCAATCAAATGCATTTGAGTTTGAATATTTAGATGAAGTGAGACTTTGAGACTCAAACTATATGAATATATTTGATGATGCAAATTTAGGAAATCTTTGCTTTTTTTTGTGAAACTATTGAATTTATTAAACTAAGAAAATGAAATATATTTAACTTCATCTCTATATTATGAATATATTTTTTTATCACCTAATATAAAGTGTTCAAATCTTTCAATAATTATTTGCATCTTCAAGTGAAATATATTATTATATTTTGCTTATTTACTCTATATTTCATTATTAGGTTTACAATTATAATAAGTATCTCATATTTATTTTATTTTCAAGGCTTTACCAATTATAGGTATAAACTATAACATCTCAAGAGAAATTTTGATTTCATCTCTCAAGTTATGACTATAAAGAGTTTAGTTGCTCAAAATAATAATGTATTTAATTTTAAATTTATTAAATTTAGTTGTTATGTTTTTTAATTTCTTCATACTATGATTCTATTCAATTTTTTGTTATATATTTACAAATGTTTTTGTCATTATTATTATTGCGTCATGGAATATTCACAGTAGTAGAAATATAAAATTTAGCGCATTAACTTTATATGAAGATTCAACACTCATATATATATAAATGAGTAGGGATGTAGCATTCATAAGAGAAACAAGAGTTTTTATGTGGAGACCCTTGAAAAGGGAGAAAACCCACGGGGCCTTGCCCATTTTAAATAAATCCACTAGTGTTTGTAGTTGATTACAAATGAGGCCCTTCCTTTAGGGGAAGGCCTTATCTTGATGTTGTTAATATACATCATATAGAGTGTATTAGATGGTTGGAGTTGGAAGAATAAGTTTTGATATGTTCACTTGGTCAGCGGAATCATAGTCGACGAGTAATGTAGATAGAAAGAACTGTAGTTGAGTGACAGTGGTTAGAAGGACTATACTCTGATAATGGAGGTCAAAAAGACCATAGTTGGCAGCAACAGAGGTTAAAAAAACTATTGTCAGATGATGAAGGTTAAGGAGCTTATAATCTGGAGATGGTAGTTAAAGAGATTGTAGTTAGCGAGTGATAGAGGCCAGAGAGGCCATAGTCAGAGGGTGAAGGTTGTTAGAAAGAATTTAGTCAGATAATAAAGGTTGTAAAGACCGTCGGTGATGGTGATCAAGAGAAAATCCAAAGATAATTGGTGGCTAGGGGTAAGTCCGGCTATAATTGGTGATCGGGAAAAGTCAGCGAAATCCTTATGATTGTCGGGGGCAGGGCATAAATTTGGCGTTAATTGGTGACAGGGGGAAGGTCTGTGATCAGGCATAATACCAGTGTTAGTTGGTGGTCGGGCATAAACCAGGCATCAGTTGATGGCCGAGTGAAAGTCCAACAATAATTAGTGGCATGACCAATAAATTTGGAGAAGATTAAGGGAAAGTTAGGAGTTTCCAATGGACGACTGATATAAGCTCACTTGATCATGGATTATTTATCAAGTATTTGGTTGTATTGACCTTATTTTTGGTATGAGGTCATTAGGGTCTGTCTAAACTCCTTTTTGGTGATCCTAGGATTGATAATTGTCACTTGTCAATCATAAAAATCTCAATCAAATTTCAATCCAGCCTTTAATCCAACTTCTACCCTAGACTCCTATTCTTCTTGTAATCATAGTTAAATCTAAATTTCAATCAAATCTTGGTATTATCTAATCAACATTATCATTTATCTAATTGTGATTCATTTGGGTATTCCAAAACTTAACTAATCAAAATCCCATATTTCCAAATCAAAACCTTAGGCCAAGTGTCCAAGTCCTAAAACCATTTCTAGGTGAATTTTCTATCACCTAGAAATCTAATCAAATGACCTCCGATTTATAATCTCTTAATTTCTTATTGACTTGACATATTTCTAGACCTAGCTCTCCAAATTTGAGCTCATTTTAAGATTTCTGGCCCTAGAAACTAAATCTAGTTCCAAAGGCTGCAAAACCTTCAAATATTTTTGGCCTATGCTACTAGACTTATCACCATATGGAATTTGACTTTGGAACTATCCCCAAAGCCTCTAACTACTTTCATCACCATTGTTATGACTTATTGATCAGCAACCCACATTCTATTGGACCTAGTTTGACCCAGAATTGAATAGAGATTAAAATTACCAAAATGCACTTTAAGGGGATTTTTAGACATTTGACCAAAACTCAATATGGTTCAAACTTTTCAACCTTTGAAATCTCTTCCAATGAATCCCAAATATCATTTGAGATCAATTGGACCTACGCTCAGGTTTTGGTTTGACCTGGTTGACCAAAACACCCTTTAAAGGTTCAAATACCTATTTTGGACCAAATGATCCCACCAGTTCATGGGACCACCTCCACTGGTCTCCAAACATCAAACCAAACTGGTTAGACCCAAACACAAGCCCTAGGTCAACCTGGTTGACTAAGTCAAACTAGGTTGACCAGATAGCCTCTTAAGGATCAATAGTCAATTTGACTGAAATGACCTCCCATGACCTTAAAACCACCTCCAGTAGACTCCTTTGATCATTTCAAACTTGCCAAGTCCCACTTCTGCCCTAATTCAACCTTGTTGACCAAGTCAACTTAGGTTGGCAAGATCAACAATAAATCGCATGTTTAATCAATTCAATTCCAAATCAACTCTAAACTCAGCCAAACTCCTTTGAACACCTCTCCTAGTGGTTTAGACTTGACCGGACATGGTGATCCAGTCAATAATTGACTTAGTTAATTGGGCTTGGGTTTGGTCAATCTAACCTAATTAGGTCAAATCACTACGTATAGTTTAATCAAACCCCTTAAACCCTTAAGCTCACCTATGTGCATGTTTTGGATACCTTTAAACCTTTCATGAACTAAACTTTGATGAATCTTACCAAATCAACATGTTGACTTAGTCAAATCCTTTGTCTTGATCAGATCTCCCCATACACTTGATCAATACTTACTTAAACCCCACCAAATCCCATTTCATAATAGGGTTTGAATGCTTTCAACTTCAATGCAAAATGAATATTCTTACGTTTGACTAAAGTCCACTTAGAAACTTGGTCAAACTTCTCTATATACTTAAACACTCACTTGAGCTCTCTACACATGGTCCCACACTTTTTCCAACACACTCAAATAGCTAACATACATCTCTTCATACTTTATCCTATTGAATCCCAAGAGTTTGAATAGTCAACTAGCCAACCTAAGCTTGAGAAAAAACTTTCTTGGTCAACCTTTGCATCTAAGTTCCAAAATGTTGCTTCATGATCTTGGAATACACTTAACCAGTAAGCAATTGATCTCTCTCATCCACCTCATTAACATTTGACTGGTCAAATTAGTCAAATAAGCTCAAATCCTTCTAAATGATCAAATGCTTGAGACAACCTCCCTCTCTCTAGTCTTGGCCATTGGAATCATTCTATTAGGGAACTAACACTCCCCTAATAGCTCCCTAACTGAGTTCAAGGCTTGGTTTAGCCTAAAAAGGCAAGAGTGGTCCCCCTCCCACACCAAGCCTTTCAATGGCACAAGGGTCATCCCACCAACTGCTCTGAGAAATCCTAGTCATCCCATTAGGTGCCATTACATGGAATGGGCTAAGGGACATAAATAAGATATACTAACTTGATCCCCCAATCCATTACCTAGAGAGAACTTTATGTTTTCATTCTGCATCCCTAGAGGCTCCCCTTCAATTTCCTATTGATCCCCTATCATTTATGAGCTGTTGGCACCATAAAAATGAGGGGTTGGACACTTATTCAGCCCAAGGTGCGTAGCTTGTGATCCATAGGCTTTCAACCATTGGTTTCTTCAAGAAGCCTTATCTTGGACAGTCTACAAGCTCAACCTTTCTTCTTGTGTTCAAAAATGCTAGGTGGATTGAGGTATATTCTTAACCCTCGATATCTATTTAAATTTCAAAATGATGCTCTGAGTCTTTCATCAAAGAGCTTGAAATTACTTCCCCATCCTTCTACCAGCTCCACTCTACCTATGTCTAAGTTTTCATATTGTTTTATTTACGGGTTTGAATGCTTAACACTAAGAGTGAGTCAAGGGTTTTTTGCTACCTCATAGAGAAGATGAAATCTCCATCATTCAACCCATTTATTTAATATGGATGATTGCGATTAAGTCTTATTCTTGCTCCAACTAATCGCCCTTATCACTCATTATAGTGAATCAAATCGAGACCGTTCATTCCAAATCCTGTGGGAATAATAGCTTTAATTTGATGATGACTTGGATAAGTAAAATAATGGATCAAATTGAGACCGTTCATTCCAAATCCCATGGGATCAACGGCTTCGTTTTTATGATGACATGGTTAAGTGGAAAGGGAGGTTAGATCTTAGTCATCCAGTTATAACCACATGAGACCAACTGTCAGATCTGGATATAATGTGGATAAGTAAATACCAGATTGAATATGGTCCGTTTAACCTAGATCGTATGGATTGAACAACCCAAATTTGAATTCAATGTGCTTAAGTGTAAGAGAGAGCTTGTACGCATTCGTCGCATGCACCGATCCTTTGTCGCGGCATGGAAAGTGCCTGTACAGTCAATGCCGCCAACTAACTATGCATTTAATGCTTAGAAAAAATGAGAAAGTTCCTAGAAATGTAAAAAATTATAGAAATTTTATTTCTTAACAGATTTTGGAGTTCCAGGGCTCTATGGATTCCAAAAGGTGTACATTTTATTTTAAAATAAAATTAAGCTATTTTAATGTATGTTTGGATAGTTATTTAATTTTTATAGAAAAAACTTATTTTAATTTCAATTAATTATTTATATGTTAGTTTGACTTAAATTTTGGTAGAGGTATTCTAGGGCCTTCCTTTTACCTTCTCTAAATTTCTCAAGGTCTTTTGATGAAAACTCAAGCTGTCCATGAATTTTCAAGGATCTTGATCATAGTCTAGCCTAAATCTTTGGAGATCCATGACCAACCCAATTTAAATCTAATAATTGCATACTAGGACTCTATGGAATTAGTGAGTGATCTTCTTTCATTTCAACATAGGCTTGAGTTCTAACCATGCATTCTTTAGTAGATTTTGATCCCCAATACTATAGTAATTGAAAGTTCTCTGATACCACTTGAAAGTTCATCAGGGATGTTAGGCCCTTATGAATTAGTCCCGAGGCTAACTAAGAGGGGGGTAAATTGGTATTTAAAAAAATTCTCAATCAAAAACACAAACACAACCAAACCAAGATTCACTATAAGAGTAACGAAGTGCATAAATTAAATGTGGAAGAATAATAAGAAAGAATACACCTGATTTTATAGTGGTTCGATCAACTTGACCTACGTCCACTCCCCAGAGGTGCCTCCGAGTATTACACTAAACTTAGTGTCTCTCATTTTGCCCCCACAATAAGGCGGAGAAGCCCATACAAAAACTCATTTTCACCAACCCCGGTGAGGTAGAGAACCCCTCATTTTGCTTTCTCCAGAAGTAGGTAGAGAACCCAACTCCTTTTGCTTCCTCCAGAAGCAGGCAGAGAACCTTGATCAATTGCTAAAGTAGACCTCTCTCGAACCTCCAAGGAACCAGGGATGACGATCAGAGAAGATGACTCAGATCCTTTCTTGGAGCAACCTTTGTGAAACCTCACACAAAATCCCCCTCACAATATCCTCTCTCTCTTTCCCTTGCTCACCCTCTCCTATTGGCTCTCTCAGGTTAGGACAATAGTAAAAGATACAATCTTGGATAAAACAAGAGGTCTTATATAGAAGAGCTTCGGATTTGCTCTTAATTACAATAAACCAACATTATCATCCAAAACGATCCGTCGATCATCCCATACAATCAGTACAAATTCAGCTCAATCAGCCAAGACGATTTGGGAGAGTCTGGACGATCATAAGGATAATTTATTCATATCATCCAGGACAATAAGATATCGTCATGTACGATTAGTTCAAGACAATGAATATCATCCAGACTATCACCCTTGATGGATGTTTGGATGATGGAAAAATAACTAGATCATCCAAAATGATCTCACGATCATCCAAGCCGATTAGTACAAAATGACTAATATCATCCAAAATATCACCCTAAATGTATGTCTGGATGATAAAAAAATAACTTGATCATCCCGGATGATTAGTTCAATCTAGTACATATTGTCCATAGCATCGCCTTGAAAGTAACCAGGCTTATTATACATCATCTAGGAAGAACTAAGGATTGTTAACTGATCGTCCCGGTCAATCTTGAGATCATCCAGGATAATATGATCAAGCAATCAAATATTAATTACTTTTCTTAATTCTCAAATTAATTTAGGTATAATTGCACTGCATCATATAGGACGATGTTCTGGATGATGTCCAAAAATAAAAGATTCCTAAATAGATATAATGGTTGATTCTTTTAGATTTGAGCCTATCATCCCAGATGATGTTAATATCATCCAGGACGATTCGCTTAATGATGGCTGCCTTAACCAGGATGCCTTAATGAGGGTTTCTATTTTTAACTGATCGTCTAGGATAATTTTTTGGATCATCCCGAACGATGTGATCGAAAACAAAAAACTCTAAAATAGTTAAAATTTTTTCTTCAGTGTTTGTGTGCAAGGTTACTTAGTATTAGGGTCTACATCATTTATAATTGACGAAAGAAAGGGTAAAAGACACTTGATGTTCATTACAAACTGACTTAGTCCGAATCTACCCAATCTTGAGCTAGTTCAATTTGAAATTTGACCTTGTGGACCTGAAATGTTAGTAGGCAAGATAGTCGTAGAAAAATAAAAATGTTCGTAATCATCAAAATTCTATTTCCTAAAATCACATTCTCAACAATAATCTCTATGTTATACTCTCTAATTATGCATGGTTATGACCTTAGATTGGGTGGAGTACTAGGCATTCATATTGCATGGTATGCCTAAATTTATATGTATGGAGGGTTAGAAAGACATTAATTTTACATAGAGACCCATGTGGACAAAAAAACTAAGGACTAGACTTAGAATTTTAGAGAAGTTATAGAAATTTAATCATGCATTTAATAGGAACAAAACTTAGGGATCATGAACTTAGTAAAACTACCTATCCTAAGAGTAGAAGTCCATTGGTTTTAAATAGACACTCAACCAAAATATAATTAACGGTAAAGTAACCTTTAATTAAGTGTCAAAATTCAAAAATTCACATTAATTAAAATTAAATAAAAAATCCAATGATATGTAAAAATGTTCATAATTAAGTCTTCAACCTAGAAATATTAAAAGACTCATTAGATGATGTTTATTTTAATTTAAATTTAATTTATAAGGAAATTTGATAATAAATTCAATTAATTAATTAAAAATATTTAAAAATTCCAATTTTAAATAATTGTAGACATTCTGTTAGGTCATTTCTAACCTTTTGGGGCGAATCCATGAATTTTGGTACTAATATGGATTAAAATCTAAAAATAAATCCCTTAATTAAGCAATTTAAAAAAATCCAAAAATACCCAAACTTTGAAAAGACACTAATAATTATAGAAAAAATTAATTTAATCAAACTCAAAGCCATTCAACTCTAATTAAAATCTAATATTTTCTAAAAGTGTCAAACCTCCAAAATAAAATTAAAGAAAAAGTCAACTTTTTGGTCAAATGTAGTTCAAATTTAGGTTCAAACTTAAAAAAATCATAATTTTTTTATATAAAACTTCAAATTAAGCAAGCTAATAGTCTAATTACTCATCGTCGGGTCTAATATTTATTAAAAATCTAAAACTTTAAAGCTAACTTTAATCTAAAAATGTCAACTTTTGGCCCCTTAATCAACATGATTAAATAATTCTGAATAATTTATAAAATTCAATAATTTGTTAAAATTCTAGAAAAACTCTAACTTGATTAATAAAATCAATGAGCCAACACTTTAATACACAATAACTATTACAAATATCAAGTTTTGAGGTAGACTACTCCAGGCTGAGGGGTTAAGTGTCCTAAAGAGGTCTGGTTCCTTGAGCCTAGTGGCACAACACCTTGAACGTATTGAAATGACATGTGAAACTTTGAACTTGAAGGATTCTTAATTATTTAAATGAACTAAAATCTTTAATCCAATTATATCAGCCAGGTTTTTAGGATGGACTACTCCAGGCTACGGGGCTAAGTGTCCCGAAGAGGTCTGGTTCCTCTAGCCTGGTGGCATAACGCTACGAATCTGTTGATAAAAAATTTAAAATAATATAATCCTTGAAATCAATAACTAATCTAATTAATTAAAAAAATTATGGTCTTTTAATCTCTAACTAATTAAATTAATTTAACCAATCAACCTTTAAAAATTAATTCTAAAAAAACCTTAATACATTAATATTTGAACTCTAACCAAAATTTTCCTTTTAACCTTTAATAAATCCGAACATTAGACAAACTTAAAAAATCACCCATTCTAGGATATATCCCAGCCACATGGCCTTTAACACATATTTTAGATAGTTTGCCAGGACAACCAACTCTAGTCTAGGTTAGGTTAGTGTTAACTTTTATTATTGTATGCCAAGTTTTTCTTGCATGCTGTGATTAAAAATTGATTGATGTGTTTATTTATTTTTATTACATTCATTGAATTGATGTAATGGGTGATAATTTACCCTTAGGTTAGAATCATTCTAGTTGTTCATTGAGATTTTTGTAGGTGATCACGCTCGTGTAGGGCAAGAAAAAGGGGTTAAATTAATAATTATTGTAATTGCAATAGGTTCTTCAGCTTCTTACCCCCCAAATAAATACGAGCATAACTACATGTGTTTACTTATTAAATTTAATAAAAATATATATAACTTCTTGGGATTTATTTGATTATTTAATACTTAGGATAACCCTTTAGGAGAGTCTGGATTTTTTTCTCTTATATTAATGTAATTTTTTTTTAAAGTTAAGCATTGTTAATGTTAGTCTTTGAATTAGAATATAGGTATCCAAGATTGGATTCTAAAGAGGAAAGGATACCTCTTAGGGGAATTGTCTTTTTCCTTTTGAATGCCCAATTCTAGATTACTTTAATACCCAAAGGGGAAAATAATAACATCTCCCTTGGGGGAAAAGTTTTTCTTTTCTATTTAGGTATCCATGTACGATGAATCCAAGGGACCTAAAGAGGAGAAGACCGAGGAATTGAAGATAGAGACTATCCCACTCAAAGTCATTTGTGTTTGTCCAAGGATTAGAATTTGTGTTTGTGGTTAGTGGTGCCCGACCATTTTTAATTTCTGTAAATCTGGGTTGTAATAAATGGGGCATTTACTTATGCAAATTAATTTAAGGAATTATTTTAATTGATAGATGTATTTGATTTGACTTAATTATGTATATAATTTTGTCTACATTTTTTAATTTTTTGGTGATTTACATGTTGAGTTTTATTTTAGCCTGGATACGCGGAGGTTTGTGAGGGTATGCTAAAAAAAAATATTTTCTTCTTAAATCAAATTAAAACTTTTAGCTCACATAGAAACTCTAACAATCTAAGAAGTAAGCCCAGGACCATCAGAAGTCTACACAATCATATTAATTGCTTATCTTCCTTGTTATGCACTATATGGCCATTTAGGGTGCATATATGCTAAGGGTATGTTATGTAATATTTAGGGAAAATATTTTCAAGCCTTTTTAAAACTACTACATATTAATTTTATGTATTAAATTAAGTCAATGAGTATGTATTGAATTATAAATTAATTAAGAACGAGTCTAAAATTTTAATTGCATTTATCTCAAGCATTCTCATCCTACATAAAGTTAAGGGACCAATTAGGATTTGCTATAGACGTTGATCCCAATTCTTAAAAACTTTAATAATAATGTCTTTACAACTCTCTCAGAAAGATTGGACTCATGGATTTTAAATCAACTAGGTGATTAGTTTGCTCCTCAATCCAGGCCCGATGTAAGTCTAGGTTTTTTTGGCACTACATTAGCTAGGTTCAAACTACTGTGTTATAGCGTCTAAATTTAAATTTAGGATCCGGGGTAAATTTTGAACCATAAGACCCCAAACCTCCAAGAATATAATCCCAACTTTCTAATATATTACTTAACTTAAATTAAAGATCTCCTCGATCCAGCATTTAAAGCTCAACACTTAGCTTAGGTTAGGGCACTTCTGAATTATTTTAGAATCCTAAAGATTCTCCTACCACTCTTCTGTTGACACTAAAAGTATGTGTTTAAAATTTAATCCAATCCATATTGAAACTTCAAATTCACCTCATTTAATAACACTCTTAGAAAATCTCTAAACAAAATTTTGGTTGTTATTTTAATCGAGAGTATCCGTAGGAGACTCCATCTTCCTACAATGTAATTAACAATAAGGGCTTGCACTCGCAGGAGATTTAGAACCCACGTCAATTTTTAAAAACTCAATTAATATTTCCCTTTGGAAAATCAAACTTATAGCAATCATTATCTTTATAATCGAATGATTATTAACAGATGATGTCTTCTTTCTTTAGGGAGATATATCATGTGTTAACATAAATTCAAATATAAAATTAATAATCACTTATCTTGATTATTATACTCAGATATTTGATTGAACTTCATTTAGACCATCCGAGGGCATGGGGCCTAAGTCCCCATAAAAGAAGCATATCCCTATAAAGATCACCAGAGTTGATGTCCCTCTACTTATAATTGAGCCACCCCAGTCTTCAGTTAAGACATAAAAAATTTTAGACAGTATTATTTAGATCCAGTTAGTCCAGTTGTGAGTTCAATCGATGTTCTGGTTGTTGATTCAACCAATATTTTATTTGATGTCCTAAACACTCTTTCCCAAATTCCACCTATTGTACCTAAGCTCATTACTCAGGGATCTAACGAATTTACCCTATCTGATGTGAAAGCTATCACCCTCCAAGCTCCTACCCCACCTCTTAAGGTAGATGTCTCTCACCTAGTAGAGGATGCCACCCTTCTGACTTCTGACCCTGGGGTAGTTAAAGGGGACGAGATATTACAAGATGAAGACTAGTAAATAATTGAGCAATTGATGGCAGAGCCTTTAACAACTAAAGATCTTAAGCTACAAGCCATCATTTCTAAGTTAAAAGATAAGGAGTTCTATGATATGATGAATTATAAGCCTTACTTGCCCATCGACCCTGAAGTGATAGGGGACTGACTGGTCAATGAGGCGGGATGGGAAATTAAGGAGATTTTGAAGAATAAAGACACTGAAGAAACCTTCAATCTAGAGTTGGATGACATGCTCATAGATGAGGATGTACTAATTAGCGATGTCTCTATGGTTGAGATTAGGGGATCCATTAAGAAATTGAGTCGATTAAATGTCATTCTGGCAAGGAGGAAGGTTCAACAGCTATTGATTCATATTCAAACAGTTCAGTGAGAGCCAGAGATGATGATTGACACATCAAAAACCTAGAGGCACAAGTGGCATTAATGTTGCTACAGGTTAAGAAAATGCAAGAATAGCTAGATAAGTCATATTAGGCTTTCCTCAAACTACAATAATCTATCGCTCACGTAATCACTAACCAAACTATAAAAATAGAACTTAGTTCTAAAGTCCTCGAGTCAATGTCGATATTTCCTCTGGCCTAGCAAATGGTTCCCCTTTTCCCTCCAGTCTAGCCAATAATATTCTCAATCCCTCCAGCATCGGCCTAGAAAAATCTTAAACAAGTTATTGTGGACCATGTAAGGGATGCTTTAGCCCATTCCTAAGGGGCCATATCTATTCCAAATAGTAGACCCCTACCCTTAGGAATATGATTCAGTCCCATATCCAAAGGGTTTTATGCCACCATCTTTCAAAATTTTCACTGGAATAGAGAATCCGAGCAGCATCTGTCCTACTTTTGAGTATGCTATTAGAATGTCGGGGTGTCAGATGCTCTACTTTCTTTCCAATTCATTAGTAGTATTTTTAGAATAGCTTTTAAATGGTGCACTGATATGTCCAACGACTCTATTAAAATCTTCAATGAACTTTAAAATCTATTCTTAAATAGATTTTTAGGAGCACAATAATGCACAATCATGGGTGATCTCATCATCGAGAAGCAAAAACTGGTAGTGTCTCTAGTTGAGTACATCTTGAGGTGGAAAAACCTCTCCGTGAAGTGTGAACCCCGGCTGCAAGAGCAACATCTAGTGGAGATTCTTCTGAAGAATATCCACAGGCTTATTACTTTTCTTCAAAATGGTTTCATTATTAAAACATTTAAGAAGCTTTTAAATAAGGCTAGTAACCTGTGGAAAGAGGCTCATAGGATACCATTCTTAAATAATCTATTTGGTAAAAAGAAGGTTGATAAGCCCATCAAGCCCTTTGAAAAGAGAGCTACAATGTTAGTAGTTGATAAGAGGAATCAGCCAGTTACTAGCCAGCCCAATATTACCCCACCATAATAAGTTCAGAGATAGCCATTCCAGGTGGCCCCTCGGCCAACTAAAGACTCTTATTTGATTCCTTTCAAGGACATTTTAGCAAAGCCTTATCCTTTCAAAAGGGAATCAGTAAGAAAGATTTTTAAAAGTCTTTTGTAAAAAACAAATTTCATATTGCTAGAGGCCAGACAGTTGGAGGATGCAAATAGGAAAGATGATCATAATTTTTCCCCTTCCACCACATGTTGGGCCACACAATTGAAGATAATATTATTTTAAAAAATAAGTTATAAGGGAACTTTAAAAAAGGTAATATTGTGATTCCAAAAGAATATTTGGTCAATCCAAAATAAGGGTCGGTCAAAGTAATTTAACGAAATCATTCTAACATTTCTCCTTCAATAAAAGATGGTTGGGATATTAATTTATCCTTGGCACTTAAAAGTTGATTAATAAATTTTTTCATCTTTCTCAACATCTACTGATGAGAGCCCAGGGTCCAATTTGGGAGGTTGACTTGGACATTGAAAGTACGAGATGCACTAAGAAGGGGGGTGAATTGATATTTTTTGAAATAAAGAACAAAGCCTAAACAAGTGTTCTAACTTTTTTTTTTTTTGTAATTTTCAAAAAATAACTTAACTAATTTAAAGAAGAAGCTAGTGATTAAAATAAGATTGAAACAACATTGATGAAATTTTAAATCACATAACAAAGTTCTAAAATAACATTCTCACAAAACAGTTATAGAAACTATAAGATATAAAAAGAAAATAAAAAAGTGGTAAATAGAAAAAGCACACTAGATGATTTATAGTGGTTTGGTCACTTGACCTACATCCACTCCTCAGAGTCCTCCACTCCGAGAATTTCACTACTCAAAAGTAATTCTCCTTCTACACCCACAGTAAGGCAGAGAAGCCTTTACACAAACTCATTTTCACCTTCCCCAGTGTGGCGGAGTACTAAATGCTATGTTACCCTCCCGATGATGTTGGTGGACCTCATTTTTCTCCATCTTGGAGAACATAGAGGACCTTTGAGGATGTTGACCTTCAAGGCTCTCCCCCAAGAAGCTCCCACAAGATTTACCCGAGTCATATAAGGAATAAGCGTACAACAAGCTTGGAGTAACATTGTGATCCCTTCACGCTCCTCCCTCACAAACTCACCTTCTACTTTCTCTCACAAGCCTTAAATGTCTTCAAGAAGCTCCCTCTCAAGAGTTCCCTTCCTTTGTCATGTTCCTCTCTCTTATTTTAAAAGCCAAAAGCATTACTTAAATATCAGGCTCCAAGAAATCCTAAGATTTTTAATTTAGTTATTTATGTTCATATAGTACGATCGTATATGATATAGTACGATTAATACAAAATAGCTTTCATCCTAGTATGTTGGAGTACGAATAGGCAACTATTCTAAACTACATCGTATAGTATGATAAAAATATCATCCAGTATGATGTGGTAAACTTCTTCTATTTGTATAGTACAAATGCTGTGACAACCAAAATTCATTTATGTTCATCGTCTAGTACAATACAACTCATATAATATAATCAGTTAAAATAGTCAGGTCGTCCGATACAATGTATACATTATTCAGTATGATTAGTTCAAAAATTAAGGGATAGTCCGATACGATCTTCGGGATGACAAAAAATAGTCTCGGTTCATCATAAAAATATAAACCTGTTCATACAAAATGATCACCAATCATTAATTAATCTTTAATTTAATTGACTAATCATGGGGGTTAATTTTAGCAAGTATTCAAATATTCATATGGTATGATGTGATTTTATAATATGATTAGTTCACAATTCAATGATTTAAAAACTTGCTTAAATTAATCTGGTTGCTAGAATTTTGGATTGCAAATGAATCATACAGTATGATTAGTTGTTAGCAAACAGCTGTTGTGCCACCGTGTTTTGTACAACACGATTTAAAATCGTATAGTATAACCTATAGGAAAATAATAATTTTATTTTATTTTAAAAGGAAACTCTTATCCTATGTGTGTGCATGGTTGCTCAATTCGCATACACTTTTTATGGCCAGACTCAAGAAATAAAGAAGAAATAAAAATAAAAAATATAAAGTTATCCTTCACATCCTATTTTACCCAATCTCAAGTCTTCTATTGAGAAGTATGTGATCTCTCTAAAAATTTAGTACTCACAGATAAGAATAACATTCAAAATATTTAATGAATTAATAAGATAATTCAATCAATACTATTTGTCATTATCAAAATCTCAGACTAGGGGTCATAGACTGCAATAATCTTCTACTTTTTTATGATGGAAAATAATATTATTGATAGGCAAGATAGTAAATAATTTTTTTTAATAGACATGAATAAACACATGAACAGGGAAAAAAATATGCATTTCATTTTAAGTTAGAAACTAAGACAAAAAAAATGATATATACTAAGACTAAGGTAGACAAACTTCTCCCCCTTTTGACATCACCAAAAAAGAGGAGTACCAAAAAAAAGCTTAAAATATATCAGACGATGACTAAGTAAAAAATGAGGATCCTGATCAGTTGGTGGTGGAGGTGACTGAAAGAAGTGATAGATGGACGTGAATTATTGATCAATTGAAGCAAACCTTTCCCCAAACCATCGCATGTCCTCCTTGTATTGTTAGTGTTGCTCTTGGATATGAGAGTCAAGTCAGGTTTCTTGTTGGTCAAGTCATTGAATGATATCTGCAGGTGCAGGTCCTCTTTGTGGAGTAGGTCTTCTTGGTAGAGTAGGCTCTCCTGTTAGAGCAGCCTCCCATTCTTCATGAAAATCTGGCTCATCATATGCCTGACTCTAATGAAATAAGATACAAAAGGAGGCATCCATATTGAAAATAGGTATATTGATGGGTTCTCCACGATAGGTTAATTGGTATTTGTGGTAAAGAATGTATCCTACGAGAAGGCCGGGGGCTAAATTGCATTTTTTGTGAGTGTTATAAAGGTGAATTTGGGTCATATTCTTGATATAGTCATTAATTAAATTTGCTTCATCAAATCTAGTATTAGAAATAACTAGATAAGTGACAACAAACAAGATTGGGTTCATGCGTATCCTATCTCCAGCTTTGGATATTATGGATACCCTAAGAACATATTGGATGAAGGAGGCATTTTGGGTTAAGGACTGGACAAGAGGTTGGTGTTGGATCAAAGAAACATTTCTAAGAACTAAATTGATGAAAGTCTAATCAAATTCATTTATTTCAAAGGAGTGGGCTCGAGTTCCTTCAATAAAAAGCTTGATATATTGAGCGAGGTCTGCTTTGGTGATTTCTTTATTTTGATGCCAAACAAAATAAGTGAGGGTTAAGTTGTTTATAATTATTCTTAGGTTGGCAAGAAACTTATAGATGAGCTCAGAATTGAATGGAAAATCTAGGATGAGAAGTAACTAGAAGGTAGTGGAAGCAAAGAGGCTCATCACCTCAAAGTTAAGGGAAGCTTGATTTAGCATGTGAGAGGGAGTGATCTTGCATGCTTTGAATTTATGGTATGCATCCTCATCCTTAGCAGACAAAAAATGATCATCATGGCGATGAAAGGAAGAGGATCTTCCCAGGATGATTTGCCCTCATTTCCTTGAGCTTGCCATTGAGTAGAAAATAGTGAAGATAAGTGGAGTGAGGAGAGGTTGTGTGAAATGAGCTTGTTTTCCCCTCATTTATAGAATTTTTGAGAGTTTGTACAGTATGATCAAGCAATTATTTCATCTGGATGATTGGTTGTTGGAAAAAGGTGGTCAAATCATACAGTATGATCGGCATATCATACATTATTATGATATGAAGAAATTATGTTCATCCCGAGGAGTCATCAGTACGTCCTTTGACGAAAAGGTTTGTACAGTACAAATGGGTGTTCGTACAGTACGAAGGGAAATAATATTATACCAATCGAGTTTAATTTGTCTCAATTCATTTGTACATGTGGATCATATAGTATGAAAGAGATATATCATACAGTACTAAGTGCAATTATATAGTACCAAATGATTTGAATGCACGGCCACATGTATCGTACAATACGAAGAGTATCGTATAGTACGATAGGCAAATTAGAAATCGAATATGGAATGTTTGTTGAACAGAGGGCTATGATCTATGTATTTTGTATATAACGTACAATATGAAGATGAATCATTCAGTATGATGGGGATAGAAAATTAGTCATTTTGGGAGTTTAGTGAGGTGAGTGTGTGACGATCAGGAAACACCTTAGATATATATATTTTTTATTTTTTTATCTTGGACAACTCATGAATGTCTATGATACCTGATTTTGTCCTTAAGGTGCTAAAGGTGTCATAGGCTAGTGGTTTTGTGAATATGTCTGCCAATTGATCTCCTGTAGCTATATGGTTCAACTCTATATATCCTTTGGCTACATGGTCTCTTATAAAGTGATATATAATGTCTATATGTTTTGTTTGGGAATGTTGAATTGGATTTTTAGATATGCAAATTACACTAGTGTTATCACATATGATTGGGATGATTCTTATGGGTAATCCAAGATCTTGAAGTTATTATCTCAACCATAGTACTTGTGCAACACAACTTCATACTGCTATATATTCTGCCTTGGCCGTGGAAAGGGATATTGAATTTTGCTTCATACTAGACCATGAAACTAAGGATTGTCCTTGAATTGATAGGCGCCAGAGGTGCTTTTCCTATCTACCTTACATCCTATAAAATTAAAATCTGAGTACCCTAAGATTTCAAAGGAGGTGTTGTGCCTAAGATACTAAATTCTTAAGTTTGGGGTGCCTATAAGATATTTAAGGATTCACTTAATCACGATCAAATGAGACTCTTTAGGGTTAGCTTGGAATATGGCACAAAGGCACAAACTAAATATTATGTTCGGTCTACTAGAAGTTAAATAGATAAGAGATCCAATTATTCCTCCATATTTTTTCTGGTCTACTAATTTTTCATTCAGGTTTTTATCTTGTTGAATCATAGAACATATGGGAGTGATCATAGCCTTAACACTGTCAATTTCATACTTTTTAAGAATATCCCTTGATTTATTTAGTTTGACTAAGGATTGTTCCATCTTCCATTTATTTTACACCAAACCCAAGAAAATAATTTAGCTCTCCCATCATACACATTTCAAATTCATTACTCATTATTTTTGAGAATTAATCACATAAGGTTTTATATGAAGATCCAAACAAATGTCATCTACATAAATCTAAATAAAGAGAATTTTATCTTTAACCCTTTGCAAAAAGTGGGTGGTATCTACACTACCCTTAACAAATCCTCTAACTAGTAAGAATGAGCTAAGTCTTTCATACCAGACTCTAGGTGCTTATTTTAACCCATATAGACCTTTTTTAACTTGAATACATGATTTAAAAATTATGAGTTTTAAAATCTGGGGGGTTGTTCAACATAAATATCCTCTTTGAATACCCCATTTAAAAAAGCAGTCTTAACATTCATTTGATATAATTTAAAACCCTTGAAGCAAGCAAAGGCTAAGATCACCCTTATGACTTCTTGTCAGGCTACTGGGGTAAAGGTTTCTTCAAAGTTTATGTCCTCAATCTGGTTATACCCCTTAACTACTAGTTTGGCCTTATTTCTTACTATGGTTCCTGAGTCATTCACTTTATTTTTAAAGACCCACTTTATTCCCACTACACTCTACTCTTTAGGTCTCTTGACTAATTCTTATACATCATTCCTAGTAAATTGGTTCAATTCTTCTTGCATTACTAGAATCCAATATTCATCTCTTAAAGCTTGATCTATACTCGTGGGTTCTATCATAGAGATAAACATAGAATGACTAACCTCCTTCCTAGTATGTGCCTAGTTCTCACACCTTTCGATGGATCTCCTAAGATTAATTCTTTAGGATGACTAGAAGAATATTTCCAATCTCTAGGCAATTCTTCTTGAGGTTCTCCCCTTTCTCCTATGGTCATAGTTTCTACTCCCTGAATAGCCTCTACATCATCTTCTTCAAATTTAGGTTTGGAGGACTAATCCAATTCATCAAAAACTACATTTGTGGACTCTTCTACTACTAGGGTTCTCTTATTGAAGATTATATAGGCCTTACCTATAGATGAATAACCTAAGAAGACACCCTCGTCAGCCTTTGGATCAAATTTTCCTAAGGGAGATTTTCTATTAATTAAGATAAAATATTTACAACCAAAGACATACAAGTGCAAAAGATTTGGTGTCTAACCCTTACGGAGTTCATAGAGTTTTTTATTCAACTTCAACCTAATGTTCACCCTATTTAAGACATAACACGTAGTGTTCACCTCTTCTGCCCAAAAATATCTATGAAGAGTGTACTAAGCTAATATTGCCCTAGCAGCTTCTACCAAGGATCTATTGTTTTTCTCGGTTGTCCCATTTTGTTAAGGGGTTATAGGGACAAAGAAGTTATGCTCTATTCCTATCTCTTGACAAAAAGAAGTCAAATATTTTATTTTGAAACTGTCCACCATGATCACTATAGATTGTTCAGATTTTGCATCCTAATTTTTAATGAATCCAAGTGGAGAAAGTTTTAAAATTCTCAAATGACTCATTCTTATGTGCTAGGAATCTTACCTAAGTGAATCTAGAGAAGTCATCTACAATTATAAATCTATATATTTTCCCACCTAGGCTAGTTATGCTAACGAGATCGAATAGGTCCATGTGAAGGATTTTTAGTGGCATAGATATATTCACATCCTTGATTGAATGAATTATTTTCCTGGTTGGCAAGCATCACGTAGATGGTCTTTGGTGAAGTCTAACTTAGGTACGTCTCTAACTAGGTTTTTTTGAGTTATATTCCTAAGTATTTTCATGCTAGCATGATATAGTCTCTTATGCTATAGCCAAGAGTCATCTATTATTATTATTATTTTTAAATATAGTGAATTTAAATTTTTAATACAGTTAAGATCTAACATGTAAATATTATTTATCCATAATTCTTCTAATATAAGTTTATCCTTTAAACTAATTAAGCATTTGTTAGAGATAAATTTTATGTCAAATTCTTTGTCACATAATTGACTAATACTTAATAAATTATGCTTTAAGCCATCAACTAATAAAATATTTTAATTAAAAAATTCTTAGAATTTATAACAATACTTGAGCCTACCAGTTTTCTAATGGTGTTGTCTCCTAAAGTCACCATGCTTCCAATCCTAGTCTCTAGTGTAATGAACTTCTTAATATCTCTAGTCATATGTCTCAAGCAGCCACTGTCCAAGTACCACATATTCTCACTAGGTCTTTCATGAGAGCAATACATACAATGTCATTCAAATGTTAGGATTTGGAAACCCAAGTGAGTTTTGGTTCCTCCTTATGCTTGCATGAATGAGATGTATGTATACTATGCTGTGATGAATGCAATTTAGGTCTCCACACTAGGTGTGTCATATGGTGAATCATGCAAACGCATGCCATAAGAGAAGCACATAACACCAGGAAATGGGTTCACTAACCTATATGGGTGGTGATGCCTCTTCTTAAAGTTGTGTGATGCATGAAATGCTGGGGGTTTGCTTATTTGGGCTAATGGGGATGATGGTTTATCATTTTCAAATATTATGAGTTTTGCTTTTAATGCTTTATTTTCATATTCATAAGCTTCCACTCCCACTTTTAGCCGATGTTCATTATTATATATTTCCCATACATGTTCATCTAATTTCTTAAACTCTTTTTCTACTTCAATATGCAATGTCTTCAAAGAATAGTGCATTAGATAATTCAATGTGCTTCTTATTTAATGCATCAAACTCATTAAGAAGGGACATGTGATCTCTATCTAAATCAGAATGTTCTTTAACTAAATTAGCATGCTCAATTTGTAAAATACTAAATTCAGCGTTAAGACTAGCATGCATTTTCTTTAACTTTTTAAACGAATCATGAATTTTTTTAAAATAACCAACAAATCTTCATATGAAAGTTGGCATACATCGTCTTGATCCGATTGATCAAAATTATTATTAGCTATTAGACACAAATTTGTTACCACCTCCTCTGCTTCTTCTTCTAATGATTCTGAGGTAGAGTCGGCCCAAAATGCCTGTTGTGTCTTCAGCTTCCCTTTCTTATATTTTGGCTCCTCCTCGCCCTTTTCCTTAGTTGGATGGATCTTTATATTGGGTCAATCAACTCAAAGGTGACATAGTTTTTTGCACTCAAAGCAAATTATGTCAAATGAAACTTTAGTATTCTTTAAGCTTTTACATATGTTCTAGTTGTTTTGATGACATCTTTATTTTCTTTTCATAAAACTCTTAAATTATCGGGTCAGCAAGGCTATATCATTATCTTCCTCTACTGCAGAACTTTCACATTATTAGTCATTTGCTTTTAGCCACCATTCAGTCCTTCTTTTCTTCTGCATCATTTTGCCTTTAACTCACTCCTTGCTCATAAGCATTGAGTGACCCAAGCAAATTGTCAATTGAATAAATGTTTAAATCTTTGAACTCAGTAATTGTAGTGATTTTAGCATCATAAGAACTAGGTAAGCATCCCTTAAATTTTATTGACTTTTTTAGAATTAGAAATCTCTCTACCAAGTGCATGCAAGGATGTCACAATCTGAATGAACCTAGTGTACATGTCATATATAGTTTTGCTAGGTTTCATGTGGACGAGTTCGTAATCATGCAATAAAATATTTAACCTAGACTGTTCAACCTCACTATTTCCTTCATACGTGATACACAATCTATCCCATATCTTTTTACTTGTAGTACAGGTGGACACTCTCATACAGTCTTCTGATTTTAATACACAAAAGAAATAATTCAAGCACCTTGCATTTAATTGCGCTATATCCCTATCATCATTGCTCCATTCACTAAATGCTATTTGAGTTTTAACGTCATTTAAAAGTTTAAATCACTACAAAAAATAATGGCTATTAGGGCACCTTAAAGTGTCATAACATGTATCTATAAGGGCACATGATATATTGGGGCATCAAATAATAGTGTCACATAGGTGACCGTTGGCATAGGGATCAGGGCTGAAAGTTCATTAGGGATGTTAGGCCCTATGAACTGGCCCAAACTAACCAAGAGGGGAGGTGAATTGGTAAAAAAGATTCTTTAAACAAAGAAATAAAATCACAAATCAAATCACCACAAAGAAAGTGCGGAAGAAAAATAAATGCGGAAGCGATAATAAGAAAATAACACACCGGATTTATAGTGGTTCGGTCAAACCTTGACCTATGTCCACTCCTTGGAGGCACCCTCCAAGTATTGCACTAAAATAAGTGTCTCTCCTTTAGCCCCCACAGCTAGGCGGAGACACCCTTACAAAATCACTTCCACTTTCCCCGGTGCGGCGGAGTCGCCGGGTCCTTTGACACCAAAGAGATCTTCTTCTTTGGTGAACTTACCTCGAGACAAGCCTTGAATCCGATGGTACTAAGGTGCGAGTTCGCCGGAGCAATCGTGTGGATCCCCCACCACACTCCCTTGAGTTCCTCCCCCTCACAGGATCTTCTCCCTCTCAAACTCCACCCTTTTCTCTCTCCCTTTCAAGCTCTCTCTTCAAGTTTCCCCCATAAGAATGAAGCTACAATGGCTGCCAAAGATACTTACAAAGTGCCTTATCATAGCTTAAATAGAAGAGCTAAAAATGAGCTCATTAATGCAAGTTGCTGACATTATCGTCCAGGACGATAGGCATATCATCATGGCCGATTAGTTCAAATATGAGAAAAATCGTCCTGAATATCGCCCTGAAATGAAGCTGAACGATGTCTAATCGTCCCGGACGATCTTTCGATCGGCCTGGACGAAATCCCCATTAATTGCTTTCCAAAATTGCCTGAGAAATTTTGGAAAAATTGACCTGGATCGGCCAGGATGATATTTTATAATCCAGGCCGATATACCAGGACGATATCCAAAAATAAGATTTTCCTAAGTAGATATGGCGGAAGATTCTTGCTGAATTGAGCCGATCGTCCTGGCCGATAAAAATCATCCAGGATGATGTGTTTTGCATAAAGACGTCTGCTTTAATGAGGATGCCCTAATTAGGGTTTCTACTTTTGTCAGATCGTCCAGGATGCTATAAATATCGTCTCGGACGATGTTACCAAAAATAAAAATCTTTTAGGGCACAACAAAAAATCTTCCAAGTTATAAATCATCAGATGCCACACCAAATACAACAGACTCAAGAAAGGAAAAAGATTACAAACTAACACAGACCTAGTCTACCCAATCTTGAGCTGGTTCCAAATTGTAGTTTGATCGTGTGGACCTGAAACATTAGCACATAAGACAATCATTGAGAAATAAAGAATGTTTGCTATCATCAAAATCATAAACCATAGATCCGCAACAAGGGCATCTTTGTGTGCCCTAAAAACATAACTTTCTTGACAAATAATTTTTGATGGCATAGTCTCTTTAACGATACCTATACGGTGTCCTAATAAACAACCTTTCCTAACACCTTCATATGATGGAATTTGTGAATAAATATAACAAATATTAAGTGTCATAATAGGTTAGCTTTCCTAACACATTTATTTGATGGAACATGTTTAATAATAAGGCACATTTAAGTTGCCCTAAGATATATGATTTCCTAACACTTAAATTCAATGAAAATTTTTTAATAAAATGACATTATTATGTGCCTCAATATACGCAATATGCAATATATATTACATTCAATTATCAATTACATATGCTAACTCATAATATTTCAATTGCAAATAATTAATCTCCAATCAAATTTCTAAAAATCTGAAGTACATATGCGAGCTTACATAAGATATTTTTCTTCAAATAAAAAATTTATTTCATAAATTTAAAATTACAAGAATTTTCCACCTTAAATATAACAGAATTTCTATTACAATCTTAATATCTATACATAATCAATCTATTACAATAAATGCCTTCACAAAATAATACACAAAATCCAAAAATAAAGCTCTTATCATGAGGGCAATTTCTTCACACAATATCAGCCAAGTATTGGGATCTCTGTTTCCAGACTTCAATGACATCCACTTCAGCCTACATGTGAAAAAACAATTTGGAATATGAAATCATGATGTCATGAATATGAGTAAGTTGATTGCTTATATCTTATTAATGCTGGACATTTGCAAGAGGAATGTCAATTAAGGCACCAGTACATATACTTAAAAATTTCAAAGATCAAAATCATCTTTTAATATAATTAAGGACCATTTTAACTTTTCATAAAGAATCAATAAATCATTTTGTTCTTTTCTTCTACCCTTTTGACTGTGGTTCACATTACAAGACTTAAATACTTATCCTTTTTTTTTTCAGGAACTATCTATTCACCAAACTTGTAAAAATATCATATTGATCAGTAGTTAATAGAACCTCTTTTTAAAATTTCATTTTACCTTCATATTTACTCAATCAAACTTATCCAATCACATCAGTTCATTTCACCTTTTGAAAATGCAAATAGAAAGCCATCTTACAGGATCTACTGAGAGTCGTAAGCCATCACCGAGCCAGGCTCGCAACACCAATTTGCATAGTTTACAAAATATACGTCAACACCACCCTCGACAACATCCCTTATGCAGAAACCATCCTCACTCGCACTGCTGCAACCGACCGTCCATCCCTTATACTAGAGCCTGCTTCAAGAATCAACGGGGACAAAAAGACTAATAAGCCTCATCTAATAGGGCAACCAAGTGAAGATCATACAATGAAGGCCTCCATGAAGCCTTCATTTGAAGATAACATTGTACTTGGTGTAGCACTTGAAGACTCGAGGAGAATGCTGGCTATTGAGGAAGTGAAGGAGCAGTTATCTAGTACTGTGGATGGACGGGAAGTTTTAATAATAAGTTTTAATAATAAGCCATAAATCTAAAGGAACAACATAACTAGCTATTGATCACAACCATAGATTTAAACGAACTAACTATATTAAAATTATTGCCAGTTCACAGAAAGGAGAATAAAAGAAAGCTAAAATTAATCCAAAAGCCATCATTTTGCGACCAAACAATCGAAAGATTTGGTTGGATATTAAATCCTACTCAAATAAAGATTTATCAAATTCCGCTTTCAGGAATCCTAAATTCAACCAAACCAACATTTACTATAAAATTCAAGTAGACCATCAAAATTTCTACCTCATCAGACGTCTGCTAAGAGGTAAGGATAGCTTAATTTAACGATATTCAAAGCCAAGGTTCTATCAATTTCATTCAAATAAAAGCTCATAAACATACAAAAGGAAATAATAAAACATAAGTAAAGCAAATAATAAAATATAAGTAAATTGACTCTAATAGAATTCGCCTTTAAAACCTTGATGAGTATTTCCATGAATCACCCTGAGACTATAGTATATCAATGTACCAATAGTTATAAAGACAGGTGAGGGAGGATCTATGGACATTGCTTCTGTAACAGTTAAAGTAATCTTGTCCCCACATGTTATAGTTATGGCTCAGGTAACTTGGTTGTAACAATCTCAAACATGATCCAAAATAGTTCCTCTGTTAGATTATTTTGGATCAGATTTGAGCACTCAAGGAAGTAAATTTTAGACATTAGATTGCCTAGGACGAAAATGCCCAACCCCTTGTGTTAGTTGTTAAAGTAGAGAAAATTTGGTGTTGCAGAGACCATCATGCAACAGTTGTACAATTAGAGAAAAATCTTGATCTCCAAACATCAAGAAATTGAGATACACAGACATTAGAAATAGCTACACTATTTCTCAAATTATATAATCACTTTCCTTGTGTTGATTCAATTAACTAATAAAGGGCTTAATAATATCTTGTAGCACAATAGAAGTAAGAAAAGAGAAAGGGTGTTGATAGAAGAGATCCAAAGAGGTAAAGAGAGGATGAATAAAAAAAATAAGAGAAAGAAAAGATGATGAGATATAGTAGGAAATCTCAATATTTTAAGTTCATTCATTCTACTTCATACAACTATAAGAGCAATTTTGAACAAATTTAAAACTACCAAATGGTTAACCTACAATTTATTTATGTTTGCTCATTGTAATTAAAAATAGTTATTTCATTAAACAAACCAGCCCACTTGGCTTTATTTGGTGTTGGTGAGGCCATTCAGAACAGAGCTGATGTATTAGACAACATTGCCTTGAATGTTGTACTTAACGCCCAGTTCTTGTTCCAAATTGGTATTTTTTTCTATAGTTCTAGAACTATCAAGTCTCACATAAAATCATTTTTATTTATAGATGTTTTTATACAAATTTCATTGAAAGAGTATTTTTCGTTCATCATTCCCAAACAAATAGCCACGACACAACAATAATGACAAAAACATCAATATCAACACTGAGCATAGAAAATATTGCAGAAATTCACATTTTGTCATGAATGTATTTTAAATATATAGACTTGCTGATATCAAAACAGAAAAAAAAAATTTATGCAATGTTGAACTAAAATCAGCAAGGAAGAAATTCACATTTTGCCATGAATGAATTTCTCAAGTAGCATGAAGCAACAAATTGAACAAGAAAATGAAGAGAACTAAAATCAAACTAGCCTCCAGGATAAACTTCAAGATCAGCGAAAAATGTACCTCTTTCAGAGTCGGCTTTCCGTCAAAATCGTTCAGAAATTGCAAGAATGTAAAGAACCCTAAAAATCAAAAGAGGAAAGAAGAAAGTTTTTTTGAATGGTAGATAGTGGCCATTCGACATTGAATGATTAATGTTAGTACTTAAAAGATCTTACTTGATGTAGTTGTGGCGATTGTCGATATAGTGCAAGGATGAACGAGAATTAGCAATTGAATACAAAGAACCTAAAGAACCCTAGAAATCAAAAGAGGAAAGAAGAATTTTTTTTTTATTCGTAAAAATTGTCCATTTAACATTCGAAGGATTGACACCGGTGTTAAAGCATATTACCTGATGCGGTGGACACGCTTGTGATGTCGCGGTAGCGATCAACAAAGAGATCGAACACGTATAGGGCATAGGGTTTAGGAAAGAAGCGAAAAGTTGAATAAGAGAAAGATCAATGAAGAAGAAGAAGCGGAGTCGCGGAAACCATAACTTATCGCACGATGTTTTCCCAGCGCGCAAAATCCTCTGTTAATTAGCGCGAAAAAAGATCATGCCCTAATAATTACTTGTTATGTCACTTTTATTTAAGTGCCTTAATATATATACCTTTAAAAGTAACTTTTTTTGTTGTGCTAGATCTGTTATCTTTCTATGTTTTTTAGACTAGCTAAATTTTAAACTATCTTAGTTATGATTATAAAAAATTTTCACACCCTCACTAGTCTTATGAATCTAGGAGAAAACAAAAGCGGCACACAAATGCCAAAAAACTAGGAAAAGCATGTAATTCTATACGCAATCATATCAACACATCAAATATAAATTAATTAATTACTAAATGTCCATAGGTAAATTGTCTTTCTTATTACAAACTAGGGTCTTGTAGCAAGTAAAGTGTTAGTGCACCACTGACAACAACTCATATTCTAAACCTAATAGAGATGCAAGTGGTTTTGAGTGGGATACTCTTTTTCTTCAAGTCTTTAGTATTGTTCTTCTTTAGGCTCCTTGGATTCTTCATAGTAAGTTACGCAAATGGATAAGAGGGCTCTTCCTTTAAGGGGAAGGCCACTCTTTCCTCTTTAGGTAAGGAAGAAGTGATCCAAATTTGGATCTCTAAATAGAAATGGGCTACTCCCCTAAGGGGTGGCCTTTTCTCTTTGGACTCCAACCTTTGGATCTGTGTATCCCAACTCAAAACTCCACTTTCACAACACTTAACTTTTGCACAAATTATATTTTTATAAAAATTAAAATTCTAGACTCTCTTACAGGGATATCCTAAGCAGTTAATAAATTAAAAATATATTCCCAAGCAATTATATATAAGCAAATAAATAAATAAACACACTGGCCATACTCTTTTTTATTACTTGGGGGCTTAGCAGCTGAAGCACCTGTGCAATCATATTTATAATTGATTTTGTTTAGCCCCCTTTTTATTGTACTGCATGAGCGTGGCCGCCTGTAAAAAACTATGTGAATATCCAGATCGTTCCTATCCTAAGAGTAATCTAGTCGCCAAACACATCAATCATCTACAGAGTCTAGTAAAAGTAAGCAAACACATTAAGTATATTCATCCACGCCATACAGTAAAATCATGAAAAATCCAGCAAACAGTAGAAAAGTAAACATTAGCCTAACCTAGATCTAGAGCTGGTTGTCTTAACAAACCATCTAAAGTGTGTGTAGAAGGTCATGTGGCTGGGATAGATCCTAAGCTGGGTAGTTAATTAAAGTTATCTAATGTTCTGAGTTTATTAAGGCTTAAGGGGAGGTTTAAATTGGAGTTTAAATATTAATATATTAAGAATTTTATTTTAATACATTTTAAAGATTAAATAATTACTACCTTTGTTTCACACTAAGGCCGTGAAGTTTATTTCACCTTCCTTGAGGTTAAGCTAATAGCCTCGTAGGCCTGGGTTACCCAGTAGTAATTGGGGTTGATTAAGTTAATAAAGTTGGTTGTAATTAAGAGATAAATTATTATTAAAAAGAATTGGTTACTAATTTTAAAAGATTGGTTGAGCATTTTAATAATCAAGTTAGAAAATTCTAGAGTTTTAATGAAAAAAAAACATTACTAGGAATTATCTAAGTGTATTAACTAAGGGGTTAAAAGTTGATTTTTAAAATTAAAGTGAATTCTATAAGTTTCTGATTTTTAATAAATACTAGATCTTACTATGAGTTGTTAGATAGTTAGCACACTCAATTTATAGTTTTCTACAAAAGTTATGATTTTTAGAAGTTTGAGCCTAAATTTGAACTAAGGTTGACCTAATTGTTGACTTTTTTACTTTGAGCAAATTTTGGAGGTTTAAAATTTTTAAAAAATACTAGATTTTAATTAGAGTCATTAGCCTTTAAATTTTATTGATTTGAATTTTCTATAATTAGTTATGAATTTTAGAAATTTGGGTAATTATTGGAATTATTTAATAGTTGTAATTAAGGGCCATTTTAATGATTTGAACCCAAATAAGTCCTAAACTCCTTTAAATCTACTCCAAAAATTAAAAATGATATAAGGAGAGATCAGCAAGTGTTTAAAGTTTTTTTTGGGATTTTTAATGATTTTAAATTAATTAATATTAATTAAATTTTGATTTTGGTTAAAATTAAATTAAGGTGGATTTTAATATTAAATTAAAAGGGTTTTAATTATCATTGATTAAGGGTTGAATTATGGTTGATTAGAAATATTTTGGGTAAATTTTAGAATTAACAAGAATTTTTGGTGAATTAATTAGGCTCTAGGTCATTTCTAAGAGGGAGATTTTTTTGGCTCCTAATTGGTAGACCAAATGGGCACCAAATCTAGTGAAATTTAGACCATGAGATAACCTGATCTCAGGGCCTAAACACACCAGATTTGAGCCCAAATAGATTTCTCTAAGGTGGCTAACCAAGCCACATAAGGTTGATCAACCTAATCAACCATTGAAATTAACATTAGTGTGGGTTAAGGGTTGATTTGATCAACCATGGTTGACTTGATCAACCTAATCAAATCATAGTTCGAGTTTAGGTCAAATAAATTCAATTAAGTGTTTTGAGAAAAATAGAGGTGGTCCCATGCATTGGCAAGGTCTTTTGTAGTAAAATTAACATTTGAACCCTTAAGGGGAATTTTGGTCAACCTTGGTTGACTTGGTTAATCAGGTCAAACCAAGACTTGACTTTGGGTCCAATGAATCTCAAATAGTATTTAGGATCCATTGGGATAGTTTTTGGAGATTAGTATGGGAAGACCATGTTGAATTTTGGGGAAAAGACCAAAGACCCCTTAAAGGGTTGGTCATTTGATACCCTGGTCAACCCTGACTCAAGCTGGGTCCAATAAAGTGTAGGTTATTGGTCAAAAAGTCATAACAAAGGTCATGGATGTGGTTGCAAGGTTTGGAAGGGATCCCAAGGTCAAATTCTAATGAATGGCATGTCTAGTGCACATGCTATAAATATTTGAAGGTTTTGTAGCCTTTAAAAAAATATTTAGTTTCTATGGCTAGGGACCTTAGAATGGGTTCAAATTTGGACGGTTGACCATAGAGACATTCCAAATCAACATGCAATTAATAGATCATGAATTAAATGGCATTTTACTAAGTCTTTAGGTGATAAAAAGTCACCCATAATAAGGTTCAAGACTTAGACTTTTGGCTTTGGATTTGGGCTCAGGAATCTTGGAATTGAGATGGATCTTAAACTTGATTGATTAGACTGGATCTTTTGTATCAAACTCAATCATATGAATGATTGAGAGTGATTGAATAGGATTAAAACTTAATTGAAAATTGATCTAGAACTTGGAACCAGGAATTGAACTTGATTTTGGGCTAGATTTGATCAGTGATCTGGCATGGGGATTGAATTGAGGAGTGGAAATACATTCGATTAGAATTGGATCTTAACTTTGACCTGCATGGTTGAGAGGTAGATATTTTCCAATCATTAGGTCACCAAAAAGAAACCCAACTAGGTCCTAGTGACCTCACACAAAAAAGAGATCAACAACCTTATCTTGGACAATCTATAAGCTCAACCCTTCTTCTCGTGTTCAAAACCACTAGGAAGATCAAGGTATATTATTAACCCTAGATATTCATTTAAGTATCAAAATGAAGCTTTTATTCTTGCATTAAAGAGCTTGAAAAATAATTCCCCATCATTTTGTTAGCCACACTCTACTCTGTCTAAGTTTTTCATGATATTTAATGTATAGGTTTGAATGCTTAATGCTAAGAGTGAGCCAAGGGTTTTTGGCTGCCTCATGTAGAAGGGAAAAATATTAGGTCCGGTCACTGCGTAGAGATACATTTGGACACCAATAAAATATTGATATGTAGAATGCACACGTATTTGCAAAATTTTAAGTCAAGTGCGTAAAAAGCGCTGGTAAAGCGCAAGTAAAGCATAGGTAAAGTACATGTAAAGCATAATCAAACCGCAGTTAAGAAGTGAAATTAAAGTGCATGTAAAGTGTAGTCAAAGCATAGTTAAATCATAGTAAAAAATCGTAGTCCACGTGGCAAGTTTTAATTGAATGTCTAGATTTAATTTTAGGTTCAATTACCGGACCTAATAATTTTCCCATGTGGAAGACAAACTCTCCATCGTTCAACCATTTTATTTGATATGGATGTCGAGATTAAGTCATGTTCTTGCTATATTTGAACGCCCCGAACACTCATTACAGCAGATCAAATCGAGATCGTTCATCCCGCATGATCAATGGCTTCAATTTTATGCTAATGTAGATAAGTAAAATAATGCATAAAATAAAGATCATTCATTCCAAATCCTGCGGAATCAATGGCTTCAATTTGATATTGACTTGGTTATGTGAAAGGCGAGTTAGATCTCAACTGTCGGGTTCAAACCGTGTGAGATCAATAGTCGGATTTGAAACTAACGTGGACAAGTAAATACTAGATTGAATTCAGACTATTAAGCCTAGATCACGTGGAATTAATGGCCTAGATTTGAATCTAATGTGTTTAAGTAGATGAAAGAGCTTGTGCATATTTGCTGCATGGCCTAATCCTTATCGCCGTGTGGAAAGTGTTTGTATAGTCAGCGCCTCCACAAAGTGCTCAAAAATTTAAAAAAATTATAGAAATTTCATTTGTTAATCGATTTTGGAGTTTTAGGGCTCTATGGATTCATAAAAATGTTTATTTTATTTTAAAAATAAAATCAAACTATTTCAATGCATGTTTGAATAGTTATTTAAGTTTTATAGAAAAAAATATTTTTATTTTATTTAAATATTTATATATTATTTTGACTTGAACTTTGATAGAGGTATTCTAGGGCCTGCCTCTTACCTTCTCTAAATTTTTGAAGGTCTTTTGATGCAAGCTCAAGCTATCCATGAATTTTTAAGGATATTGATCATAGTCTAGCCTCAATCTTTGGAAATCCATGACCAACCCAATTTAAATCCAATAACTACATACTAGGGCTCTATGGAATCACTGAGTGATCTTCTTTCATTTCCAAATAGGCTTGAGTTTTAACCATGCATTCTTTAGTAGATTTTGATCCCCAATGTTATTACAATATCTGTGTTATACTCTTTAATTATGCATGTTTATGACCCTAGATTGGGTGGAGTGTTTCTTGAGGATATTCCCTACATCATCCAGCACTCTCAACCTAAGTAGATATATATCCTTTAATTGGTTGAATTTAGAAACTTGTAGATCATCCTATGGCCTACTAGCTTTGATAATTCATTATGCTCACTCCATAGAGTATTAGACATTCATATTGCATGGTATGGCTGGATGTATATATATTGAGGGTTAGAAAGATAACGATTTTGATACTACACAACCTAGAGACACCTAAGGATAAAAAACTAAGGACTAGACTTAGGATTTTAAAGAAATTATAAAAAATTAATCATGCATTTAATATGAACAAAACTTGGGGATCTTATACATAGTAACTAGAGTAGAAGTCCATTGGTTTTAAATAGCCACTCAATCAAAATTTAATTTACCCTTAATTATGTCTATAACATTAAAAATTTATATTAATTAAAATTAAATAGAAAAATTCTAATAATATGTCATAATTTTCATGATTAAGTTTCTAACCAAAAAATATTAAATACCCCATTAGATGACCATTAATTTAATTTTAATTTAATTTCTAAGGAAAATTTATAGTTAATTAAATTAATTAATTAAAAATATTTGAAAATTTCAAATATTTCTAAAAGCTTGGAGACATCCCCTTAGGTCATTTCTGACCTTTTGGGGTGATTCCAAGAAGTTCGGGATTGATTTGGATTAAAATCTAAAAAAAAATCCTCTTAATTACGCAATTTAAAAAAAATGTAAAAATACCTGAACTTTAAAAAATCACTAGTAATTATAGAAAAATCCAATTTAAGGAGGCCTAGTTCCTTGAGCTTGGTGGCACAACGCCACAAACCGGTTGATGAAAAATTTAAATTAATCTAATCATTGAAATTTGTAACTAATCTAATTAATTAAAAAATTATGGGTCTTTTAATCTCTAACTAATTAAATTCATTTAACCAATTAACTTTAAAAATGCATTCTAAAAAAGCCTTAATACATTAATATTTGAACTCTAACCAAAATTTTCCTTTTAACCTTTAACAAACTTGAACATTATACAACCTTAATAAATCACACATTCTAGGATATATCCCAGCCACACGACCTTCAACATAAAATTTAGATGGTTTGCTAGGACAACTAACTCTAGTTTAGGCTAGATTGGTGTTTATTTTTGCTACCGTGTGCTGAGTTTTTTTAGTTTTTCTTTCATGATTTAATTGAAAATTTATTAATGTGTTTTGTTTATTTTTTACTACACTGTGAATTGATGTGAGGGATGATAGTTTACCCTTAGGTTAGGATCGTTCTAGTTGCTCACTAAGTTTTTATTAGGTAGCCACACTCGTGTAGGGCAATAAAAAGGGGGCTAAATTAAAAATTATTATAATTTGTACAGGTGCTTCAGCTGCTTAGCCCCCCAATAAACAAGAGTGTAGTCAAGTGTGTTTACTTATATATATAATTTGATTATTAAATGCTTAAGATAATCCTGCAGAAGAGTCTAGATTTTTGCTTTTATATTAATATAATTTCCTTAAAGTTAAGCATTATGAAAGTTGGTCTTTGAGTTGGGATATAGGTATCCAAGATTGGATTACAAAGAGGAAAGGATACCACTCAGGGGGATAGTTATTTTCCATTTGGAAGCCCAATTCCGTATTAATTCAATACCCAAAGGTGTCAAGAATAACCTCTCCATCATGGGGAAGAGTTTTCTTTCTTATTTGGGTATTCAGGCATGACGAATGTAAGGGGCTGAAGAGGAGAAGATCAAGAAATTGAAGATAGAGAGTATCCCACTCAAAGTCACTTGCATATATCCTAGGATTAGAATCTGGGTTTGTTGTTAGTGGTGCCTGACCACTTTTAATTTTTATAAATATGGGTTGTAATCAATGTGGCATTTACCAACAAAAATTACTTTAAATAATTAATTTAATTAATTGATGTATTTGATTTGACTTGATTGTGTATAGGATTTTGACTATTTTTCCTAGTTTTTTTGGCAATTTTTATGTCTACTTTTATTTTAGTCTGGATACTTAGAGGATCATGAGGGTATGCTAAAACCCTTTTTCACTAAAATCAAATAAAAACATATAGTTCACATAGAAACTCTAATGATCTAAGAAGTAAGTTCGAGACCACCGAGAGTCTACATAATCATATTAATTACTTCTCTTTCTAATTAGGCACCTCCCCCATCTGCGAGTCCTGGCAGATCACCTAGCCTTTAAGGGTGTAGATCTGTCAAGGGTATGTTATGTAATCTCTTGAGAAAATATTTTCAAGCCTTTTTAAAACTACTATATATTCATTTTATGCATTCAATTGAGTCGTTCAATGTGCATTGCATTAGAAATTAATTAAAAATGAGTCTAAAATTTTAATTGCATTCGTGTCAAGTATTCTCACTCTACATAAAGTCAAGGGACCAATTATGATCCGCTCTAGACATCGATCGTAATTCTCAAAAACTTTAATAATAATGTCCCTACTACTCTATTTGAAAGACCAGACTCATGAATTTTAAATCAACTAGGTGGTTAGCTGGCTCTCCAATCCAAGCTAGGGCAAGTCCAAGTTTTTTTGTACTACATTAGCTAGGTTCAGATAACTATATTGTAATGTCCAAATTTAGATTAAAGATCTGGGGTAAATTCTGAATCATATAACCCCAAACCTCTGATAATATAATTCAAAATTTCTAAAAAATTACTCAACTCAAATTAAAGATTTCCTCAATCCAAAATTTAAAGCTCAACACTTAACTTAGGTTGGGACACTTCTAAATTATTTCAGAATTCTAAAGTGTCTCCTACCACTTTTTTGTTGACTTCAAAAGTAAGTGTTTAAAATTTAATTCAATCCCTTTTAAAACTTCAAATTCACCTCCTTTGACATCACTCATAGAAAATCTCCAAATAAAATTTATGTCGTTATTTATAATGATCGTTATCATCACAATTGAATGATTGCTAATAGATAATATCTTCTTTCTTTGGGGAGGTATATCAAGTATTAGTATAAATTTGAATATGAAAGTAACTATCATTTCTCTTGATTATATTAGTTGGATATTTGACTGAACTTCATTTAGATACTCCGGAGTCATATGTGGTTCAACCTTGAATTAGGTTACGACATTCAACAGAAAATCCACAATTTGGGGTCTAAACCCATTAGGAGATTTTATTTTTGCCTTTCGATGTGGCATATTATCACTAATGGTCTATTTGATTTTAGAATTAAAATTTAAATTCGATTCTCAAATTTCCCAATAAAATTTTATTTTTATTTTGGACTTGCAAGGCAAATCCTCTTTCCAAACACCAACAAATAGAGTGTCTTAATAATGTTCGAATTTGGTGATATTGAGCTCATTTGATTCTTCTCGTCAAGCCGCTCGATTAGAATATAAGTATGCCACATTTGGAAATCATTTGACTGTCCAATTTATAGTTTGAATCTTCTAAATGTGCTTCAGGTCCTTGATTTGGACCCATATAGGGTTAAATTAGATTGAATTTGGTGTCATAGAGTTTGTATTTTTGAGACATTCAGTTTGATTTTAAGTTTACTAAAATTAAAATTTGAATGGTCCCAAATTTACTTTTGGAACTTTCTAATTCAGCTTTTCTTTGAGATCCATGCTCGATCAAGATAATTTTTTGATGATATATTTATATATAATCATTATTTATTACATCATATGATTTGACCCTGGTTGAACCATCGAATCACTAATATCTCCTTCTTCTGGTTCATTGTCCGGCCTAGTTTTGAAAGCCTTGGAAAAAATTGATTAAAACTATCTTGAACTGGCAGTCGGGTTACTGTACCAAAAAATTGGTGCCGATCTTAAAAAAATTGGGCAATTAAAATATGATACAATTTGAGTTGTTAATTTTAGATCAAATGATCTATAAGAGAAATTAATAATATAAAAAAACTAAAATTTCCTCTTCCCTTCATGTTATTTTGTTCACCTGGCTAGTTATTATCTTCATCTCCATCTCCGTTTGTAAATTCGATGCACCTATGAGGGCTACCACCATGATGAAGGCACCTCCCCAATGCAAGTAGTCTTCTTCACTAGCATCACACTCCCTTCTCTTGTGTCCTTCGATCAACATCGATCTCATCATGGGATTTAAGTTGGAACCCACAATTTTTAGGTATTATTTTTTCTATAATGAATGTTATTTATTTTATATATAATTATTTTTATATGAGCAATAAAGTCTTATTAACTTATCTTAATTTATTTGATCCTCTTGAAAAGTTATTTGCAAAAAAATGAAGAAATCCTAATTTTTTACATGATTTTTTTTTTGAAAAAATGAAATGGTTTTTTTTTAAAATGTAAATGAAGTGTTTTTGCCTTCTAACTACTCTGATAGAAGTTAATGAACATAGCTTTAAATGGTAGATACAGTAGTCCATATAACACCACCAAATTTAGTAGCTAGACAATGTTTGTTACTTCATTTAACTGGAGCCATTAACCCGCCTCCTCCTTTGACCTGCTGCAAATATGTTCAGGAGAACATGTAGCGAGTGTAATAGCCTCCCTGGACCAATATCAGCTAGCTTGCAGATGCATACAACAATCTCCATGAATATTGAGGGACATGAAATGAATGCAAATACCAGCAAACAACAATAACAAGTTTATTATGCATACAATGACTCACCTATGGACAATGTAAGTAGAATAATAGAGGATGCAATGTCTCGCTTACAAGAAATTGTAGGAAGCTCATCTTACACACAACATACTATCTAGAAGAAAGGACTAATAGCACGTATTGAATACAAGCTCTAATAAGCTATTATAGAAGTCATATCATGAACACATTCAATGTAGCTTCCTCGTAGATGGCAGTAGGAGGTTGGTACACACCTACAAGTAGTGATAGTAGAACAATAAAGAATATAGTAGCTTATTCACAAGAAATTGTAGGAAACTTGCCTTACACACTACATACTATCCAAAAAAAAACATAAGAGATATGATAAATGCAAGAACCTACAAGCAATGGTAGAAGATTCACACTAAACATGATGCAATAACTAATGAATCTGAAATTCTTAGTAATTAATGATAAGCAACATTAAACAAAGCTTATAATGCATAATAGCTCGCTCACGCGGAACAATAAAGGACCTATTGCACAATGCTACGATCCACCTATAAGTAAAGCAGGGAATTAGTAATAAAAAAATTGTGGGCCACTGATAGGCTGAGGTAGTAAATTTGTGGTGCCACACTGTCACACAAAATAAATTAGCTTATTTGCAAGCGATAGGTAGGAGGTCCCTGGTGCACCACACAACTCATTTGTAGGCTGAAGTATATTCCCATAAGCTTAATTTTGAGGAAAGTATATGATCGCATGGAACCCGGAAAGCACATTGTATGCATACACTTAACATCTAAGGATGCTTCATTGGTCAAGAAATAAACTTTAGTTTAAGCCCGATCCTTCTATGTGAATAGATAGGAGTCTAAAAGCCTTGAACTATCGAACAAATATATAGCCGTAATGTTTACTGAGATATTTATTTTATATGTTAATATTAGGCCTCCATGGTATATAATGAATAAAACTCACTAATAAAGAAGTAAAGTCGACGATGAACCTGATCCTTTATCGACAAGTTAATAAAGTTGATAAGATTCGACCAACAAAATAGAATTACCCATAAAAATCCTGATAATGGTAATATTGATAGAAAATCTCAATCGGAGGGGACTAAATCATTTAAAATGCCTCCAAATTATAATAAAATACACTTAATGATGTCAATAATTAAAATAAAAAAAAATCATCAAAATGCCTAAAAGCAAAAAAATGCCCTGCCACCCTTTACAATAATTTATCGAGGTGGATAAATCTAAAAATCACTTTAGCTCACAAAGAGCAAATATATGATCAAAATTATTACTAAAATTCATTCCCAATCCGTCTCCTACTAGTTAAGACATGGCATGTGTCCTCTAACTGGTGGTTTTGCCGTCAAATGATGTCATAAGTAAACGATTATGATCGGGACCATCTGATCGGGTGGTTGATAAGCGTAAATAGTGTATTATTTTTTGTGTTATACATTTAGTGAAAATATATTATTTTAGTTATGTTGTGTAGGAAAAATATCAAAAAGGGCACATAATTCTAAGTATGACCTAGTGCCGTGAAGTAGGAAAAATTAACGCCATAGTGCCATAATATTAACATTGTGGCACCAACTTCTCTATTGGATAGTGCTACGGTGTCAAAATGATCAGCTTTGAAATGTCATGCTCTTTATCCTCCAATGCCACAATGTCATAATCTATAACCTACGCCAAAATTGCCCTTCCAACACCATAATGTTTGAAAGTCAGCAGCGCTATGGCATAGCAGTTGTAACTTCCCAATGATTAGGGGTGTAAACGAGTCGAGTCGAGTCGAGTATTTGCCTTATCAAGCCTGGCTCGTTTAGTCCTTAATGAGCTCGAGCTCGAGCTCGAGCTCGAGATCGAGCTCGATTAGTAGGCTTGAGCTCGACTCGTTTAGAAAATATCAAGCTCGAGCTCGACTCGAAAGCTCGAGCTCGTTTGAAAAGCTCGAGCTCGAGATCGAGCTCGTTTGAGAATTACCAACGCATGTGATGGGTATTATTATATATATAATTAATATTATAAATATAATAAATATAATTATATATATAATTATATCGAGTAGCTTGATAAGCTTTCGAGTCGAGTCAGGCAGAGCTTGAACTTGAGCTCGTTAAGCATTCGAGCTCGATTGTAGGCTCGAGCTCGAGCTCGAAGCTCGATAAGCTCGGCTCGCGAGCTCGTTAACGAGTCGAGTTAGAGCCGGCTCACGAGCCGGCTCGGCTCACTTACATCCCTGCCAATGATACAACCTGTTAGTGAAATGATGCAATTGCTCACTAAGTAACTGATCCACATCAGCAAGCACGACGATGGATCCAAAATAGTAGTGCAATAGTGTTAGTTCATTTGTTAGGCATAATGGTGTCTACTTTTTAAGCGTCGTAGTGCTAGTTTCCTATTTTATATTTTCTTAAAAATAATCATTGTGTTATGTTTTTAGGAGAGTTTAACCACTTGAATAATTTCGATACAATTCAGAGCGCTTCTATGAATTTCCCAAAGGGTGATAATTAAGAGAATTTAGGGAAGTACTTGATACCATCATTAGAGTATTTGGCTTGTGTTTATGGAAGTAATTCGGTAAGTAAAAATGAGTGTAGAGGAGATCCTTTGAACCATTTTGGTGATAATAATCTCTTGTATTTTTTTTTCTATCATGCTATGAATGAAAATGAGTTTGCTTAAAGTTGGTCCATGTCTAGCTAATTCTTTAGTTTTAAATTGATGATATAAATATTATATGTAATATTGATGTGTTCTCTTATTATTTAAATGATTAAAATGATATTTTTAATATCACCATATCTTAATTTCATGCACATAATGATCATATATGTAGTTAAAATTAGGTGTAATATGAAGCCTCGATAGAGAAAAGCAGGCTTAGTAGGAATATTGAATTAGTGTGCAACATACCTAGGCATAGGGTATGAAATGTGTTAAATTCTTAAGGAGATGATACAACTATAGAAACTCAATGGACATCCTTTATCCCTAAAGCTTGATAGAGATTTAAGGATGTATATGCTTTAAATAACATCACAACTAATGAGATTTATTAGAAAAAATATGTTATATAATGTTATTTATATTTATTAATATAAACCATTTTATCTATATATCATATTCATTATCTTTATTTAATTTTATTAAAGTGATTGAATCTACACAATAAACATTTTTATTTAAGTATGATAACTTTACAATTAGTGTAAATAATAGTAGTTAATTGCTGAAAAGCATACTTTCTCATAGGTTTAACAAGAGTCTATTACTTTATTATTGGATTTGGCACATATACTTGCATATATTAAGTGAGGTTGTTAAAATTTTTATATCAAAGAAAAATCAAAGCATTATTATATATTAATATATACTTAAATCATTTTAAAATTTAAAAGGTTACTCCACAAATCCCATTAGTGATTTTTTTATCAAATGGCATCATTAAATTATGGTCATGGTCACAGCTCGTATGTTCCCTAATGGAGTTAAATCATCGAGCAATGAATCAATATGATATGACCAATATGGCACAAAACCCTTTATTAATTATGGTGGATTCATATTTATCCCCTTAGATAAATATTTATCCCAAGTCTGTAAGGTACACTTAGATGAAGCAAACCATGGCTCCTAACAAGGATTCTTCTATCAGGTTGGCTCAATCATCTTCTCTAACTAAGTAAACTAAGGATCATGATGGTTAAATTTCCAAATACCAAATCATGCTGCTACTATACACTGGCTACTATGTACATATTTGATGAATATTCTGAATCTAAAGTTCTTTCTCACTATCGGGAGGGGTAATTAATTATAGGGGATCACGCCTATTGGAAACCTCAACTTATATCATAAAGTTCTCACAAAATTATGGGAAAATTCTATACGTAATGTCTTATTCAAAATCCAATCTGTCTTTTTAAAAATTTGCCTCCAAACTTAAATTTTAAAACTCACATCTAAGACCCAAAAAAAGAGAAAATAGGCCACAGAGAGGCCAGGGCAAAAATTTTTTGAGCCCACAATACTGTATCTTAGGTTGCAGCTTTATATATAGGCCCATAAGTGTTCTATTTAAGTGCACTAATTTATATTCACTTACACTCCTTCCCTAATTGAACTAATGCCTCATGATCTTTACTATCCATTTCCACTACAAGACTTTTTAGCTTCTTGAATAGATCTTTTAATTCAATATCTTTTTTTTTAAGGATTCATATGATTTTGAGAATTCATTGTGATTTTTATTTAATGCATCAAATTCATGTAATAAAAATATATGCTCCTTGTCTATTGTGATATATTCAACTTTGAAAGTTGAATGCTCATTAATTAAACTATCATCCTCTTGTTTCAAAGTTAGAAATTGCTTTTTCAATATATTATGCTGCTTTTTAGCTTCCTATATGAATCATGAATTTACTCAAAAAAAAAAAAAAATTATAGGTAAGATCACATACCTCATCTTATTCGGAGTTCATAAGTAAATCATTTTTAATTAAAAATAAATTTATTGTGTCCTCTTCCAGTTTTTATTCTGATGAATCTAAGGCTAAGTTCGCCTAGAGAATGTTTTGAATTTTTTATTTTCTTCTTTTTATAATAGACTCATCATCACCCTTTTCCATTATAGGGTGGCTCTTAATATTCGCGCATTCAGACCTCATATGTCTAGGCTTACTACACTCATAATAAATTGTGTTAGAAGAAAGCTTATTACTTTTACCATTCTTACCTTTGCTCCTATCAAGGTGATGCTTGGGCTTATACTTTTGCTCTATGAATATCCTGAATTTACTTATTATTAAAGTTATTTTCTTGCTCCCATAAGCTCCTGAGTCGAAGTGATCTATACCATTAGCTTTCAGAGCCACGATCTTTCATTTATATCATTGCCTATATCGAGTAATCTTTTGCTCATAAGCAATAAGAAAGCCCAATAAATTGTTAAAAAAGTATATATTTAGATCTTTGGATTTAGAAATAGTAGTGAATTTAGCATCAAAATTATCAATAAACAATGCAATATCTTATTAACCTTTTTAGAATTTGATAGTTCCCTTCCTAAAGCATACAGAGTTGTCACTATTTGTAAATCTAGTTTACATGTCAGATATATTTTGCTAGGTTTCATGTAAAAGAGTTTATATGCATGCAAACTTACATTCAAACATAATTATTTCACTTCATTTATACCTTCATATATAATACACAACTTATTCCAAATATCCTTTCTAGTGGTACATGTTGATACATATATATAGTCATCATATTTAAAGGCATAAAAAAATAATTCAAATATTTTGCACTGAGATGAGCCAAATCCCTATCTTCCATACTCCATTCAATAAATGAGATTTCTACATTAATACCATTAATAATGAAAAAAGAAGTATCATGACCAGTTTGTATCATATGCTACATTCTAAAGTCAATCTATCATAAAAATATATACATACAAAATTTCTAAAGTAAAATGAAGTGTTTGAATCCCTTTCACCTTCCCTAATATGGTGGAGTATTCAAATCCCTTTCACCTTTCCCATTGCAATAGAGTAGTCAAATCCCTTTCACCAACACAGTGAGACCGAGTAGCTGTCACTAACCTAGTGCAACAAAGTAGCCAAATCTCTTTCACCATCCTGCTGCGACAAAGTAGCCAAATCCCTTTCACTAACCTTGTATGGTGGTGTAGATTAATCCCTTTCACCAACCTGGTATAGTGGAGTTGAAGAATCCCTTTTACCAACTTGGTGTGGTTGAGTAGCAAAATCTCTTTCCCCAACCCAGTGCAATAGATTAGCTGGATCCTTTGTCACTAAAAGGGTCTTTTTCCCAAAGCTTTCCCCAAGATAAATCTTAATGCATGGAGGAATGCAAGTATATGTTCGTCGGAGAAACCATGTTAAAACACCTTTCTCACACTCCCTTGCACTCACAAGGCTCCTCTCTCACAAACTTCACCCTTTTCTCTCACTAACTTAAAGTTCTCTCTTCAACACTTTCTCATAGAAGACATAATCCAATGACTGCTAAAAGAGTCTCTCTAATGAAATAAGAGATGATTAAATGTAGGTTTCAAGATAACCCAAAAATTTAATTTAGCAATTTTTATTTGTATAATATGACTTATTAATACTGTATAATGAATAGTATTCTATATGAACAGTTAAAAATCTTTCACTGATCATCCAGTATAGTCATAGGGTTGTATAGTATGAATAGGACAATTGAATCATCAAACACCTAAACGGCAAAAAACTATATCTATAGATCATTTATTATTGTCTGAATCATACCATATGACTTTAATAATTAATTGTCTCAGATTCAATTGCTTAATCACATGGACTAAATATGTAACATTTTAATTACATTGTATAGTATGATTCAGATCATTTTGTATGAATTTATCAAAATTTAGAAATCAAAATATTGCCTAATTTTAATTAGCAATGGAGGTCTCCTAATTTTAACTGATTGTCCTGTACAATTTAGTTTATACAATATGATTAATTTATTCCTTAATTTCAAATTTATTTTAGATAAATAATCTTTTTAATAAATTTTTTATTACATAGATCATAAAGTACGATCTTTAGAAAAATAAAAATATTTAATCTCATTCCTCTCGTGTGTGTGTATAATTGCTAAGCAAACATACACTTTTTTACACTGATTGAGTAAAAAAACAAAAAAGTGCAGACTCTTGCATAAATCAAACATATACTATCCACATTGCGTCATGATTCTTTGATCATACTTTGTGCATGCAGAACCTGAAATATTAGCATATATAGAAAGGACATGCAATAATAAAACATAGGATAATTTAAATAAAATTCAATAATATTTATTATCATCAAAACCTAAACTCGGGCTCCCAGATTACAACAAATCATGATCTTGGACTTTTTGAAGCTAGGGTGATGAGATCAACATTTTGAAAATAAAATCAACGCATTTTTATTGCATGTTTCGGGAGTTATTTGCATTTGAAGAACAATTATTTTTTAGTTTTTACTATCTTATCCAACAGAAAGAATAATGTTAAATAAACTTTTTAAATATTTTTATATTTAATTTTAAAATAAATTTCGACTAATTTTTTTCTTGAATTGGATTTGATTTTATTGTAAACCATAAATATCATTTTATTTAATATGTTCAAACGATAATTAACTTAGGAAAACAAAATATCTCTATTTTTTATTCATTTAATCTAAGATAAATGTGATAGAATTTCTTACATTAAATTAATAATTTTTTTTGCATAAAATTCAAGAAAATAAAAAAATAATTAAAGAAGTTTTGGAAAAAAATTAAAATCATATGACGTTAGGGTTCAATTCGCTGCCCATGTTAGGATTAGCCCTTAAAGAATTCAGGGGCTATTTAATTGGCTTTTCTTTTCCTATAATAATCTTTGGTCAATATACTGGGTAGACGTGCTCTGTATTTTTTATAATAATAATAATAAGAAGGTTAACCAAATCCGAAATTTATCCCGCAACAGGTACGTGCGAAGAAAACTTTGCTTAGCCAGCAAGGTAAGAGAACTTCTCTCCCAAGTTCTCCCACGTTGCAATTATCCACCGTATTAAAAGAAGAGGCCGGCTGTTCTTCGATAGCTGTACAAAACTGCTTTGATGCGCTTATTATTCTTCGTCTCTGTGTTCCTACTGATCGCACAGATTTCTTTCCTGATGGCGGAGGAATCGAACAAGTCTGCCGGTGGTTCCATTCCCGGCTCAGGCGAGGATGCTGCCGTCCACATCGTCTATGTCGATCGTCCGGGGGAGGAGGAGCCAGAGGCTTTCCACATTCGCACCCTTGCCTCCGTCGTTGGAGGGTTAGGGCTTCTTCTTCGTCTCCTTCGATTTGTCTCACACACGAACTCTCTCTAATAGCGTTAGCATTAGGAATTTTGATTGTCTTGTCTCACACACGCACTCTCTCTAATAGCGTTAGCATTAGGAATTTTGATTTTGTGGGCTAAAAGATTCTTTGCCTCTACAGCGAGGACGCGGCAAAGGATGCGCTTATCTACCACTATAAGCACGCAGCGAGCGGGTTCTCTGCTAAGTTGACCCCTCAGCAGGTTGCTGAGTTGTCTCGTAAGTTACACTTTATGCTATTCACTAATGGATACAGGGAGCTGTGAGGTCATCATTTTGATTCAGTCATTATTGAAAGCTGATTATTTCCTTGTTATTTACTTGTTTGATAACTAACCTCTTTGGACATCAAAATTGTTGATTTTGTAGTTTGCTTTTTGATTGCCTTTCAGTTAAAATAAATGATTTTAATTATTTCTGTTAGACATGTTCAGTAGTTTAATCTTTTATTAGGGCATTTTAGTTTTCCACCTGATTGCAGCTACTAGTTGTGGTGATGTTTCTAAAATTTTTTACTTCTGTTTAATGAATTGATTTTAATTAAAAAACCATGTATGGTTTGACTATAATTTATTGCATAGGATATTTTCTGCTTTGTTATTTTTGGGAATATGATCCCGAGTTTTTGTTGGGAGTGTGATCCCGATTTTTTGTTGTGAATATGATCCCATGTTTTTGTTGGGAATATGATCCCAATTAATTATACAGTAGAACATGCAAAAGTAAGCATATGAAAATGATTAATAGTATTACATTTACAAAGTCCATAACGTGATTTCAACATTGAAATTATAATAACTAATGAAAATTATATGATAGAAACAAGTGTATAAGCGAAGACCAATGTTTTCAAAGCACAAAGGGCAGTGGGATGCATAAGAGTTCTTTTTTTTTTCTTCAATGCACCAAACACAAATCAAAACGGTGCTTTTTTTAACTATAATGCTCATAATTAATATAGAACTATAAATATAATGATACGTTCATTAACAATTATAAAACAATGAATGTTTAATAGATTCTTTAAATTTTAATATATGATAGAAAAAAAAATGATGTACATGCCTAACTTGTAGAGAAACTTAAAAAGTGAACCATTAAATTAAAATTTTAACTATTTTTATTGTACATTGGAATTAACAAACAAAATTTTTTTTTTTGGGACATTTAGGCCATTTTAGGCAAACTCACACACACAACGCATACACATAGACTCGAACCCTGGACCTCTTAGTTGGAAGCCTAAGCTCTCAACCAATAGGCCAAGGAGAGTTGTGTATCAATTTTAAGTTTAAGACTAGCATAGAAATATGGTGTAAAAAAATCAAGATTGCATAATTCATATCAAATGTTAAATTTTAATGTAGAAAGTTTCAAGTTTTATGAAGCAAACTACATAAAATTTAGTAGTCTCATCTTCTCTTACACATAATCTTTTTATCCTTTAAATAGAAATTCATCTTTAAAATCTTCTTCTACTCTTTCTTGTGAGTTAATGCTATCTTCTCTTTCTTGAACAATAAAAGTGATTGCAGGTCCGGATGAACTAGCCCTCATTATGGATGAACTCTCCATAATTTTTAACCTACTAAATAACAAAACATCTTTGATCAACTTCTCCAAACACCTCTTCAACTTGTCTCAAGTTGTATGGTCAATTTTAAGTACTTTAATTAATAAAGAAAATCAAAATTATATAAAAACTTCAATTGATCATAGAGATTTCTTATCTCTACTGTGGATGGCAAATTCAGTTGCATATAGTTCACTAATATGATTATAAATAGAGAGTTCTTGATTTATGATTTATCTCATTTGTGTCTCCCACCAATCGACCAATAATTGCATATTAGCCTTTCATCAATTAATCTTTCTAGTTATGTTGTAAACTTATTTTTTTAATTAAGCTCTAGATTAAGATATTATCTATCTTGAGGCAATGGTTACTATACAATCCTAATTAAGATTTTGTTAGGTGTCTTCACTAGTTTCAATTGGGTCGCTACAAGAACACTCCTTAGGAGTAGATACCTTCAAAGATTTCCCCTAGCTATTAGAGGAACTCACCCAAGAAGAAGGCATCACTCACTCACAACCACTTAGAGCTCACCCTATATTGTGCAACCAAAAGGTTCCTCACCAAACAAGGGGATTATCACTCATCTCAGTGAAGCTCTTATCCTTTAAGCCTGTTGAGCCCGTTGAACTCACTCACAGGAAAGCATCTATCATAGTGAATCCTCGCTCATTCATGCATGCTAAGCTTATGAACTCATCATCTCCACCCATATATCTGCTCACCTTCATCAACATGGCAACACTGAGCCTCTTATTCACTCACTGCTATCACTAGGTGACTCTTTGGATATGTGTTTACCCCCTCTTAAGCTCACTCGATGAAAGACAGCTCACTGGATCATTGATTTTGCCTTCCCAAGGCCAATTAGAAGATGTCACGTGTCCTAGATTAATGTGTAACATTATACGTGTATTTTTGTGTAGCACATATTTTTGCCTTCTGCATTGCCTTTCCTGTACCATCCAAAATCCTATAAATATGAGGTGATGAGGAACGGTAAAAGGTGTTTTTTTTTTGGATTCTCAGACTCTTATCTATTTTGAGATCGCGGGTTCTGAATATTCTTACACTCACTGCTGACCACATCCGTGAGGAGAATAACTCATCAGCTAGGCCAGCTAGGAGGGTGGAACTAGAGCTAACCAATGCACTTTCAAGGCCAATTAACGAGGCTAAGCCACCTCTTAAATTTAAAGCGCTTCACTTGGAGTCATATTGAGGAAAGATTGACCCCACTGATCATTTAACTACTTTCGGGTCCATGACCTTCTTGATAAACATAGACAATGCCCTTATGTATCGTTGCTTCATCACGACACTTAAGGAATCAACGCTAGATGGTTCAATCGCCTATGAATATGAGTGGTCACCACCTTATTCTCTATGTTCAAGCGGATGTTCGTGATGCAATTCGCTAGCTTGAGACCCCAGAAGAGCTTGCAAGTCCACCTAATGATGAAGCAAGAGCCTAGGGAATTATTGAAGAACATTAGAATGAGATTCTAAAGAGAGATGCTAGATATCAAGGACCTAGAGTCTGTAGTCTCCCAGACTGCCTTGACCTAAAGACTAAGGGAAGGTTCTTTCAGATACACGCTCATCCTATAGCGGTCAAGGATTCTTGCCAAATTATTGGAGCTGGCCAATAGTCATGTGCATGCTAAAGAATACAACTGGGTAGTTGAATCCTCTATAGCTACCCACCACCATGAAGTCGCCCCCAAGCGAGAGCCATATCGAGAAAGAGAAAGAACAAACTTGCCCTAGAGATAAGAAAGACAAGAGGTAGGACCCACCACAGGATCGTTGACATCCTGACCATTAGAGGGCGCCAGTGCAACAACCACCATTAAGGATAGCAGGGCCACTAGCACCGAGGGCCGAAGAACCTCTTTGGGCCACTCGACTTTTTTATGAGGTCGCCCATCAATCTCCCGCTTGCCCCACATACACTCTGTTGAGAGTGTCGATGGTGAGCTTGTGGAGGTTATCTAACACAATGAGTTTTTTAAATGTCTACCATCGATGAAAGCCATTGCCAACACCCTCGATACCTCTAGGTATTGTGCCTTCCACAAAGATCATAAACATCATTTTTAAATTTGTCTTTAATAAAATGAATATGCTCACTTCCCAGCTCACCCCCATTGCAGGACACACATTTATTGCTTCTCTGGTGAGCATTGCGACATACGAGTACTCATTCTACCAATTACCCGGGGTGAGGGCGAGCAGCAGTATACCGTGATGGCTGACTTCATCATAGTTGACGCCCTGACGACCCTTAATATTATATTTGGCAGGCCTCTACTAAATACCTTTAGGGCTATTGTATCTATATACCACGTCGTGATATAAGTTTTGGTAGGAGGAAAAGAGATCAAGGTGAGAGGCTCCCTAACCTAGTCACCACTTACTACTTGAGAGCGGCTGACAAAGTGGCAAACACTACGGAGGAGGTCTTCCAACTAGATGTGGAGTGGGGGCTAGGCTTTAAGTCCTTGAAGAAGTCTAAGAGGTGCCCGTTGTGGAGGGCTAACATGAAAGAACCCTTAGATTCAACACTTCTTTTTGCGATGAATACCGAGGTGGGCTTATTTAGGCACTTCGAGATAACCTCAATGTATTCGCATCAGCGAAGGTATCAGTTTCCACCAACTCAATATGAGAATAGTTGTTCGCCCCATCAAATAGAATATAAGGAAAATGACTTCATTTTTTGCTGAGGCCATAAGAGAAGAAGTAGAGAAGCTTGTGGCGGACAACTTTAATTTCTGAGGGAAGTCTAGCACCTAGATTGGATCTCCAATATATTAATGTTGAATAAAGCAATGGGTAAGTGGAGGATATATGTGGACTTCACTAGCTTGAATTGGGCATGCCCTAAAGATGGTGATTGCCTAGAATTGATGCTTTGGTTGACACGACAGTGGGTTACTCAGTGATGGGTTTATCATCAGATCAAAATGCATCAAAGCGATTCGGGTGCTAGGGATGCAAGCGAATCAAGCCGATCCGAGTATGTGAGTGTTCATGTTTGAGTTCATTTATTATCAGCTTGTTCAAGTTTGGTTTGTGTTTGATTCAAGCTTTATTGTTTGTGTTCATGTTTGTTCGTTTAAATTAATGTGTTTTCATGTTTTGTTCATGTTCGATTACTTTAGTGTTTATCGAGCTTTAAACAAACAAGCTTTGATGAGCTATAAATGAGCTCTACTTTTAGATGTTCATTAACTTAACAAACGAGCTTTATCGAGTCTCCTAACAAACAATTATATCGAGCATGTTCGTGAACATATTTAATGAATTTTTTAAAATATCAAACAAGTACGTTCATGAACTCATCTAATGATTATTCTTGAGCTATCAAATAAGCAAGTTCATGAACATATATAACTTATTTTTTCAAGCTACTAAATGAGCTCGTTCACAAACAAGTGATCTATGATTTATCTTATATTTATTCATGAAAATTTTAAACAAACAATCTAGCAAATATGGACAAATGTGAAATGTCACTTTTTCATGAACAAATTCATTCTATTGAAGATATAAAATTCAATGAAATTATAATAAAATCAGTTGATTATGTAAAATGAAATTAAGATTAATTTTTATGAATATATTTTCAAATGAAACTTATCTGTTTCATTTCTCTCCAATTGGTGTAATAGCTGAAAGATTATCTTCTGCGTTCATAGAATGGTTATGTTAGCATATATTATAATATTTAATTCCTTTAAACTTTATTATTTAACAATAATTATTTAGTTATAATAAATATAAAATATTTATATTATATATATATATATATCAATTTTATAATAAAAAATAATTGATTTTTTTCGAGGTTATTCAAGAGTTCTAAATCGAACATGAATTGTGCTTTTATCGAGCTTCTTATCGAGCTTAATGTCTAGCTTGTTCACGAGCTACAAATGATGTTATTCATGAACATAAATGAATTGAGCACATTAGTGTTCAATCTTGTTTATTTAAGGATCGAGTATTTAAAATATTGTTCAAGTTTATTTGTTTAGTTCATTGAACGAGCACAAATAAGTTGTAATTGAACTGAGCAACGAGTAGCTCGTTGAACGGTTGGTTCGCTTGCAGCCCTATTGGCGACTGTGAAAAGATAGCCTTCATCATGGTTGAGGGCTTATACTGTTACAAAATCATGCCTTTTGGATTAAAGAACATAGGAGCAACTTACTAGAGGATGATAGATAAGGCCTTTAAAGGTTAGAAAGGGAGTAATATTGAAGTTCATGTGAACAATCTCCTTGTGAAAAGAAAGACACCTAGTTAGCATATCATAGACTTGAAGGAAACCTTTGCTATGATGAAAAGGTACAACATGCCACTAAACCCACAAAAATGTATTTTTGGTGTAGGTTCTAGGAAAGTTCTAGGTTTCCTCCTTATGCTTGAACGTTTTAAGTTCAATCTCAGCAAAGCGAGGGCCATCCATGAAAAGTTTAGCAAAATATCCCATCCACTTTTGTTGAATATCATCTTCTAAGAAAAGTATTTTTTGATCTTCATCCTTAATACACTTCACTTGAACTAAATCCTTACTACTATCTCTTTGTTTGGCTAACTTATACATATATCTTTCCCCCTCCTTAGTATCTAATATATTACATAAATCATTAAAAGCTAAGCTCTTTGCATCGCAAATAGCTTTCTTAGATTCCTTACGAGCATCTTTATAGTTTTCCCAATTATCAAAATTTTTACATCTAAATTAATTTTTATAGCAAAACTTCTTATTTTTTATCTTTTCTTGCACATTTGAATTCCACCACCAACTATTTTTACTATTAGGAGCTTTTTTCTTCGAAACTTCAAGCATATCTTTTGTAATATTCTTAATATCACTAGCCACTTTTTCCCACATAATATTAGCATGCTCATGCACAGACAGAATTTTAAGATCTAAAATCTTACTTTCAAAAATACTTTTGTTAATATTTTTTAGATGCCCCCATCTAATCCTAGAAAATTATCTTACTTTATTTTTTAATTTTTGTCAATTTATCTTAAAGTCCAAAACTAGTAATCGATGTTGGGTACATAAATTTTCACTCGGAATAACTTTACAATCTTTTTGCAATTTAAACGATCTAATTTTCTTATTATAAAATAATCAATATGTGTTTTACTATATCCATTTTTATAAGTTATAAGTTGCTCATCTATTTTCTTAAATAAGGTATTAGCTATTAAGAAATCATACACAACAACAACAACAACATCAAGCCTTTATCCCACTACGTGGGGTCGGCTACATGAATCCTTTTTCTCCATTGTGTCCTATTAAAAGTCAAATTCTCGTTTAAATCTAATAAAGAAAGGTCATTCCTAATATTTTCTAACCAAGACTTTTTAGGTCTACCCTTACCTTTCTTAACATAAGTCAAATCTAATACCTCTACTCTCCTAACCAGGTCATCGGAAGGCCGCCGTTTTATGTGACCAAACCATCTAAGGCGACTCTCTCTAATCTTATCTTCTATTGGAGCTACTCCAACCTTTTCATGTATATGCTCATTTCGTATCCTATCTCTAAGGGTGAAGACACTCATCCGCCTGAGCATCCTCATCTTTGCCACACTTAACTTAGTATTATGCTTCTACCCTATTAAGAAATCATAAAGCTAAGAAAAAATCTAATATAGTCTTATCATTTTCATTTGTCGTTCCAAACCAATGGCCATCATAGATGTTTTTAAAATCTACGTCTCTACCAACATATCTATTTAAATCTTTTCCAATAAAAACTCTTTCTTTAAGAAGTATCTTTTGTATTAATTCTCTTAAATCAATCCAAATTTTTAATTTTGAACTCATATCCAAACCTACTTGAGGAGCATAAGTACTTATAATATTAACAATCTTAGCATCAATAACAATCTTTAAAGTTATAATTCTATCTCCAATTCAGTTAATTTTAATAACATTATCTTTCAAATTCTTATCTATAATCACACCTACACCATTTCTAGTATGACTCATACTATAATACCATAGTTTATATCCTAAACCACTAATCTCCTTAGCTTTCTCTCAAACTCATTTAGTTTCCTGAATGCACAGAATATTTATTTTCCTATGAATCATAATATCTATTAATTTCATTAATTTTCCTGTAAGGGAGCCTATATTCTAAGTTCATATCCTAATTTTAGTTTCATAGACTAGCTTCTTTGCCCACATCTATCCTTGATGCGTGACCCCTTGCTTATTTAACGCTGCACCGGGTGTCGATATAACGGCCCTTGCATAGTTGTCACTGTATTCAGGCCATATAGCGCGTCATTTCCACAGGACGAGCTAGCATTAACACAATTTTTTAAAGAATTCATGCCATGAGTATTCAAAAAATTTTACACTGGTTGTCAACTATCTAACGCAACCCTCCTCTTTTCTCATTCAGGACTTGGGACCTGGCAACGACAGTGCTAACAAATTTACATACCTATAAAATAAAAAAAATTACACAATATGTAAAGTGGCATGTAATTATTATATGAAATATAATTGAAATCCAAATATTACAAAAGAAAAAATGACATAAAATGCCTATAAATAATAAATTATATGAAATATAATTGAAATTCAAATATTACAAAAAATATAAAAATATATTAATTGCATAAACGTATCATATAATACAAAGTTTAGCTCTAAATTTCTTCTTTCTTTGTTTCTTACTCATCTACATTTAATTACCAAAGAAAGTTGAAATTATTGGTGACAATTCAAAAATCATGTGCTGTCATTTCTAAGGGGAATTTTATTTGAGTCATTTTCATAATAAATTTGGTCTCTCCCATGACTCATCTTATAGGGTCTAATACATCCCAATATGTTGCTTCTTTACCTATTTCACTCATTTTCCTCTTTCATAAATGTTTGTCATCAACATAAAGTTAAGAGCAATACTCAAATTTTTAGAGATGGTGGTGATGTGCGGATTTCAAGTGATCCTCGGAAGCGGCTACGACGGCGGTGACTACGAAGAAGGCGGTGGACTGGAGGTCGAGGTAGTTGAGAGGAAGTTGTTGCGTCTTGGGAATGCAAGAAGGCATGATTTTTTTTGGGGCTTTTGTATAGGATTTAGCTAAGTTAAAAAATAAAACATGCATAAATAAAGCAAGGCGTATGCCTCATGCCAATAAGGTGGACCTTAGCCAAGATGTGGCGTAAGCCTCATAAAAAAGGTCGAGGCATAAGCCTCGAAGCATTTTTTACTGGAATTATGCTAAGGCGAGCCTCATATTGCTCAATTTTAAACAATGGTAACAGCTAGATCAATGGCGAGTACAAATTAAGAGATGAACTATTGTTAAAGTATTCGTTCAAGGTCATGGTACAGGTAGATATCAACAAGCTTGAATATTTTTGAATTTCTCATATCCCAAGGGATTGAAATCAACACTGTCGATCTCCTCTCCAAGCTAGGGAATCCTAATGGGAGACCAACCTCTAGGATCACAATTCCAGCCATTGAGGAAGGAGAAATCATGCAGATCGATGAGAGCAATTCTCCAAGCTCGGTTGACCACTACAGTGAGTACTTGAAAACTAGAATCGTCAATGCTAGGGTCGAAAACTTAAGGTGGTTCAAAATTAAAGCGGTATACTACCTACTCTTGGGAGGTGAGTCATTCAAAATATAAGCAATTTCACTCAATTTGTTGGATCAAGAAACGGAGGCAATACTAAAGAAAGCCTACTCTGGTGAGTGCGAGAACCATTTCGATGGAAGGTCACTCGCCCACCAGATTCGTAGAGGGATATTTTTGGCTATGTAAGAAAGGATGCTTAGGAACTCTCTAAGAAGTGCCTACAATGTCAGAGATTGGCCTCGATGCAACTTTAGCCCTCTTATAAACTGTAGTCTATAAGTAGCACTTGGCCATTCACAGTTTGGTGAATGTATTTGTTGGGAACCTTTTATTTGCCCATGAGACAAAGAAAATTTGTATTAGTAAATGATTGGCTAATTCACCACGGGCACGTGGATAGAGGCTATGGTGCTTGCCCGAACAACTTCTGCCATCGTAAGGAACTTAGATTGTCATCATTTGCTGACATATTATCCTCTTCACCATCATCATAGATAATGGGCCACGATTCATAGACCAAAGCCTAAATGAGTTTTATAACTCACATGGTATTCGTTTGAACTTCACCTCAGTCCACCATCCTCAGACATTGGCCAGCTAGAAGCCACCAATAAACTCATCCTCAACTTTCTCAAGAAGAAAGTAGAAGTTTCAAAGGTAAGTGGGTTGAAGCGCTCCCCTCAGGATTCTAAGCATTGAGGATAACCTCTTCTTTAGTGACCAGGCGGATGCCCTATCCTATTCACTTTCCCATGGTGCTGAGGCTATGTTACTGGTTGAACTCAATATACAAAGCCAACGGGTGATAGTTGTTGTTAGCGGTGGAGACATAGGATCCAGTGAGCGAGAGAAAACCAAGTAAGAAGGATTGCAGACGACGATTGGCTTACTAATGGAGCTTAGAATAGTGGCCACATTAAGGAAGAAAGAAATAAAAAGAAGGATGACCAAGTATTATAACTTGCATAATAGATAGAAATTTTCTAACTTGGCGAGCTTGTCTTAAAGAAGGTAGATGCAGTTGCTTGACAAACTTGCAAGTACCTGAGAGGGTCTATATATCAAGTTACAAGCTGGCCATTCGCCTGTCGGCTGTAAACACATAATGGTAAGGAACTGCCTAGAACATGGAGCGTTGACGACCTCAAAATCAGCTATCCATAGAAGGTAAGTGGTGGGAAAAATTTATGTCACCACGCAGATTTTGATTTCTCCTATTTTGTAATCGAATACTGCATTGAGAATAAAGTACGGTCTCGAGAGGCCCACACAATATTCTATAATGGATTCAATATCAGAATAGGGTTTTGAAAATTGATATTTCTATAATCAAACATAATTCAAAGAATAACACATCATCTCAAAAGATGAACATGAAATTCTATAGAATATGTTTAAAGATAGAAATACGTTTTTGAAAAAGTTTATTCATTCTTTTATTTAGATATGGCAAGAAGAATATTATATCATCTTAAAAGACGAACATAGCATTCTTCAAAATATCCAAAAGCGAGAATGAGTTTTATAAAATTCATCATTTCTAAAATTGAATATAACAAGTATAATATTATATTATCTGAAAAGATAATAATAACATTCTACAAGTCTATTTAAAATTAGAAATGAGGTTTTAAAAATATCTACGTTCCCAAAGATTCTTCCCTTGTTTTATACGAATAAAACAAGGTTTATTTTAGTCTAGGGTTCTCAAATCCCTATAGAGGCCAGCCCCTATAGTTAATTACATCCTAGGAGGGATACTCCTAAGAAAACTCTCGATTAAAGCAGTGATTTCATACCCTTCTGAGTACAAAGTAAAAGACAAGGAAACAGAAATAAGAATTTTTCAAGGAGAAAGCTCAATGTTGAACATTTATTAGCGGGTCAAAGGAAGAAAAGTAGGAGATGTCAATAGCGTATATTTTATCTTTCCAAAATCGCACTTTTCAAATTTCGTGCATTTCACACACACATTATTTCCACAATCAATATTGATTGAAAGCACACGTACACTTTTCACCTTTCAACACAAATACTTTGTCACTTTCCAAACAACTCATGAAGCCCTCAAACATAAAGCATATGATCTCTTTAACAACTTTATGAGCCTCAAGAACATACGCATATAGTTATTAACATTAGGCCATTTGATCACTTTGATAAGAGAATGGTAATTATAGAATATAAAGAGACCATAATAACTTGCTTCAATTCACTGTTGAGATTTCATTGAAGAGAAAAATAAAATAAAATAAAATATTCACTAACTGATTATGAAAACTAACTATTAGTGAAGTTTAAGCAAATGATTCAAGAAATCCTCTCAAACTTTGTAAAGATTGAGTAAACTATCAATAAGAGTTTAGTATTTTGTTTCTCATTATTTCTTTGCTATAAAAAAAAAAAGACAATCCAAAAATTCTCAAGGATAACAAAATCTAGGTTAAGAGTAGATGATCCATATGCATCTTGTAAACATAACAAAAATTTGATCCATAAAGACTCATTTCAAAGAAAAGAAAACATAGATTCAACAGGTTATACCCTTGATCAAACACAAGTAAATACTTTCATTCTTATTCTAACGGAAAGTAGAGATATGAAATCTAGTTGACGATACTTTGCTAGAAACGGGTTTTATAACCATTCATGATTCCAACTAATAATTGTCCATGAAATTTTGGTATGAGAGTCAAGAATTGCATCCGAATAATGAAGAAGAAGATAGATGATACCTTGCAAATGACAGGAATACCAACAGTTAAGGTTGCTGTCTACATGAGCAAAGGGAGGAAGAGATTTCCGTTTTACTTCCTTAGGTTCAATCGGCCAAAAAAAAAAATGTGCGCAGGGCTGGTTAGGGCGCTCGGTTTACTCTTCCTTGGAGCCAATTGGGGATGGCGTTTGCGAATTGGGAAAGAGCAGTTGGGTTTCGTGCGACTGGAGTGAGGCTTCCTGCGAACTAGAGTGAGAGTCGGTACTGGTTGGTTTCACGAACTGGAGCGATGGGATTGAGAAGGATTTCGGGATTGTAGAGAGGAGCGAATGGATCAATGCCTAACTGCCTTGGGGCTTCTCACGCGAACTGGAGGAGGCCGACTGGATCGTTTTGCGAACTGCAGGGAGAGGGGAGTTGGGGTTCGGTTTTGGCTTCACGAACTAAGAGCACACCTGGGAGCTTCGTTCTATGCCAATATCAGAGGAGGCAGGCTTGGGCGGTTTTGCTCTGTCCGTGTGAATCCAAAGGGAGAGAGGGTGACGGGTTGAGGGCTTCTCACGATCCAGAGAGCGTGAGTATGAGGAGACAGGCTGTGTGAGTTCGGACCTGGGATCAAGAAGGATCAAGAGGGATGGATCGGTTCTACTGCAGAGAGGGAAATCGGAGGTCTCCTACGAACAGAGAAGAGATGGGCGGGGGAGCTTCTGTGCGAACTGGGAAGCGTGACTTGGATGGGCTGTGCGAACTGTAAGAAAGAGGGAAACCGTGGGAAGTTAGAGAGATAGTGAGAGTGGCGTTCGGTTTTGTGTGTGTGAGTGGAGAGGAGTTGTGAGATGGGTTTGGATGGTTTGGACCGGCACAATCAAATTCAAAACTATTTCTTAATTCAAAATCAATGGGTAGGATTAAATCACATCTTAAAATAAATTTAGGAGTTAGTTATAATTCAAATTGATTTAGAATATTATTAAAAAAAATAATTTATAATTTAAAATACATGTTCTGAGTTAATTTTAAAATAGAAATAATTCTGAAATATTAATTTTATCTCATTTATAACAATTTGAATTTGATTGAGTCGAGGCGAATTGATTTAGGTCGATTTAAAAGTTCGAGTCCGTGCTACGTCATTAGATATCCACCTAAGGGAAATCCTGTGGGTGGTGTCTATTCTAGGCTACGAAAACCTAGGTGCTAGAATCGATTCCGGGGAATTTGACATCGAATAAAGAGGTCAACAGTAAGCCCTCCTTATACCTTCACTTGTACTGTTTAAGAAAAAAACATTAAAAGTTTGAACTCTCTTTCATTTTTGCATGAGCGGGTGCTTCGTGTATGGAATAATAATCTTTTCGAAAAAAATGCTTGAGGAATTTGCACTATTTTATAAAACTTTGCGTAGGAAGGACTCGCTCTTGCATGACAAGTCTCGCCCAATACTCGTCGAAGTCAGGGCATCGAGCTTGAGCATGCGAGCATCCTCTAATTGACTGAATGAACTCCTAGTAAAATTTTAGGGTAGAAACACACCAAACTCTAAATACACGGCTCCATAATAAGAGAATGAAACCAACTATGGTTGGAACCAATCGAGTTCCCCTCTAGGACTATGTTAGTGAGCGAGCTACTCCCTATAGAGGCAAAGGGACCTACAGACTAGTTAAAACCCCCAGGTGAAAGAAAGTTGCCTCGCGATCAAGGTTAAATCATTATTCTTAGCCAAGTAAATAGAGTGAGTCATGTTTTACTAAGCTAACCCACCTCAAAAGAGGAAGAAGAAGAATGAAAAAAAAAATAATGACAATGAAAATAATGGGAATAGAAAATTCAATAAGTATTCACTCTTCCTCACATATATGCTCATATCGTGCAGACTCGTCGCAAAGGAGAAGTCGCCACTGAAGTGAGCTACCAATATGAAATTCGACATACCAAGCTCTTAGGATGAGGAACAAAATTGTCAAGGTCGCACCATCCACAAACAAGTCAGGTAAATGCTCTTCTATACTTCATTAGAACATGTGATAAAAAATGAGAAATAGTCAGTAAAAATAAGTTATGATAAAACATAACTCTTTTTATTAAATTCTTCGTTCCAAAGATTAACACTTACAGTCGCAACTGAGGTATCATAACAAAGACAAAAAAAAAAAAAATCAAGTGAGCGTGTACGAGTTAAGAACCTGGCACTCACCCATCATAAGTCTTGTTCTCCCATTATGTCAGCCGAGTCCTATAAAATAGAAGTGCTCGAGTTGCATAGGATGTGAGATCGAAGTGAACCTATGTCCCATTGAGAATGTTCCACTTCATCCTGCTAAATCGCTTACAATAGAAGAAGAGAAAGTACTCTCAAAGGGCTCGCATTGCCTTTCAAATGAATCACTTGATGAGTGGAAAAAGAGAGAACAATCTTGCCTCTCACCACCACAAGCATACTCGCCAAGTGAGCTAAGAATTCACCCCTCGCGGTAAAGGAAGCCACTGCGAGAGGGAGAATAAAAAGCTCGACACAAGAACCACTAAGGGTGGGGTAGCCGCTTCTAGCTAGCTCATCAAATAGTTTGACCAATTGCCTCTCACGTTGATTACTCCTTTCCCCAAAATCATTATAAATTGTGATGATCCGTTTTCCTCCTTTTTTGGTGCTTGTTGCTGGAGGAAACTTCTGCTAATGTTCGTCACTCGCCATCACAAGGATGACCTTAAAACTTAATTGCCCGCAACAGAATCTTTTAGAGAAACCACACTCCAGCATTTGAAGCCTTGACAAATGAAGTTGTATGAATCCTTAGCAAATGCCCTCCTCTTTATAGGAGCATGAGAAAACAACCCCTTAACTCCCATTAATGACAGTCAACAACTTTCCTGATCGCATAGTAAAGGTTGATGGTCGATGAATTCGCGCAAAGCATACAACCGTTAGGGTGCTGCGATACTTGTAGCCTCTCAAGACACGATCATCGAAGTTATAGTTATGATCAATACTTAATTGAACCGCCATCATCCACGCAATAATAAATGGGTCCATGGTTTAAAATTGCGCAATATGAGGCTCACCTTGAGGCCCGCCTTTGACAATTCAAGTAAAAACGCCTCCATGCTTACCCCTCGAGTTTTTTTTTTATGAGGCTTGCGCCTCAACTTGGTTGAGGCCCGCCTCGCCTCACTGGCATGTGGCTTACGCCTCACGCTATATATATTAAAACTTACATAAATCTTGAAGTGAATGCCCGACATTGGACTCTATAGAAAAGGAGGAAGGGGAGAGAATAGTTCACAATAATGATGATTCAAATGAAGAACCCCTTAGTGATGACAATGCTGATGACTTATGAGTTCTTATGTGATATGTCATTGATATTTATTTTTGGAAATTGGAATTATATGTTAATGAAAAGAATACTGGGATTTGGGAAAGATAGAATTTTGAGTTGAACTATATTTCATGTTGTCTTATTATTGAGATATTTTGATTTCACTTCATATCTTATGCTTTTTTTATGTTTTATATTATTCACTCATTAGTATATAAAAATTTATCATTTTATATTTACGCAATTTTTTGATTTTGAGGCATACGCCTCAAAACGCTTTGAGGCTTACGCCTCGCCTCACGAATTAAAAACGCATCAATACCCGAATACGCAATTTTAAACATTGAATGGGTCAAATAATTGTCAACAAATGAGGAACGCGCATCAGCTCGCTTGATCCAATATTTGATAACAATTGTCAGAACATAAGGTGGTCACTAAAGCATGCCTAGCCAATAGACTGGCCCCTCCATTTTGTAATAAGATCCATAACTGAGTAGCGTTGGAGTCCCATATGAGCGGTGGTGAGCCTTAAGTGTTACAGCACTATAGGCAATGGCAGAGCCTTAGCGAACAACTCTATAGGGTGAATCCCTCCTTTTGCTTCAAGATTTTCGATTGAGTAGTGCTTGAGTCCCTTATAACCGATGAGTGTTGATGGTTACCCCCATGAAAACCATGCAACTAGTGTAAGGTGCGGCCCACAAAAGGCGACTTTGCACATATACAAGGAGTTCGCTTTCCATAGAGTCGTAGCCAACTCAACGATCGAGGGAAACCATCGGCTACAGATAACAGGCCAAAGGTCTTGAAATCCTTGCTATTCCTAAAGGCAATGGAAGGAGCCTTAGCGAACAACCCTATAGGGTTACTCCCTCCTTTTGCTTCAAGATTTGCAATTGAGTAGTGCGTGATTCCCATATAGTCGGTGAGTGTTGGTGGTTACCCTTGTGAAGACCATGCATCTGGCATAAGGCATGGCCCACGAAAGGCGACTCTGCACATATGCGAGGAGCTTGCTTTCCACAGAGTGATGGCCAACTCAATGATCAACAAAGGTCTTGAAATACTTGCTATTTCCTCCCCCATCCATGGCAAGCCTTAACACCAACTCGACAAATCCAGGCACGCAAAGATAATTTAAATAGCATAAGGTATTATTATTTTGTATTTCTTCCACGACAGAGAAAAAGCATGTCTTCTTAGAAAAAAAGTGAGTTTCCACAATCATTCTCATCGCTCAACACGCGAGTTCAAGACTTGGAAAATTGCATGATGGAAATGAAACCAACGAGCAAGTAAGAGTAACAATCTTTTCATTATAACAAAAAATAATCGTGCATGATGGGCATGTTTTACCAATAATACTCACACCGTCACTCTTATCGTCATAACTAAAATTATCATAGAACCATGAAGGGTCCTTATAGGGAAGTGAGATCTTACCCTTGGACACGAGCTTACGCAAGATGAATTTGATGCGTTGGTTGAAATGCTCTCCATCATAAAGTAGGCTTGCTTCCAAGAACATATTGACCTCGTCCAGCTTCACAGTCAGCTCAACGACTTCCGCCTTGACATTCTCTTTGGCCTCCAATACCAACTGTGCATGTACATTGGTTGAATCTAATTAAAACTTATGCTGCTCTTTAGCTTTGGCGAGTTCATCCTCTAATGCACTCACGCTCTTTGCTAATTGCTAATTCCATATTCTCCTTCTTCTTAACTTACAAATGCCTTTGGACGTCCTTATGTACCCTCGCCAAGGACTCGACTCACCTCGCCTGTTGAATTTAGCGACGAGCTAGAAAATACATGTTCCGCCAAGCCTGTCCCAATGCATTCATAGCTGAAAAACTGGCCTCTCATAATTGAGGTCCCTAAGGAACAACTCTTACTCTTTATCAAAAAGAATCTGCCCTGGTCATAACACCACCTGGGCACTTGCTCCACTTATTCCTCTTAGTCGCCTTCCTCCCTCCGCCTAATCATTTCCAGTTGAATTCATCTCACCCTCACTTGGCATGTAGTCTTCTGACTCTGAAGAAGATGGAGAGAGCTCGAAAAGTTTCTTACGCTTGCTAATTGCAACAACGGTCTTCTTCTTTTCAAGTCTTGTCGCCATTGCCTCATCAGTAGTAACCTCCTTCACAATGGGAGGTCAATGCTCCTTGCCAGCTTGAGGCATCTTGATCATCGGTTCCTTGGAGCTTTCCCCAACCATAGAAGACTTCTTTACCTTCTTGTGAGGGGGACCCTTGGTCCTCGTGACCACAATAGGCAAGGTTTAGCAAACCACACTCTAGACGACCACGAACATGGCCTTCTAGTCACACATCTTAATTCATGAGGCTCACTTCATGATAGTGGACGAGAACTGCATAAAATTGCCTTTGAATGCCTTTGCTATGAAGACATTCCTGAACAAGTTCAACAACCATTAAAGCCCACACTCACGGAGGTATGAAGTAAAGGAGATGATTGACGCCATAGATTTTGAAAATAGCTAGACAGGGCAAGGAAAATACATGCAAATAAATCCTTTTACAATCTAAGAAGCTTGTTACCACAAAGCATCCCAAGTACATGATCACTTGTCATAGCCAGTGGCAGGCCACATATTCGCTTCAGGTACTTAAGTAGGTACTTACTGCTAGCTTCAAATATTCTTAACTTTGTTTGCTAACCAAGTCCCACTTGGTCCTCATGGGCCCCATGACGTCCTTCATCGTTGCAATTTGGGTTTAAGGCAACCATCTCCTTCAGCTCACGCTCCTTTCTTCACAACTCAATAATCTTCGTGCAAACAACTTTATCTTTTAGGATGGTCGACTTACTGATGCCCTAGAGATTCATCTTCTTCTTAGTCTCACAGCAACCTTCAGGGTGATTGGTTCTGCGGGGGGTGGGCTTTAGCCTTTGACCCCCTTTATTGCTCATCCACTTGCATTTCAGTCGGCACCAACAAAGCAAGGATTAGAGTCACCACTTCGTTGGCATCACCCTGATCTACAACAACAACCTCAAAGCCTCCTTGTTCTAGAACAACATCTCTGACAGTGCCTAGATCTACACTAACTTCCCCCTCATCATTGATAACCATGATCTCATCCAAAGGAGAAAGTCGAAGCTTGATACCATGAAGTACTTCAACATTTGACCTAGCGGTAGTCGACACCTCTGTCAAAACCAAACCCACAGGGAATCGACATTGGAGGATCTCGTGGTATATTCCCCCAATGGTACTTGAAGGTCACTCATTGTTTCAAAGCCTCTATCTCTTGTTCATTTGGTAGACACTGCAACAGCTCGCTCGAGGATATACAGACTATTCACGCTCTCATAGTCGATACCCTCCTTCCTAGCAAAGCAAGTCTTAAATGATTATACTAGTTTTTTTTTTGCACTTAGTTGCCATAAGATCTTGCAAACTTGTGTTGGGCAGGGTAAGTTCTCCAAACTCGCGATGGGGGACTTGCCTCGATGGTCGGAGGTTCAGGGACTCCACGACCTCCATGGTAGCGTCTAACCCTGCCAAAATGTTTAAGACATCTACAACATGCACATTGCCACAATAAGCTCCTTCACTAGTGGTTGCCTCCATAACCTTGATCCTTGCTATCTTCACTAGTGGGGCAACAAACTCCAAATATTTAGTTTGTTGTTGGACCTCTTCCACATTCGCCTCCTTCCTAGGCAAAGTTCAAGATGCCTCGGAAGCATTTCGTTGGGATAAGTCGTTCGTTCTTCGTGGTTGGCGACCCTCCTGGATGCCATCTCACACTTGTGAATCATTGCCAAGAGATCCATTCCGCAAAAGTATTGCCAGTTTAGTAAACTACAAGGAACAAAAAATAGTCTTTCGAGGCGCGAAAGCTGTAATTTATTGAAAAGCCCTGCATGGAGATGACACCATGATGATTTCAGCATCACAAAATTAACTTAGTTTTTTAGATTATAGTAAAAAAAGGGAAGTAAATTTATATTTATTTCTCTATTTGCGATAGGTAACTACTGTCAATATTATTCACTTGCCCTTCTCGTAGCTCGTCTTTCAAAGAGCTGTGGGCTCCGAAAATTCGGCCCCGGCCTCCCCGCCGCTTTTCTTTCTATTCGGCGCGGGAGTTTTAACTGATAAGTTCCGAGGTAAATTTTGGAAGGTAGATGGGTTTGTAGATAAGATAATACCCAGAAATTTTGCCCTCATTTTGTGAGGACTTTATGATATGAGTTTTGGTTTCCTATAGGCGCAAGCCCCTATAGTTAATTACCCCTCTCAATCATGAGAGAGAACTTTCGATTAAGGCTAGTCATCAAACGGATACGTAGAAATGTGTTATATGGCATATAGTAGCAGCATGGATTTGGATTTAGAAATTATGTCTGAATTTGAGTATTTGGAAAATTTGGAAATTTTGGAGATTGAAAAATTTGATATTTAAAATAGAAACTTCACCATCTTGCACTTAAAGCGGATGGTGGGGGAATGGATGATAGACCCGATCAAGATCCCATGGTTCTGTCGTCCCGGGCCATCGTGGTCCCTGGTCTACTTAGTCAAAGGAGGTAGTCGACCCAATCTGACAGAAGGATCCTTGTCGGCAGCCATGGGTTGCTTCGTCCAAGGGGACCTTGTAGACCTGAGTTGGATATTTGCCTAAGGGGAAAAATTTGAATCCACCTTAGTTAACAGAGGGCTTTGTGCCCTATCGATCATATCCTATTGATTCATATCTCAAGGATTTGATGCCATTAAGGAGCGTAACGGTGCTGGCCATAACTGGTATTTCGTGGTGCTATTTGACGACAAAACCACTCGGTTCAGAGGGCTCCGGGTCATAACCATTTATCCTGCGGTGCCATTTGGCGGCAAACCGCCTGTCAGAGGACACGTACCACGTCCTTACTGGCAGGAGACTGTTTGAGAATGGATCCTAGTAATATTTTCGACTAGGCATTTGGCTCTTTGTAAGCTAAAGTAGTTTTAAATTTGTCCACCCCGGGAAACTGTTGTGGAGGGTGGATGGATTTTGCTTTAAGTGTTGATGGATAGATTTCAGATTTTAAATATTTTTGGAATTTTGGGATTTCTGGAATTTTGGATTTTCGTGGGTATTTGGGTGGAGCTTTGAATATTTGAAATGAACTTTAGGTATTTGAGAGACATTTGAAAATATTTGGGAACCCCTCCGGTTGAGATCTGCATTCAACACGGCCATCAGCGGGGTGTTTGGGGTCATTTCTCTTTTATTGATTGAATCTTGTCAACTCTATCAAATTATTGATAGTGTCGGATTTCGTAAGCTTTATGCCCTTGATAGTCAATTCTCATTGTTATAGGCCTTGAAGGCCTAATATAAATGTATTAAGACAAATATGATGGTCGCCACAACTGTATATTTGTTTGTTGGTTCGAACCCTATCGACTTCTATTGTCCCATATAGAAGGATCGGTTTCGAACTTGAATTCACTTATCAACCCGCGCAGCATCCCTAGACGTCACGTGTGTATTTAATACGCTCGCCAGGGCCCATGCAGGTTTGGGGGCATTTTATGATTAAACCCTGTCGACTCTTACTTTCTTAGAAGGATCGGGTTCATATTTAATAACCCGCGCAGCATCCCTAGACGTCACGTGTGTATCAATAACACGCTCGCTGGGGCCCATGCGGGTTGAGATTGTATTTTTCCCTTTAGTGTACCTATGTGTATACAGATTACAGTGCATGTGCAGGGGTATTTAGAAATACTTGTAGACGCCTTCTGTCTGTTTGTACAGAGGTTGTAGATCCGGTGGCGTGGCGTAGTAGCTTCTGAATAGAGTTGTTCGCTGCTTCGTACAGGTAGACTGTCGTGCACTACTCGTTGCTTTCTGCAGGTGGATCGTAGTGCACTAACTAATCTCCTGTCTTGGGTTGTAGAAGCTCATTGGAACTTGTATTTTTTTATGCATTCTGCTGTGATTTTTGGTCTTTATAATACAGCCGCTACTGCTGGAGGTAGATGTATTCATCCTTAGACTGAAGTTGACTACAGGATACTGCATTTACTGTAGTCTTTATGCATCTACCCATGGACGGATGTTGTAAATACATTCGTATTCGTAGAGGACTCATATGTATTGCAGATCTTCTATATTTGCTCGCAAACCATATGTTGAATGTATCACGGGCCTCCTGTAATGGACCGTAGGCACTTGCACTTGTTGTATATCAAATTTTCTTCGCTTGTAGGAGACAGATGCATCTACTTACCACTGCCTAATTATAAATTGTATTAGTATCTTAACACTTGTGGCAGACTCCTTGTATCCTTCTTGTAGATGACATGTTGTGTGCACAGCAGGTCTTCTACAAACTTTCGTAGGCATTTGCATTTGTTATACGTCCGCTTCTGCATTAGAGAACTAGTGTATTTGACCCATGTTGAATTGTTGTTGATGATGTGTTCTGCTTGTGAACATCTCATATTGCATATTAACTGTTATGATTTGTTGAGGTTCAGTGCATTTCTCTGATAATTATTCATCATACCCACGTATGTACATTACTATGCATATGACACATCTTCCATCATTGCTAGTAAGAGTTCACATCCTCTACGATCTTCTATCTCATTCATGTAGAAAATTTGTCACACTGGTGATGTGTTCACCAACACTACTTGTAGATAAGATCGTTGTATGAATGAAGAGTTTTACATGTTAACTTGTAGGAGCTTGTTGTATACTTTGCCGGTGTGTTACCCTTGTTTGTACCTCTTGTATGTTGAATTGTTGTTAATAGTGGAGACTTCGCTACATTCATATATAAATCTTTTTATGAATATCCCCATTGTAACTCTTTGCTCATCAAGTTCATATCACTTGCTCTTATGAGTGAGATATAAGGATTCTATTCACCATAGGTCATTGCTTGTAATTGTTTGTTGATGATAAGAAAGTTAAGCTTGTAGCTCTTTGTTCAAGTCCCAAACAATATGACTCAGTTCCAGCTCAAATCATATTATTTGCATTCAAGCAAGGTTTCTCATTCCTCAGATCAAGTTCAGGTCCAAGTTCTATTCATTGATGTTTGTTTGGATGCTCAAGATTATTGGTTAACACTTTTATATTTCAATGTGATCATTACTTCGATTTTTCAAAACATGTTCGTTCGAGTCCACTTTCACAAGTCCTTACTTGAGTTCAAGCATCAAACTCAAGTTCTATGTCCCCTGTAGTTCTATGAGTTCAATCAAGTCCAAGCCTTATTGGCTTAATGCTCAAATCAGGTTCTTGCTTGAGTCCAGTCCAATTTCATTTTACTTGGGTTTAATTCTTTATTAAGTCATTTAGATTTTGTTCAAAAGTCCAGGTGTAAGTCCTTCGTTGTTCTTTTGAGTTCAAACAGGTCCGAGTATAGTGGCATATTCACCCGAAATTTCGGCAGCCTCCCGGCATCTCCCCCGTTTAGGGGAAAACTACGAAAAATTGGGCCTCCCGCCACGCTAGAGAAAAGCGTGTACAGTAGGTGCCCTCTTGCGAGGACACCGCGGCCGTGTAAAATCTTTGCCCCCACCACGCCAGAGAAAGGCATGTATGGGTCTTCGGTACCTGTTGCAAGAAAAGCAGTTTTTCCCCGCAAGCGGGTACTTATGAATATTCCGGTCTCGCCGTAGGTGTCGCACCGGGCTCCCATCCCACCACGCTAGAGAAAAGCGTGTATAGGCGGTTTTCCGGTCCGACACGAACGTTGAGGTAAGAGGGCATTTTATTTATTATTATTATTTTTTATCATTAGTTATGATTAATTATTAATAATAGTAATTAATTAGAATTAATTATAACTATATTTAATTAATTATAATTAATACGCAATTAATTAAAAATTAATTATAATTAAATCATAATTAAACTAAATTAATTATGATAAGATCATAATTAATTATAATTAACAATAATTAATTATAATTAAAATTAATTAAAAATTAATCATATTAGAAATAATTAAACATAATTAAATTTAATTAATAACTAATAATGATTAATTATAATTAACAACAATATTTAAGTAATTAAAATTAATTTATGATTAATTGATTGATAATTATAATTTAAATTAATTAAGCATGATTAACCGTAATTAATCATGTTTAACAAATGTTAATTATAATTAAGATAGTTAATCAGAAATTAAATTTAATTAACTATCATTAAGTTAAAATCAAAACTAATTCATTATAATTTCAAATAAATAAATAAATAAATAATAATAATAATAAAGAAAATCCCTCCCCTCTCTTTTTCTGTTTCACGGGATCAGGCCGAAGAAGCGCGAGGGGGGGGGGCTTCCTTCACGGTCAGAGAGCTCCTGCTCTCGGCTCCGATCAAAATGTTGTAACTTCCGATCAAAATGCCGTGTCTCCTGGTCCAACAGGAAGGAGACGTCGTGGAGGGGAGATAGGGCACGGCTTGGTGAGCTCTTGCGAACTGGAGAGGAGGAGATGGACAGAGACGGAGGAGCTTGACGAGGCTCAGAGTGGAGAAATCGGCTTCAGGTATGTGGATCGGTCTCTCTCTCTCTTTCTCTCTCGGCTTGGGGTCGGTAAAGGCAGAGGAGGAGATGGGGAGCTGGGGTGTGGAGATGACGGGATTTGGTCGGAGAGGAAGACGGGGTCTGCGAGTAGCGAATGGGAGAGAGCAGCAGCCGAAGGTCTCATTTGCTTCGGTATTTAACGACGCTCACATGAGCGGGATCGAGGCGCTGTAGGATCGCGAAATTCCTGGGAAGCGATCGTGAATGGCGCCGAATCAGCGTAACCTCGGTAGGATTCGTGGACCCGATGGTTTTGAGGTATGTATGCGGGAATTTGGTTTTAGTTTTCTTCTCTCTTTTGCTCTTTGGGTATAACATGGAGGTCAACAAGAGCCGAGTAAATGGACACCCGTAATTGCCTTCTCAGATATCTTTACAAGTAGCAATCAGGTCGCTCAAGAACACTCCTCACCAGTAGATCCCTTCAAAGACTCGCCTTGACTATTATATGAACCCACCCAAGTGGAGGGCGATATTTAGGAGCTCGTCCTATACTAGGCGACTGAAGGTTCTTTTCCAAATAACTGAATCATCAATCATATAGTCAAGGTAATGCCCCAATGAAGAGGAAAAAAGAAACTGAGGAGAGTGAGGGTTTGGTCCCCTCAATTGACCATGATTGAGGTCTTGTCTCCTTCGGGGACCTCACATTGTTAATTGCGGGGTTCCTTTTCTTTGCCTCTTTTCATTTTATTGTATCTTGTCTGGCTTTCTTTGTCTGGTTGTTTTCCCACCTGTTTTTGGTGTTGGGGAAGCGTAGGTGCTTTTTGGTTTTGACTGCTTGTACTCTCTTGTACTCCTTTTTTGTCTTAATGAAATTTCTATAATTTAAAAAAAAATATCTTAGTCAAGCTCTTATCCTTTAAGCCCATCTAGCCCGCCAAATTCATTCACATGAAAACATCTATCGCAGTGATCCCTCATTCAGTTGCAACTCATTTCAGGCTCAAGAAGTCATCATCTCCGCCTATACCTCTGCTTGCCTTCATCAATAAGGAGACACCAATACTCTTATGTCACTCAACACAATGACAAGGCGACTCTCCAGGTACATATCGGCCCCCTCTTGAGCTCATTCTATAGCAGACAGATCATCGTATCCTTCCTATGGCCAATTAGGAGGCACCATGTGCCCTAGATTAGCATATATTGTTGTACAAGAACTTATGTATAGCCCATATTTTTGGCTTCTTATGTGTGGCATTTTCTATAGCCTCCAAAATCTTATAAATTTAAGGTGATGAGGAACAATGAAAAGATACTTTTTTGGGGTTTTAGACTGACTTTTTGTAGATATTAGGCTCTGAATATTCTTGCACTCTTGATTGAGATAGTGAAGATTTTGTTAATCTATTCTCCTGCATTCTCTATTCTTCATCCTCACTCACATGTTCCTTAGCGCGTCGGGCGGATTTGCCCGTAAATTCTAGTATCATCCACTAGACAAATTTGGATTCAACAGTTACCGTACTTCATAACTCCACTTTTATCAATGTTACAAACGCCTCTTATTTCTTTTTTATTTCTTCCAAATGCACCTTTAATTGCATCTTTCACTCTATACATTCCATCATAAATTTAACTCATATCTAACCTCTTTTCAACATCTACTAAACATTATTTATGGGCATGTAACTTGCAAAACATAGCTCATACCACTCTAAAATCTTGTCTTGAGAATAATCTCTTCTACTTTCATTCTTTTGTAATCAATATTGAATCTTGATTTGTTCCAATCTTTGTATATAAACAAACAGCTTAAAATATTTTTTTTGTACGTATGCTTGCAAGCATGAGAAGAGAAGTAGCAAAATGAGTGATGCTTAGTCTTCTAATTCTACTTGTATATTTTCTCATCCTGTTTAGAATGAGTCCATGATTATATCTATCTATCTATCTATCTATCTATAGATATGTGTGTGTATATGTATAAGTGGTCACTCTTGCCAGCGACGATCATAGAGTTCAAACTCTCCATGGAAGATCAAACCATATGTATTTATGTATGTTTGCCTTTCTTGAAGATCAAACCAAGGGTATAATCCTATCGCATAAATCTCTGATCAAACTACAAGAAATATACACCTTTGAAGTCTATGACCATGAATTTATTGGTTGAACTCATTCCTATGTTAGTCACTTGCAGGTAAGGAAGTTACCTCTCGCGCACAGAGACTCATCTCTCATTTCTAGGTATGGTGCAACCCTAGCATGAATTGACTGATTTGACTGATGTCTCTGCCCTCTCCTGGATTTTTTGACTTCTTAAATTTGAATCCCATCCCGTGTTGTCGCTTGCCGGAATATGTAGATCTACTTGCAGCTCTGGCATTCGTTTTGCTTCAACATTAATCTTGCCTCACAAATTGTGATTGTCGCTAAGTTCCTTCTTCCTGCCCTAACATTCAGTTCATCTTATTTCTTTTTCTACTCAGGTATTTTTGCTAAATGCTGATGGATCCAAGTATTTACTCTTCGAAGTCAACTATAATTTAGTTTTTATTATTTGTTTGTTCTGTTCTTGTCAAATTAGAAATTTTTTAACATTGATGATTTTAATATTATATTTTAAGCTTTCTCAACAAACAAGTTATATATATAGACAGAAGAGAAAGAGAAATTATTGGTGTTGGTTTTAATATTAATGATAAGGTATAGATTTTTCGTATTATTTTTGGGCAATGTTTATATTTGTGTTTATTTATTCCTAGTTAGAAAAGTAGAGGTATTAGATTTAATTTATGTTAAGAATAGATCTAAAAAAATTTGATTAGAAAATATTAGAAATGACATTTCTTATTAGATTTAAATGAGAATTTGACTATTGATTTATCTTTTATGCTATATGGTTACTGGACTGTCTTATTTGCATGGGACGGCAGTTTACCTTGTATATAATCCTTTTAGCATGCTCTTTATTATTTATTTTCAAATTTCAAATTAATGAGACTATGATGAAAGAAGTTTTATCATCGGTTGAAGCTTATTTCTGACGTAACCTGGAATCTGATCATGCAGAGAAACCAGAGGTTCTTCAGGTTGTGCCCAGCCGGACCATGCAACTCCATTCTGGTACTGGCGCCGAAGTTCATCGCCAGGGTGCAGTGTGAGTCGTCTGGGAGATAGATATGAGTGTAATGATGCTATGGTGGAGCACTTTGAATAAGTTCAATGTACTGTTATTTGAAATTTCAGTCTGCTTATTATAATTATCCTTGTCTTGATACTAAATATAATGGATGCCTTAGTTACTTGACTATTCCGGAGCATGCGATTATTTGCAGGTTAGTAGGGTTAATTGAGTTAGGTTGTCCATGAGTTTGATGGGCTAACCAGGCTTGGCCTTTAAATTAGTAACTCAAAGAATATTATTAAATCGTCTAAACTATAATTACCCATTAAGCAATTTATAATCGTTATGCATAGCGCTTGCCTCACATTCTGAACTTGCATGTTAATCACAGGTGTTAGTATGGTAGAGGTTAATGTGTGGATTGAATGTGTTGGGATGGGAGCTTTTTATGGCAATTGTTTAGCTTTAATCTTTTTATTTTTAAACTTAGAAGAATAAATATTTTATTTATTCTGTTCACATTTAATAAATCTAATTATTCAAATTAAAAATTAAATTATTATTTTATTTCATACATAAAATTATATTTTTACAATCCTATTTTATTTTCTCCCAAAATGGAGAAATTATTCTGTGTGGAATCCGGTCATAAAGATGTGTTCAGTTGCTTACGTGGAAAGGGTTAAATAGTCAATTGAATTGCGTAAAGCCAACGATACCCTGACCCGTCTTCCTCCAGCTCGACCCGGGAGATAACGTTAAATTTAGGTTGGCGTTTCTTTTTTTTTTTTCAGAATTTAAGGTGCGAATCACCACAATATATAATGCTTAGAGTCAAAATTTTCGCAGAAAAAATGTCGATGAAGATGGAGATTGATCTGGAGGATATTGATTTTTATGAGCAGACAATATTTTCGTAGGTCTCGGAGGAAGCCGATAATCTGGAGAATGTTGATGTTCAGGAAACAAGCGTACATGAAGCAGAACACCTAAAACTAGTGCGACTAGACAAAAAATTCAGCTTATCGGTAAAGTTCGTCTTCTTCCAAGTTTTCTTTATAGCAATGTTGCAATTAAATCTCTTTACATAGTCATTTTTTTGATGTAATTATTTTGGGGTACAAAGATTTTTGATGTATTTATTGTGTTTAACATAGATGCGTATTTTTATCAAATTGATTTTAAAAGAAGAAGAAGACTCGATGTTCCCTTCTTTTAAAGTATTATTGAGCTAGGGTACAATTAACAAATTTGTAGTTCGATTTACTTATTGCAAAGTTTTGTTGCATATTAATTGCGTATGTATTGCTTATCTGTTTGATATAGATTGAGTATTATCTGTGTATTGATTTGGTATACAGTGCGCATCAATTGTGCATATGTTGGGTTTTTATTGCGTATTGGTTGCGTATTAATTTGCTTAATTACTGCTTATTGGTTGTGTATGTGTTGCGTATTGGGTGCGCATTGGATAATTTATTTATTGCGTATTTATCAGGATGTTTATGTTAATGAGAAAGAGGCATACGAGGCTTATCGTACTTATGGATATAATCTTGGTTTTAGTGTTCGTAAGGATCATCACAGTTATTGGCCAAATTCCAGAAATTTAAAATCCAAGGACTTTGTTTGTTCAAAAGCTGGTTTCAAGAAGTTGCCTGATCTTAATATCTAAAGGAAATATCGAAGATCAGATACCCGGACTGGTTGTCCAGCTATGATTAGGTTTACAGTGGATGAAGCTGGATATTGGAAGGTGAAAAAATTTATTGAAAATCACAATCATGATTTGCCTAGGCCAGAAGACCAGCATCTTCTTAGATCATGCAGGAATATGTGTGATAAAAAAGCTTATGTTCTTAAGGTAATGACAGATGCTGGGATAAGAACCATTGATGCATTTTCTTTCATTGCTGATGAAGTTGGTGGTGTCGAAAATATTGGATTCACAAGGAGGGATGCGTACAACTTTATTCAAAAAATAAAAAGAGCAAAGATTGAACTTAGGGACACTAATACTTTGATTGAGTTATTTAAAGAACGTCAACTTAATGATAACATGTTCTCTTGGGATGTCCAGAAAGATGAATTTGATAGATTGTTAAATTTTTTTTGGGTTGATGAGATTGGTAAGATAGATTATGATTGATTTGGTGATGTGGTAATTTTTGATACAAGTTATAGGCTTAATAAGTATAATTTGGTATGCGCACCATTTGTCGGGGTTAACAATCATTGGCAAAACATTTTGCTTGGGGTGACCTTCTTGTCCAAAGAGACGATTGAATCATTTATGTGGGTGTTTACAACTTTTGTTCGAATGATGGGTGATAAACAACCAAAAACAATATATACAGATCAAGAATACGCAATGGCTAGGGCCATAGAAGTTGCACTACCCCAAAGTCGCCATAGATTATGCCAATGGCATATCCGTAAAAAGGTTCCATCAAAAGTATCATGCTACAATACTAACAACAAAGTCAAAGGCCTCTTCAATAAGTGTTTGAGCAGATGTGACTCTGAGGAGGAGTTTGAAAATGCATGGGCTGAATTGATCATACAAGGGAACCTCCAAGATCATGTTTGGTTGCAGGATCTTTATAGGATAAGGAATAAGTGGTCAATAGCCTTCAATAAGGATTGTTTTAGCATGGACATTCTATCCACACAACGTAGCGAGTCTACTAATAATATGTGTTATGACATTTCTAAGCCCACAAGTTCTATAACTGATTGCTTTTTGGGTTTAGAGAAGGTGATGAGGAATTGGCGTCGGAATGAACAGGATGAGGATTATAGATGCAGCCAGTCTGAAATAGAACCTGTAATAAAAAATTGCTCAATATTAAAACAAGCTACTCAATTTTATTCAAAGAAAATATATTCATTTTTTGAACAAAATTTTTTACAAGGTGTTGGTGTAATGAGTGTAGAGCTTGAGTCTAGTGATTCTTCAAAATTTTTTTGTCTATTACACAGAGAAAAAGGATCACTCTCAACAATGCAAAAAATTGTAACATTCAATACTCCTACAGAAAGTTTGAAACGATGGGTTTATTGTGTTCTCACTGCATAATAGTTTTGAGGCAAATGGATATTGGGAAAATTTCCGAGAAGTACCTACTGTTGCGATGGTCAGCACGAGCTCGACAAGATATATATTCTAGTCTCAATTTGAAAGAAAATTCTCAGAATAGCTCTGAAGCTAGTAGCGGATTCATATTCATAAATTATATCAGCAGGTTTGCATATCAAATGAGCACACGAGCGCAGCTGAATGAGGGTAGTGAAGAATTCTTATTGGCTTCGATGAAGGATACATCTGTAAACTAGATTTGGTTGTCTTTGGAAAGAGAAAGACATACAAGTCTACATAGGGTGGTAGTGTACAACTGAAAGACCCTCTAAAGCGTAGACCTAAGGGCATAAGCAATGCTAGACTAAAAAGCCACTGGGAAAAGAAGCCAAAGAGTATTATTTTATTTTCTAACTAATTTGATTTATTGTCTATTGTGACATATTGTTAATAATTTTTTTTAACAGGGAGCCCACCAGTGAAGAAATACACAATAAAAATTGAGACTCCTTCAAGCATGCCCGAATGCTTAACGGAGGATTTCATAAATTTTGTACACTCCAAGCAACCATCAGCTCAACAGTGTAATTTCACAAGCATTCCCGAATGCTTCACTGAGGACTTCATAAATTTTGTATAGTCCAGTCATCCATCTCCAACTAAGCAGTACAATTTGACAAGCATGCCCAAATGGTTAACGGAGGACTTCATATCACAAGCATGCCCGTCTAGTCAGGCATCAGTACAGCAGTTCACAAGCATGCTCGAGTGCATGACCGATGATTTCATAGCCGGGGAATCGTCCAGTCAGCCATAAGTAAAGCGAGCAAAGCATTCTAATTTCACAAGCATACCCAAATGCTTCACTCAGGAACACATAAAAGGTGCACGTTCAAAGAAGCCATCAGCAATGTACCTCAAGTTGATGATGGATATCATTAAATCAGAAAATTCTATGAAATAAGAATATTTGTATTGATTAGCGTATGGCCTGCGTATACAATGCGTACTTGATGCGTATACAAAGCGTATACAGAGCGTATTTATTATTTTTCATGAATAATATGTCTCATTGAGAATTTTTTTATAATAATTTTATGATGATGGTAAAATGAGTTTTTGCATGATTCATAGTGATTCATAGTGAAGGATTGCATCGAATCAATTAAATTTGAATTAAATAAAATTTTTTAAGTAGAAAACAATTACTGTGATGTGCATATGGATGGCGTCTCATGTGCGTACGGTATGCGTATATACGGCATATAGGGTGCGTACTTTTCAAACCCTTAGAAGTCCCTCTTAATCCTTAGGATTGAAGGTTCTTTGGTGAGAAACCCAATGTTCAACGCTTCAAGACTCTTTTATTCATGAGACGAAGCATTCCAAACAACTTTGATTCTCCATATACTCTAATGAATGCTAAACCAGTGAAGCATAACACCCACAATCTAGAACCATCACTTGTGTATCACAAGGATGTACACAAATAATATGTCTCATTGAGAAAATTTTTATAATAATTTTATGACGATGGTAAAATGAATTTTTGCATGATTCATAGCGAAGGATTGCATCGAATCAGTTAAATTCGAATTAAATAAATTTTTTAAAGTAGAAAACAATTACTGTGATGTGCGTATGGATGGCGTCTCATGTGCGTACGGTATGCGTATATACGGCGTATAGGGTGCGTACTTTGCAAACCCTTAGAAGTCCCTCTTAATCCCAAGGATTGAAAGTTCTTTGGTGAGAAACCCGATGTTCAACGCTTCAAGACTCTTTTATTCACGAGACGAAGCATTCCAAATAACTTTTATAACCTATTATTTTTTTAAGAATTATTAGTTGCATATGGATGACATATTATGTGAGTACGGTATGTGTATATACGACGTATAAGGTGCGTAAATTTGCAAAACATTATGAAATCATTCATAGTTACAAGGAATAGAGGATCATCGATCCTAAATATACAGATAATTTATATTTTATGAATAGATAATTTACATATATCAGTTATTTACACAAAAATAAAATATAAAAAGTTCATTTCAATGAAGCACAAAATAATCCGTAGGCAAATTCTGCCCTATACATTGGCATTTTTTTCTGCCAATCTTTACTCTCTCTCCACTTGGAGTTCTTTTGTCGAATAATGTTTTCCATGTATTTGCAAACAAATATTTCGCAATCTGTATTGTTGGACTAAGTTGGTGCATTCTTGATTGTCTTGAAACTCCATTTGTTGATATTATCATCAAAAGCTTCTTTGCAATCCCTATATAAGCTTGCAATCTGAACAATATATGTAATAGAATTTAGTTCACTAAAAAATAATTTCAAAATTTTCTAGCAATATAAGTTTACAATCAAACTCACAATCTTTATAGCAACACTTCTATGCAGAGGGTTGGGTACAGAATCGTAAAATTCTCACTTTTTTTGATTTCGATAACCAACCAGAAGGGTCCAGTGCGAACCGTCAATAATTGGATTAATTATAATGTTGCATGAATGAACAGAACTATAGTTTACGTGTTCGATGAACAATTTTGAACTTTCATCCTTCACCTTGTAATACTGCAAGAATTAGATATAAGAATAAAATAGTCGAAATATTTAATTATATATAAAATAAACTAGTATACTAACCCAATACATTGGTGAGATGTATAGATATTTATGATACTTTTATGGTGAAATTTTAGACTTTTCAGTTAATAAAATGGCAAAGGAATCAACATGATCATTGTCAAGGTATCTGTCGGATAATATTTCGTCTATCCCCCGTCATGAAATTATAACGTTCCCAGCTTGAAATACTGCATTGCTACTGAAATCATTAAACAAAAAATACGCATTAGGTACACATATAAAACACATTTCCTACGCAATCACTACGCACAAAGTACGCAATCCATACGCACACAATACACAAATAAAATACCTTTCCTACGCTGTCAGTACGAACAAATTACACAATCCATACTCACACAATACGCAAATAAAATACATGTCAAGATATTTCTTTATGTTCTCCCTGATAAAAAGTTCCTTCTCTGGACTCAACATCTCTAAGCCTTTGAAGTTCATTGTAGGACTAGCAGGGTAACCCTTTACTATAACATTATCAACTTCGATTACTTTTTTTGTTTGCGGAACTTTTTTGGCAGGTTCTTTTTTTGAGGTTCTTGGGTAGGTTTTTTTTGTGATGGAACAATTAGGGTGGCAGGTTCTTTTTTTGAGGTTCTTGGGTAGGTTTTTTTTGTGATGGAACAATTAGGGCTGTTTCAACTTGGGAAGGAACAATTTGGGTTAGTTCTTCTTGGGGATGTTCTTTTTGGGATGGTTCTACTGGGGGATGTTCTTTTAAGGATTCAACAATTTGATTTGGTTCTTCTACTGGAGGAGGTTCTTTGGCAGATTCTTCTTTGGCAGGTGATGGGATGGTTCTACTGGGTGAGGTGCTTTGGGGGATGGAACTTTCTGTGATGGATCTTCTTGGGCAGGTTCTTTTTGGGCTTCTTGGGGGTGGTGTACCCTTTTTTGCTTCTTGGTTTTCTTTGGGATTAATTTTCTTTCTAATTTTATATTTTGTAAACCCTTTCAGTAGCCTGGGCCATCTCTTGGACAGCAGCCTTGGTCATCTCAACATCATTGATTTTCTCTTGGGTGTTGGTCTTTGTGTGTTCAGATGATATCTGAATATTCTTCATTGTATGGGGAATGAATGATGATGAGGAGGGAGCAGCTTGCTGAACAGCATTAAGATTGCCTTAAACAATATAATTTTGGAGCTTGTTATCAATAATATCAACTCTTCTCAAAATTTGCTCAAAATTCTTGTTCAGCCTAGCTTCAAGTTCTTGGAAGAGATTTTTGCAGGTATCCTGGATAAGTTTATTTATTTTCTCTTCCAGAAGAGTTGATTGCGGTTGGTGGGGAGATTTGGGTTCTGGTTTCTTGGGAGATTGGGGGGGAGATTTGGGTTCGGGTTGCTGAGGAGATTGGGGGGGAGATCATGTTCAGGTGTGTTGAAACGAATGGGAGAATGAGGTCTTGATGGATATTTCTTGTTTCCCAGAAGATTAGCTTCTTCAGGGGTAACTCCTTGGAGGTCAACGAAAATATGTGAAAAATTAATTTGTAAGCAAATTTGTCATCAAATAATTTCATTATTGCGTATCTATACGCATTATGTACGCAATACATATGCGAAACATACGTAATAAATACGCAAAACATACGCAAAATATACGCATTCCATACACAATATGTAAGCAATATGTAAGCAATATTTTCACAATATATACCTATTTTCTCTTTAAATTAACAAATAATTTAGTTGTTTTCTCAGTATTATATACTATGTCATCAGCCCATCGAAGGAAACGGGACCTTCTCTTAGGTTACTTCGGGTAATGAATGGAAGTGAGATCTAGGAACCAAACCTGCATAAAATAAATGTAAATTTTAGCAAATCAATCAATCAATTTAAATGTTAAATTAGAATTGTTTTAGCACTCACAATTAGCAGAGGCACAAAACCATTAATGTACCATGCTAGCTTGTTGTTTGAGATCTTTATAGAAACATTATTAAATTCTTCTACCAGGCATTCCCAAATCAACCATGCCTAGTTGATTGATGAAAAATCATCAACATTATTTGATATTTTTTTTAAAAACCTTGGAACTTTGAAGTTGCTTTGTTGGAAAAATAAATTAGAACATAAATACATAATAAAAGTTTTCAACATTGTCTATGGGGCGCTTTCTCTAGTCAACTCAAACATTTCAGCCTTTATATCCTTGGAAGTGATGGTTGAAGTGGGCAAGGTAAGCCATGTAATCACCTTACCTTTGTTAGGAAGACTAGTTAGGAGGGTCACTTCTTCAGCTGTGAAAGGTAAAACATGACCCTCTATAATAAAACTTTGCTTTTGAACATTCCACATTGTCATGAGTTGGTAAATCAAAGGGGCGTTCTGCTCGAATCCAGGAAATTTAAGAAATTGGTAGATATTAAGGTTCTTTAATTTTTCTTCAATTTATGGAGGAATTATCTCGGAGAACGTAACACAGAATGTTCTAAACATGGAAACATAGCAGCGATACGATATAGAACGGACGCAAATCTATGTAAATTAAGAAAATAAAATTAATTACGCATATAAAACGCAATCTATACGCAAACAATACACATATTATATGCATAGTATACACATAATATACGCAGACCATACGCATACGGTATACAAAGAGTACAAAAAATAACAAACAGAAATCAATAATTATTTACGCTAATTGTTTTTCTTTATTGGAAGTTTATTTTTATGATTTAAGATCCAAAGGATTTATTACAAAATGTTAGGGTTTGAGTCTTCAACATATACACGGAGAATAAGCAAAATATACACATAATATACACATAATATACAAAGAATATACGCAGAAAGAACGTAAAAGGTGAGATAAATATAATCTTTTATCGTTATTGTTCTCGGAATTATTATTTTTTTATTTCTTCGAAAAAATACGTATTGAATACGAAAGAAATACGTAGTAAATTATATGTCAATGTAAGAATTTATACCTTTTTCTTTGCTGGTGAATCCTTTCCCTCCTCCATTTGAGCAGAATAGATTGCTGGATGTTTTTGAGAAGAAATTTTTGCAGAAACAGAAACCTTGAGAGAACTGGAGCGAATGGCCGAAACGTGAAAATGTAAAAATTTTCCGCATTTTTCATCTTTTTACTGTTAAATTCGATGGGCGGGCGGGTGTCTCGTCGTCTGCAGTAAATGGGTCGGGTCTTAACTTTCCACGTAAGCGCAACACGCGTAATGTTTTTATTGGCAACCGAACACATCTTTGTGATCGGATTCCACACAGACTAATTTCTCCCCAAAAAGAGATTGGTTTTACCTTTTGCCTATATTGCTCATATTGTGACATCCTTAACTAACGTGGACTTTTTAGGAGAGATGAATTAATTTATTTTTCTTATATTTTTTTTCTCCACTCTATTGTACTACTTGCTATTTATATGAGAACTATGAAGACGGGTTACCTTCTGAGGCTGGAATAATTATTACATCCTCCGACCGGACGCAGAGGAACGTCCGGTCGGAGGCCAAATCCCGCCAAAAAATGAGTTGTACCGAGCAATACCAAACAATAACGAGGAATACCATCATTTGAAGACCCAATACCGAGTTATACCGAGCTAAACCGAGAAATACCGAGTTATACAAAAGTTATACCGAGGTTTTCCTAGAAAAAACTCGGTACAACTCGGTATTTCTCAGTACAGCTCGGTATAACACGGTATTGGTCTTCAAAGAGCGGTATTCCTCATTAATATCAAATAATACCTAGTTGTACCAAGCAAATACCGAGTTTTTTGGCGGGATTTTTCCTCCAACCGGACGTTCCTCTACGTCCTTACACCGGACGAAATAAAAGTTCGGCTGGCTGGTTTGCTGGCCACTATGGGTTTGAAGCAAGTCTTTGACCTGGGACAAAGCGACAGGTTCACTTATTTTTTTCAGTACAACATTTTAAAAGACCTTACTTAGCTTCTCTTTCTAATTTTGTAATATGGAGCAGAAAGAGTAACTTCTAACTCAAAAATATTCTAATTAAAATTTAATTATAATTAATTTAAACTTTTTAAAATTCGTTGGATATAGACATAATGTTTAGGTAATTAGTTAATTTTATGTTGCAACCATTTTAAAATAACTATTAAAATTTTAAATTTATTCTAATGAAATTCTCATTAGAATATTCTGGATACTTTTTCATTCCTATCCTCTCCCAAATAAAATTAATTGAAACTTTAATACTTTTTTATTTGCTTGCAAATGAAATTAATATTTAAACAATAATACATTTTCTCTTCAATTTTCTTGGCAAATCTTTGCAAGGTTTTGAAGGGTTTTCCCTACGAATACGCTTCGAGGAGGAAAATTATCATTTAGCGCTCAATATGACTTCGGCCTCTTTCCTAGTTCTAGAGATTCATTTTCGACTGATTGCAAAGAATAAGTAACTTAAACAACAACAACACCAATAATAATAATAATAATAATAATAATAATAATAAATGCATGAATAATTAAACAAGATTGAAAGATAAATTAAACTCACAACAGGCTAAATATAGAATAAATTAAAAATTAGAAACATTCATGATCTCAAATAAAATTTAGAAATTAAATTTTAGTCAAGCTTAATTGATATATAATAATTAAATCATAAAAAAATCACTTAACTATTAAATTTTTTATAATTAACCAATTTAATGAACTAAAATCAGAATTGCAACTCTAACCATTTTTTTAATAACTTCAACATTCAAAATCAATCATAAAAGAGATCCTAAATCACAAAAACACTAGAACTTAAATTCGAATTGAAATCCTATTGCCCTTCAACAAACAAAATTTAAATGTTATAGAACTTCAAGTACTAACTAGCTCATGACATAGCCAAACTATCTAACCTGCCACATATACTTAGAACGGTTTGTTAAGACACCAACTCTAGCTTTAGGTTAAGTCGATATTATTTTCTAAATGTTTTCTGAGTTGTAAATAACTTGCATGTGAACGAGTGCTGGTTGTTTGATTTGCTTGATAGATTTCTATGATGCCTATGTTCCGATGCTAGCTTTGGTGATTTGTGATGTGTGTTTATATTTTCTTAGGATAGGAATGCTTTGTATGTTTATTGCTAATCAGATTTTAAGTAGGTGGTTAAGCATATGCAGTTCTATTAGGAGGGGGGGGGGGGGGGTTAAAATTAATTTTGGGTTCAAATTAATTATGATTTAAAGGCTAATCAAATCTTTTACAGGTGCACGGGCTACTTAGTCCCCTAATTATTAAAAGTGTGGCCAAGTTTACAGATTTCTCAAAGATGAGCAAGTGATAATGTGATGTGATTTGAGATGATTGTTATATAAACTATTTTTTCATACTAACCCTACGAAGAGTTTAGAGTCATTTTAATTTCATTTTCAAATGTAATTCAAATAAGGGTTATGAAAGTCTTAAAAAAATTGGTTTATTTGTTGAAGGATAAAGGAACCAAAAGCAAAGAAATATCTTTCATACCTAAGAGATTTCTTTCTTTTGAATGTGTTTCTAAAAGATAACTGGTGATAGAAGACTTGAAGACTAATAAATAAACCAGTATATCTTTGTAAAAAAAAAGACTTGCATCATACATAGGTTTAGAAATTCATGTTATTGTTGGTGGAGCCTAGTTACAGTAAGTTACTTACTGTAGAACATGAGTTATATTATGTGGCACTTCCTTCATGGAATTTGGTCTGTATTCTATAATTTGATTAATTTTTTATATTATTGGTGCTGTAAAAAGTGTGCTTTTTCAGGATTCTTTCTTTCATGTACATGTGCCTGAATTTCATATAGGCTCTTAGGAATAAAAAGATTTTTCTACTCATTATTAAAAATAAAATATAGGAATAAATAATACAAAAAGACAAACATTTTAAGAAAGGAAACTGGAGATCATTTAGGGTTGCATACATATTAAAGCATTTTTTCTATCACAACTTTAGACACTTCCTTGCTTGAGAATATAGTTCAGATAATTTGATCTATGAGGATGAGATGTTGAACTTGGGAAAGCCTAGTCTTCTAAAAACTTATTTTTTAAACTTTTTTTTTTTATTATTTCAAGCTTTCATGATTTATGGTCCTTTAATTAGCATGCCTTGTATTAGAAATAAATTAAAATTTAAAATTTTATTGCATTATTTTAAATTATATATTTGCCATTTAAAGGTCAAATTTTAAAGTTTACAAATTTATAATTATTGAACCATGGTTTATGTTGTTAATTAAATAATCCCTACATATTTAAAATCTTCTAAATTTGCAAGCTATTTTGGAATGTGAACTAAGTCCAAATATTTAAGTCTAAATGCTTCTGAAGCTAACACATGCGCCAACATGCAAACAATAGATTCAGGTCATAAATAAAAATGATAGTAGTATAAACGGAGTAGTTTTTATAAGGCCCAAAGGTCAAAAGAGCGTCAAAGATTATTATATGGTTATAGAACCTAGAGCTCTCTAAGTTTTAGAATACTTATCATACTAGAGCTAGTGTCTGGTGGTATCCAACTGTAGCACCTTCATTTGGAGAAAATGGAAATGATTGAGCTCCACGAGGCTATTATCTAAGGTTTCGTCATTGTTCCTCATAAATAACATGAAGAAATCATATTTTGAGTAATTTTTTCTTTCATACGCTTGTAATTATGTTGATTAGTACATATTTGAATACCTAATGATTGATAGATTTAACGTCATGACCTATGTAAGTTTCAAGCCGAAGAAGATTGAAGAACAAATCTATATTGATGTACAAAATTTATCAAATTGCATGCAAATTTAAGTTGGCGAGTATTTTAATTTAGATGCGATTCAACGTATATAAATTTCAGTAAGATAAAATTTTATAAACGAATAACTTCAGATTGTATATCAAATGTTATATTAAATTTTATAAGATTTCCTTACATTAAAAAGTAAGTTTCTAAGTAATTAAATACTAATAAATGGAAATTTATACCTTATTTTCTGAAGGATGCACTTCCCTCATCATGATAATAGTTAACCAAATCATTCTTTATGACCCTCATTAGGATGGTTGCTAGGATTTCAGTTCGAAGAAGCATTGTCACACATGAGTTTATTATGGAGAACTAATGAATCTCTAAATGTTGAGGCAAGGAAGGAAACTTAGAATACTTGTCTATCCTCTTCTCAAAAGGTATTTCTGTTTCTTTCCACTTTATTGATTACATGAAATCAATTTGAATGTTTGGGTCAGACTTGCCTTCCTTATCAAACTTTCCGATGAATTGCCAAATTAGAAGGTCGTCAAAGTGCATTTGGAAGTAATAATCCTTTTCTACTGTACATATGAATTTGGCAACTTTTTCTTTCATAAGCTACATTTTGCATGCTGGTTTTGAATCCTAATCAACCCAAAATTCTTGCTTGCATGGAGCATCATCCAAGTGATCACCATTTAGGACTTCACAAAGAGCTTCTAATTTATCTTTCATAGGTGTTTGTTGGTGTATAAAGGAACCATCTCTTTAAGGACTCGGTCACTGATGCTACGTAGAAAGAATCTAAGAGAGAAATTTCCCCTCTCTCTACCCGTGAATATATAGGGCTTAATTTGGAATTAGTGGGGCTCTAGGCAGATTTCGGCCAAACAAGCAGGATCAGTGAGTTCACGCTGGCAGGTGCGATCGGGTCAGGAGCTGAGTCCATACGAATTGGCTTCATGGGGATAGTAAGGAGATCAGGCTAGTTGTATCTTAATGCAGATAGGGCATGCAAGTTTTGGAGTCGGTTAGTTGTCGTGCAGGAGGACCTCATGATGCATGAAGGCAGGGGGGAAGCTGGGTCTAGTGACATCTTCATCTAGGTAGGAGGGAGTAGAGTCAATCATGCGGGTGGACTTCCTACACAAAGGTGGAGTCACTACTAAAAAATAGGGCTATCGCAGCATAATTTTTGACCTATCCCAACAGTTATAACCGTCATAATTTTCATTGCAGCATTTTTCAAACCGCTACTCGTGTTTACTTTTGTAGCGGTTATAACCGGTGCAAAGCTCCAAAATGGTGCCGGTTATAACCGCCGCTAATGCTCTCAAGGAAAACTGATTTCCAGTAAGGTGGAGATTTTAACCAGCATAATTCTGGGTAGTAGTGGTCGTTATAACTGCCACGAAAATTCAGAATTTTGTTTTTTAAATACGAAACCACAACATTCTCTTAACCACAACATTCACTAAACCGAAACATTAAATAATGGAGGAAAAAAAATAGCAAGTTTATTCTCTCTTAGATACAGCCTTTCCACCAGAGAAAACGAACTGGTAACTACCAAGCAATGAACCATTAGGAAAGTGGCTACAGAGATAAACATAAGCAATGAACCATTAGAGATAAACAAAGATAACCTCTAATCGCTCAAGCTTACACAAGCATTCAAGCACTTCACATTCAATTGGATAAACATAAAACCTTTGGAATTAGAAAGATTCAAGGTAATCTACAATATCCAAAGTTTTAACATAGTTAGCAAAATGGATCTCTATGTAGACCAAAAATTAAGTTGCCGGACTATAGTGAAAAAAAAAAAAAGAGCTAATGCCCAAGTGGAGAGATTTACTAAGTGGGGATGAGAGACTTACTTGATATTTAGCCTAAATATTTCTTACAAGCTACCATAACGATTTCATTTCAAATAGCAATGAAACCAGGCATAAATGAGTTAACTCAGTCATGTAGTGAAATATTGAAATAAAAGTTAGCTTTTACTAAAACTACTTGTCAATTCTTTTTTATTGTGTCACCAAAAAATATATATACAATTATTTTAAATTTCATTCGAAACAACTTTCTAAATCAGCTTTAAAAACAATAAAAAAATTATCCAAAACAAAATCTAAGATGAAATGATGGAACTACTAGACTGAAAAGCATATCTTCATTACACCGAACTTTACAACAAGGAATAAACTGTGAAAGAAACTACTTGGCCATTACAGTATCAACAACTCAATTTGAGGGAGGGGGAGGAGAGAGAATACACTCTTCTTAGTTCTTTTGCTTGAATTTAAAAGACTACCATATGAAATGAGAAATGGCAAAAGACTGCCTTTTGGTTGAATTTAAACAGAACTGACAAAGCAACGCTTGTTGTGAATTTTCCAATAGCGAACAAACAACACTGAGATCTATAAAGAGACAATTGCTAAAAAAATGGACAGTTATGAGTTAAAAATGTGTTACAATGAATGACAATAAATGAGTACAATTTAGTAACTTGCTCACAATTAAACTATGGTAGGGATGCTCAACAAAACTTCCAGTGATTGTTGTAGTTTACAAATGTAAAAGGCAAGCTCCACACCACCACACTAATATAATGCCCACAAATACATATAAGAGATGAAAAAAGTGCCTAAATCAACCAAGTAATGGCCACCAAAAAATAAAATAATACCAGATATTATCAAAAGAGAGTAGAGCATTCATCATTCATATTTGGTAATTTACAATATCCAAAGTTTAAGCAACATCCCAAAAAAGTAGACTTCCATACCAAGATGCATTTCAAAACAATTTTCACAAACATGAGTTTTCTTCAAAATGCCATTCTCTTTCTTCTATAACATTATCATTCAGAAGAAGTTTCATTGATACCCTATCAATTATAAGAATATTGTAAAATATTAGTATTCAAATAACCAACATTAAAATTAGAATGTGAAATTTTACATACCATTTGTGAGCTTCCTTGAGGTGGATGTTGCATTCAAAATTCTTGCATTAATTGCCTCATTTCAGTATGTAATGAGTTGACCTCCTCTATGAGATTTATTATTTGACTTAAATTGCTTCCACCTCTACTCCTGCCATCGTTCGTGTTATGAGGGAAATATCGCGTAGGAGTGACATCAAAATCTTGGGTTCTGACTGCCTGGTTGTTCAGGCTCCATAACCATACTGAACACCATTTCATTAGCCTCCACATTTCCATCCTCTGGTGTAAGCCCATCCTCAACCAAAAGCTCGCAAGCTTGTATCTATGTTATAATAAATGTAGTTAACTTTTGTTTTCAATAAACAAAAAATAATAATGAATTACGTATAAAATATTATAGCTAGACTAAAATTGCCCATCTCTATTTAGCATCTTCAAATGACCATGTGCCATCTTTATGCAATCTATTAATTCTCTATAATAATAACCTATCCTTGATAGCCTATACAAACAAATTTCATCGTTAAGTGATTAGTTTGTAAATGTGAACATAAAATTTATATAAATCTAAATATATACCATCTCTTTTTTCCTGTGAACAAAACTCACACACCCCATAGTGTGAGGACAAATTTGTTTCTTTGCATTTGTAGCATTTATGATGGCCGGCCCTCTCCTATTAGATATGAATCAACTCCATGATGATTTGTTATGAAAAATTTAATTAAATATAATGATGGTACTAACCTTGTCTTTTGGTTGTGACCACTGGGTGACTAGCTGACACCATTGTGCTACTTTAACACCAACTAGAATAGACTCCATAATTTCCTCGATAATATGGCTATCCCAATGTGAAGCATTTAAATTAGTCTTATGGTTACACCACTTAACTCCAAGGGATTGAAGAATCCAGTGATGTATATGTCAAGGAAATGTAAACTTTGATTGCAATATAAACAAATATTTTCTTACTCATAACATAAAACTTAATATTGAAAATTAATTTAATATTTTACTTACCTCCACTTCAGCTAAGATTTTTTTTTCTTAAAGGGCTCCATACTCTTATTTCTCCAATCTGGAAAGGATATGGGTGCCAGTACAAGGTCTTTAGCAATGACACCTAGATATGATCCTAATAGGATAGACTCTGAAATGTTGCTTGGCACATTATTCTCTTTCACCTCTATATGAACACGTGTACCTGACAGCATGTTTTGTATGTTAATACATGTGGTGCGCCCCCTACAACGTACAGGTACACCCTGCTCATGTGTACATAACACATTTCATAAGAATAATTACACAGTTACTTATACTTATTCAAAGAAAAGATTAAAATCAAACCTATGAGCAATATCCCATCATTTGGAGTCTGAATCTACTCACAAGTAGAATGACATGGTGATTGTTGAGTGCCACTACACTCATTCTAATGTTGACTTTGGTCACAAGTAGAATATGGGTGGATTGGAGTAGAAGGAGTTTTAGATCCTCTACTAAACCCACCACTTAATACAACCTTCTTAGCTTGCATGTATGCATTTCTTCCTATTATGTCCTAAAAATGTAGTATAATATCAAAAATCACAAAAGAATTAAGAATATCAAAATACTACATTTGTTTGAATATAATGAAGCATGAAATATAAGAACACTCCTAAAGATACAAGAAGATGCTAAAGTACTTAGACAACCAATGTACAATCAAAAAGTTTCCCCCAACAATGATTTGCTTAAATGATAAAAAAGAAGTTCTATTGCATAGTGGAAAAACTCAAAAACACAAAATAAGCCATCAACATTTATTAGAAACTGCCATTGGAAACTAATAGCCATTACTTTTCCACATTCAAATATACTTCACTTAATTTTGTATGTTGTTTACATGAGATCATGATTTAGAGATTAATACCTTGAAGAAAAAACTAGCATAAGATTTGAAGAAATTATAATGTGTCATGCATAAAAGAGCTTTATAATAATTAATCATGCATACATATGAAGCACATTACATCAAAAATCAAAATTTCTAAGTTCACTAGTTTCACAATACATTGTTTTAACATTTCTCCTACTTTATTCCTCTCTTTTGGATGTATAATTCCATATAACAAAGCATTTTGATGTAGAATTGCATGTAACAAAGCATGAAATATTAGAAAACATTAAAGTATCCGTACTTACATTTATTTACTATGAGAAATACTTGAATCATATACATCTCTAGGTCTTAGAAAAACAACGAAATTCCAATTTGTATTTTTAGGATCTTGAATGTAGTAGACTGGTTCAACTTGCGAAGAGAGAACAAATAGATCATCTTCTAAATTATCATCAGTATGAATAAGATGTGAAAAATTCACCAAAGTGTAACCAAACTGATCATGCTTTACACCAGTGCGAGTTGTGTTTGCCCAATCACATTTGAATAGTATCATTTTGAAATTATCTGAATAACGTATCTCAATAATATCATTAATTTCCCGTAGTAATTGAAATTTCCAATTTCTGTACTATTAACAACACCATAATTCTGAGTTTTCTTATTCTCATCTTTTTTCTTTACATGAAAGGTATATCCATTAATAAAAAAACCTTTATATGTAGGTGCAATTTTATTAGGCCCCTTAGTCAGAATCTTAATTTCCTCTATTACTTCTGGACCACCATTACTCATTACCTAAAAGAAAATGATTAGCTATTACATAAATTTAAATATTAAATATTAAATGAAAATGTTAAGTTTAGAGTTTACTATTATTCTCAACCATTCGTGAAATTTTTTATTAATAAGTTTCACAACTTCCCAAGGTGTAAGATGTGTGTGTTGGTGCCTTTTCCTTTTCTCAACATCTTTAAAACGTTCTCTAAATGGTATAAGACTATCACAATGGGTAGAATGTCTTCTAATAGAACATAACAGCCTTTACTTTTTAAACCCATAATTTTATAATCAACAACATTGACACATCTTGATATATTTCATGCTTAACCTTTAGGGAATTTCAAGTTCTTCAGAACTTAACAAAACATCAATTTGTCTTTTTTTTGACATTGTGAAAGGAGCTGGTGGCAATGGGTAGCTACCATCCTCTAAAATTTGTGGATGCAAATCACTTTTTATTCCAATGTCTACCAAATCTTATCTTGCTTGTAAGCTATCTTTTAATTTTTTAGATCAAGAAAAGTTCCAATTAAATTATCACAAATGTTCTTCTCAATATGCATAACATCCAAGTTACGTGGCAATAAATTATGCTCCCAATAAGGTAGGTCAATGAAAATTGATTTTTTTCTTCCATCCTTCAATCCCCTATATAGCATGTCCTCTTTTTAGACCAACTTTACTTAAGGAAGCAATAGGAAATTCTATATTATGTAACTGTGATAGAACTTTAGTGCATGTTCTCCTTCTAAGTTCTCTTCAGACTTCCTCTATGTTATCAAAGTAATTTTTTTGGTTGCGTAAAATATGATTATCTGGAAGCCAACGACGATGACCCATGTAATGGAATTTCATGCCTTTGTATAACCACATGGATTTTATATTGTGTGCACAACAAGGACAAGCAAATCTCTCTTTTGTGCTCCACCCAGACAATATGCCGTAGGTTGGAAAATCATTAATAGTCCATAGTAATGTAGCTCGCATGTTGAAAGTTTGTCCACTTGCTGCATCATAACATTGAACTCCATGCTATAATTCACATAACTCTTGATTCAAAGGTTGAAGGTAAATATAAATAGCATTTCATGGACTTTTCTCCCCAGGTATTATAGTTGATAGGATAAAAGAATCATGTTTCATCCCAACCAAAGGTGGCATATTATATGGAACAAGAAGTACATGCCAAATACTATATGTACTACTCATAATATTAAATGGATTAAACCCATCACTAGCCCAAACAAGGCAAACATTATATGGTTCCAAAGAAAAATTAGGGTATTGAGAGTCAAAAGCTTTCCACACTTCTCTATCAGTTGGATGTCATAACAATCTATTTACATTTTTGTGTTTAGCATGCCAAATCATCTCTTCAATAGATTTCTTTATTTTAAAAAATCTTTGAAGTCATGAAATTAATGTAAAATATTTGAAATTTTTAGCTGACTTCATACGCATTCTTTTTCCTTGAGAAGTATTCTTTATCATAGTTGATCATCTTGATGCTCCACATATGTGACATATATTTTGATCAGATCAACCTTTCTAGAATAACATACAATCATTAGGACATGCATCTATCTTTATATATCCAAGATCGAATGCTTTCATTATCTTCTTCACTTTGTATGTACTTTTATGCAACAAGACCCCTTTAAGAAATGCATCGACCAGAAACTCAAGTAGCATATCAAAGGATCTTGCCATCCAAAAATGCAAACACTTCAAACATAACAACTTCAATATAAAAGAAAGCTTTGAGAAGGTTTTACATCTAGGGTATAGCTCTGCTTTTCCATCCTACATTAAATTAGCAAAGTTCTCATCATGATCATTTTGTTCAATAGTATTGAACTCATACTACCCCATAGCTGGATTTTAAAATGGATAATTTGGACATAATATGTCTCTTAATAATCCATCTATATCATCTATTCTTATATCCTCAAAAGGAGCTTCACCTTCCTTTAACTTTGGTGTGGCACCAGATGCTTCATTCATTGCATATTCATCTATAATACATTGCTCTTCCCCATGTCAATTCCATACAACATATCCAACAAAAAATCCTTTAGAAATTAAATGGTCTTTCACATATTTCATAGAATGGAAGTACCTATTAATACATAACTTGCACGGACATAAAATTTTCCCTTATAAATTCTGGCTTTGACTTGCAAACTATATGAAATTGTTTACACCATTTACATAATCACGACTCCACTTGGGTTTTGTAATCCAACACTTATCCATATTAAGTGAAAAATGAGTTTTCAAGTCACTGCTAAGAATGAAGATTCATTAGGTTAGTAAAAAATTAATTCATAAATCGCTACGGTCTCTATTTATTGTTGTCTTAAAGGAATTGTGAATTTCAAATGGCATTAGCATATCTATGCTTTATTTTTTAGGTGCTTGTATTATGATTCATAATCTTTTAAATTAATTTAATATTTAATAAAATATTTTATATTAAATTGAATTAAATTCTTTAAATGTATTTTAAATTGAATCTATCATTTTTAAAAATTGGGATCGGTTCAACTATTGGCTGGTTGAACCGGCGATTCAAATTGATTCTCATCGGCTTGATGTGGACAAGTTTTTCATGAGGACTAAACCAACCATATGATTGATTCATGGTTTAAAGGTCACATTGGCCAAGTACAGTCTTACTTTTAAAGCCATGCTTACAGGCTCTCAACTTATGGGTAGTTCTATAAAGCACGATCGCACATCATCCACCAAACAAATCAAGATTCAACAAAATGAGTCATGGATATGATTATTGGTTTTCCTTTATGACATGTTACCAATTGTTAGATCAAAAAGTGAACTATGCATTATTTCAAATAAGCATGCAGATTTAGTTTGTGGCTGCAAGAAATTTTTTCCAATTGCAGCTCATGGACTTTGCCTTCGAAATTTGTGCAAGAAGATCAAGAAAATGATGATTACATAGGGATTTTTAATGTGAAATTTTCATGTCAAAAGATATATATTGCAGTTAACATTAATGATCTAAGACCATTTAATAAATGCATGCCAGACCTACTAAATTTTATGGTTTTAGTGCACTAAATGACTGATAGACCATGAGTTTACATGTTGGACATTAAGACATGATAATTATGATAAATCGACTCAATATAACCCACAGACAGAACATGCCTTATCATATCAGATCATGGAAAGACAAAATCTCATGATGTAAACATAGAGAACTATAAAATTTTCATTTAGTTATAGACTACAAAGCCACTAAAACTTCAATTAAAGCATATAAAAACTCATTATAAAAAACTAATTTAGTTATCTCAAAAATATTTATAATCAAAATAATTATTTATAAAGAGTGCATAGCATAGACAATATAAATTAGAAAGAAAATCCATGACTGTCAAATTTCATCTAACATACTTGTACAAACTCTGATCTTAGATCCTAAAACCTTTCCTCTACTCAGCCAACCCCTTCCCTATATCCTAACCTAAAATAGATACAAAAAGCCAGCATGAACAACCATAGTTTAGCAATCCATATACAACCTACCAAAGTCTTTAACACTTAATACTATTAACAATAAAGCGAAAAGGTTAAGTACATTCATCCATATGAACAACCATTAATGATGAAGATATTAACAATATATTGATAAAAAAGAAGAGAATTTCACTATGAGCAATTGATAATTTAATTGAAATTGACTAAGTGGTAAATACAGGAAAAACCAAATCTCACAGCAAATGATAGCAGCACACTGGCAAAATGCCAAACAAAATCTCACAGCAATTAATGGAGGAATTTGAGCACACTGGCAAAATGCAAAATAAAATCTTCTAGTGTGCAATCCAGACTAAATCCAGGTACCAAACCTGACCACAAATGATAGCTGGATTTGAGCACACCAGCAAAATGTAAAACCAAATCTTACGTAAAATGGTCTAGCTTAAATCTTGCTACCAAACAACCCCTTAAATGTTAATCATTTTTCTATTTTAGGGATTACATTATCAAAATCAGAAGAAGAATGATAAGAAGAGGGAGAAGAAGATGAAGAAGAAGAATGAGAAGAAGAAGAAGAAGAAGAGGAAGAAGGGGAAGAGACTCACACTGAAGAAGAAGGGCCGACTGGATGTGTCTTCGCGTGAGGAGAATACCGAGCAAAAAATCTGAGCGGGATGTACGGTGTGTCCGTTCGCTTCGCTTCACTCACACGCAGGAGGGGAATGAAGACGGAGATTGAGTTACCGGATGAGCTTTACTTTTACTTAGTGAGCATAAATTGGGAATTAGGGCTTTTGCCGGAGTTTCACCGGCAGTTATAAGAGGTGTTATTTACATTGGTTAAAATTAGTACACATTGCACCGGTTTAAAATTGGTGCTAATTGGTATTTAAAAATTTCTTTAAACATAGAAAAATCTCCCTTTTTAAAAGTTTTCAACATCTAAAAATACATAATTTTATCTCTCAATGTAGAAGCAAAGTAATTTCACAATAACAAAAATGAAGATTTTTAACTATGCAGTTATCACAAAAATAAATGTGGAAAATAAAGTGCAAAAAAATAAAACCAAGAACAAACACACCAGAGATTTATAGTGGTTCAGTAAAACTGACCTACATCCACTCCCTGGAGTCACCCACTCAAGGTATTGCACTAAACCTTTTGTGACTCTCCTTTAGCCACCACATAGGTAGAGAAGCCCTTACAAAATCGCTTCCACCAACCTGATACAGTAGAGGACCGTACTCCTTTCTTAGGCAGAGATCCTTGAATCTTTTTCTCCCTCCTCGTGAGGTAGAGAACCAGGACTCCTTTCACTCTCTTGGTAAGGCAGAGAACCTGGAATCACTTTCACCTTTCCCAGTGCAGCAGAGTAGCTAGGTCCTTTGACACCAAAGAATTCTTCTTCCCAAAAGTTCCCTCTAGTTAAACCATGAATATTATGGTACTAAAGTGCAAAATTATCAGATCAACCTTGTGAAATCACCTCCACACTCCCTTAAAACACACAAGAATCTTCTCCCTCTCAAACTCCACCTTTCCTTTCTCCCTTTTAAGGCTCTCTCTTCAAGTTTTCTCTAAAAGAATGGAGACTCAATGAATGCCATAGGCACTTACAATGTCTTTGGAGAAACTTAGAATTCGGCACAATGTCATTCCTGTTAAACAAGCTCCTTGAAGCATGTGTCTTCAAATCAAGCCAGAAGTCATCTTTGAAATCAAGAATTTGGCCAAGGTTGGATTTATTTGAGGGGAATAATATAACTCTTGGGTAGTCAGTGTCATACCAATTTGAAAGAAAAATGATAAAATTCAAAACAGTGTCGACTACAGGAATCTGAATAAGGCATGTTCTGAGGATGAATTTCCTTTACCTATACCAAAGATTATGTTGAACATAACCTTTTAGCATGTTATTTTCTCCTATATTGATGGATCATTTGGATATAACAAAATTAAGATTGCCCAGAAGATGAGAGGAACAGTATATTAAGAACTCATATATGTAAGGTGATGTCATTCAGTCTTAAAAGTTTGGCTGCAACTTTTCAGTGGGAGAAGACCCTTCTTTTTTATGAATTGATTTATAATTTAGTTGAATGCTACATTGATGATTTGATTGTCAAGAGCAAACTAAAAAAGGCTAGGCTATATGACTTAAGAATCATCCTCGAGTGGTTTTATCGCTATGACCTTAAAATGAACCACTTGAAGCATGTTTTCGTCTTCACTTCAGGAAAATTCTTGGGCTTCATAGTGAGGCACCATAGAATTGAAATTTATCCTGCTAAGATCTAAACCATCTTAAATATACTACATCCTAAGAGTCTTACTTAGCTAAGATCACTCCAAGGTAGACTGGCCTATATAAGGAGGTCTATTTCTAATTTCTCTTAAACATGTCCACCCTTCCCTATTCTAGAAAAAAAGGATGCAAATTCATATGAAATGAAAAATGTCAAAGTGATTTTAAAATTATCAAGCAATATCTTACAAATCTTCTTGTGTTGGCAGCCCTATTCCAAGAAAACCTCTTATTCTTTACACTGTAGCTCTAGATGACTCACTTGGTTCTCTATTGGCTCAAGTAAATGATAGGAAAAAAAAAGCCCTCTATTATCTGAGCTGAAGACTCCTATATATGGAAATTTTATATCCTTCTATTGTGAAGCAGTGTCTTGCTTTAGTTTTTGAAGCCCAAAAGATAAGGTATTACATGTTTTCTCATCAGGAAAGTTTGATTTCAAGATTAACCCCGTTGTAATATATTATGGCCTATCCTATGTTGTCAAGATGTATAAAATGGTGTTCTAGGATATTTCTTTAGTTCAAGATAACTTTTATTCCCCTATATATTATGAAAGGACAGGTTGTCTCTTACTAGTAGCGTACCCTTTATTAGTGGAAATTCTTCTAGACACTGATTTACCTTGCAAAAAAAAAAAAAATCATAAGTTTCAATAAAACTAATGATTGCGTCAAGGAATTATATTTTGAGAGTGTGACATCCTCCCAGCGAAGTAATGCAAAAAAAATATATCATTCCTGGAAATTCCATAATTGGCCTAATTTTCATAACACCAAATAATGGAATGATGTACTTTTCTTATCAATTATTAGAGCCTTACATGAATAAAGAGGATAAGTAAAATTTTTTGGTGATTCTCAGCTGGTTATCATTGATATTATAGGAACCTATAAGGTTTTGAATCCAAAACTTCTCAAGTACCGTTAGTACACCAATCACCTGCTTGAGCATATTCCTATTGTAATTATGTATAGAATTCCTCATAGAAGTAATTTTGTGGTAAATGTCTTAGCAAAACATATAAAGAAATTTGCATGTTCAAAAGAAGACTCTATTCCTATAGAGATTTAGTGCAAGGCCCTATCTTTTATAGATTTAAAGGACATCAATAAGAGATATTCCCATATCCTATCATCCACTTCAACAACTGATGAAGAAAGAAATTAGAGACAACCACTCCTTGATTATCTTCAATAAGGCGTACTCCAACATGATAAATTCCTTGCCAATCAAATCAAGAAATGTGCCCTATAGTATTCACTTTTGAATAGTACTATATACCACCAATCATTTGATAACATATAATTATACTGACTAGACAAATGAGAGGCCTTAAATATTATAAATGTAGTCTCTGCTTGACTATACGGTGCTCATTAATTAGGTCCTATGATGAAAATGAAAATTAAAAAACTTTGTTACTATTGGCCCATGATGATAGATGATAGCATGAACATTACAAAATATTATCATCAATGCCAAGTTCATGGTGTGATTTTACATCAGTCGCCTAACATGTTGCATCCCATGATAACATTGTGGTCTTTCGAGAGATAGGGCACTAACATTATCGAGTCTATTGACCCCCCTTTGCAAAGGGTCATCGCTTTATTTTAGGTATTATTGATTACTTTTCAAATATGGATAAAGCGATTCCCCTATGTAACATAACATTGCACCATGCCATGAAATTCTTTATTGACTATATCGTATATTGATTCGGCATGGAGAACAGGATCATATGTTATATTGGGTCCGTGTTTAAGTATACAGAAATAATATTTTTGCAAGACACCATGGCATTGATTAGAGATACTCAAGAATATATTAGCCACTGGCTAATTTCTTGGTTGAGGCCTTCAACAAAACCTTGGTGCAAATCATCAAAAAGATCCAAGATGATAACAAACATAAATAGGATGAGAGGATGGTGGAAACTTTGTGGGCCTAGTAGACCACTTATATGACCACGACCAAATCCACTATGTTCATGTCATCATACTTTCCTGTCATAGGATTAGATCCACTAGTAAAGGAGCATACCCTTAGTAGCACCATCCTAGTTTCAATTATAGACTTGATCCTCTATGGTTTTATGTGATATTTCATGCTTCCTTCCCATAAGATTATCCAATATTATTTTCCTTGTGATTAGATGTGAGTCCGCATGCTTCCTTTCCTTAGTATTAGATCAACTAGTAATAGAGCACGCCCTTCATGGAACTAACCTAGCATCAACTCAACCTTAATTCTCTAAGGTCAGATGCTTCCTTCCCATAGAATCAAAATTCTCAATTTGAACTTTCCATTCCATCAAAGCCAGTATGTGTAGTAGAACTCTACCTTATTTCTATAAGAGTCCATCAGGATCCATCCAAATTCCTTCATGTTGATTTAATGGTTAAAAATCATCTAGTTGTCAATAAATCCATACTTCATTCCAAAATTCAATAAAACCTTAATGTAGTCTTCAATCAAGCTTCAATCCAACCTTTAATCATTCTAAAATCATATTAAATCATATTCAATCAACTCAATTACCCAATTTATTATGATTGAGATGTATAAGTCAAACTCAATTAGCCAAATTGAAAGTCCAGTTCAAATACAAAATTCCTGACCAAAATTCAATGTTATGGGCTCTTGTCCTATAACCCTTTCTAGTTGATTTTTAATCACTTCAAAACGAACACAAATATCCCCTAATTTGTGATCTAAAAATATAAAATTGATTACCTAGGGTTAATCCTCCAAATTTGATTCCAATCTAACACTTCTAACCCCAAAAACTCAATTGAAATCCAAAGACTAAAAACCTTAAAATATTTACAGCTTATGCCACTAGACCTACCACCTTATGGAATTTAACCTTTGGACCTTCCCTAAAACCCTTGACCATGTCCAAAAACCTTATTATGATATGTTGAACATTAAACAGCACTTTACTGGGCCTAGGTTTACCCATAGTTGACCAGGGTCCAAATGACAGAAATGCCTTTAAGGAGAAAATTAGAATTTTCTTCAAACTTCAACATGGCCCAGATTAATCAAACCTTAAAACCTGCTCTAGTGTATCCTAAACACATTAGGAGTCCATTGGACTCAAATCAAATTCATGGTCAAGCATTGTTGACCAAGATTACCCATCTTGACTAAATTACCCCTTAAGTGTTCAAATAGTCATTTAAACTCTAATGACTATCCAAGTGCACGAGATCCATTGCTCTCTAATCATCAAATAAAACTTATTGGACCCAACTCCAACACCTAGTTTAACTTGATTCATAAAGATAACCCTGGTGGACCAAATAAACCTTGAAACTCCTTCCACACATTCAAACTTCAAATCCACTATGAACTCCATCAAAACATATTGATCACCTCTCCTGATGACTTGAACCTGAATGGATACCTTTTCCATGTCAAAAACTAACTTAGTTATCTAGATCCAAGTGTGGTCAAACATAACCTATTTGGGTCAAGTCATTTCATCTAACCAAATCAACAACTTCAAGCTCTTCAACTCTTCATGACCACTCAATTACATGCCTTAAACTTCTATAAACCTATTCTGAGAAAAATAACCCAAAATTTGACTCGTTCAACCATTAGCTTTGGTCAAATCATACGCACACACTCGTCTCACCCTCAAACTCCAACAACATTACATCAAACTCTTCCAACTCCGTCACATTAATAGACTAACATTTTTCAAACGCAATCCCAATTAGTAGTTGACTTGATCAACTAGACCCATTATTGGTTTATTCAAGTCAACATGTGTCAATTTAATTTTTAATCTGCTCAATCAAATTAAACCTTTCAAGCTTTCAGTTTCACTCCTTTCCAAACCTTAAACTTATATGAACCATTGATGATTCAAAGCTTAATGGGTTTAATAAAGTCAACCATTGAAGGTTGGTCAAACCTTTACATACACATATTTATTTAATTGAAATTTAAGTGCATTGCTCTAAACCCTTTCCAAGTTACCTAAATAGCATCTAGTCATCACTTAGATCCTACCTCATCAACAATTGACTAATTGACTTGTCAAACAGTCAATAAACACCCAAGTAAGCTTAGAATTATCATCACACCTCCCTAAACCCATTTCCCTCCACACTAGTCACATGGGCTTCATTACCTTCTTAAAAATACACCAAGATGAGCCCAATCCCTGGTTTAATCTAACCTGGCAAGAAGTGGGCACCCTCCTCTAACCCCAAGCCACCAATGGGAGTAGATCTTTGCTAACCCTTTCCCATATTCTAACAACCTAAGACAAATGTTCATCATCCTATGGTGAGGTCTGATAGTTTCCAGCCACCCTATTCAAACCCTAATGTTAGGATATTCTAGCAGGCTTCATTTTAAACATTCAATCAACATTCATCCCTTTTTCCCTCTCCAGCAAAACTTTCTTTTTATTCATGCTTCAGAGACCTACCTCAACACTTCCAATATTTAAACCTGTTTGTTGTAAGTCACCAGCGGTGAGCTCTCTAGCCAACCGACCACCTAGTCCTTTCCAAGGCTTAAAGCTCTATATTTAGGCCATTATGTTTATTGATTTCTTCTGGTGATTCAGACATTAACAATCTATAAGCTCAACAAAGTCTTCATCACTCAAATCCATTGGTATATCTAGGTATATCTCAAACCCTAGCTCAAATCACATGGATTAAAATAGTTTTTTGAAAAGCTGATTTCAAGCCGAACAAACACATCCCCAACAATGCTCTTCACTCAACAATGCTCTATTTAAAATTTTGTTAAGTTTTCTTAAATGGTTTAAAAGAATGAGGCATTTTCTTCTCTAGGCTTTAATCACATTTTGCTTGCAGTCGTACATTTTTGGGTCGTTAATCAAGTGATCAACAACCCTTATTTTACCGTTCAGTAGTTCAACTTGGACTTATTTCTCATCTGGCTAGATCATATCCATTCATCCAAAATTCATGCGAATGAATGTTTGTGATCATATCCTAACTCAGATAAGTGACACACATCATCATATTATTGTATCCCCTCATTAATTGCTGATGATTGTCGCGGTGCAATTATTGGCCATTAATGCCCACCTTCATGCAGTTTACATCTAAAAAACTAGAGATTGTTGCGTGGCCCACCACTGCCACTGTTTATTTTAAATTATTAAAATTAATTTTAAAATGTGTTTTAAATTATGTTTTAAATTAATAAAATTAATTTTAAAATGTGTTTTAATGTAATAAAATTAAATTTAAAATGTGCTTTAAATGCAAATAACTTGAGAAATCATAGTACATCCATTTATTAATGGATTGCTTTGATTTTGTTGTATGTGGACTTAGAATGATATCCATTTTACTTTAAATTAATTTTGGGACAATTTGAATAATGCTATTTTATTTATTCCAATAATACTTAAAACTATATTTTAATTTTAATTAAGAACACAATAAAAAATTTTCCCTTAGTTTTGGCACTATGATTTCGCATATTATTGAATGTCTTAGTTGATTTTTTTTTTAAATTTTTACTCATATTTTAACACTACTTAATTTTACCCTGGTATGAACCTATTAACTTTATATTTTTAAAAAGTCAACTGGGAATTGGTTTTGGTCTATCATTCCATTTAATCAAACTCTTTAAAGTTTCAAATTGAGCTTAATTTTTAGTGAATTAAATTCATGAAATTCAATACAAGCTTTGGACTTTCTCTTGTGATTTATTACTTTAATTTGCATACTAATGAATTAGGCACATTGGCTTGCAATTGGATTTCATTGATAATTATTATGGTAAGTTCTCTCCTTACCATAACATGTCAAGGCTAGTGATGTGGGGAAGTGTTTCTTTGGATGAATGTTTAAGTGTTTGGGTTATCGGTTAACCTAAACACTTGAAATTTACTCATTTCCAATGCACCAAGATTTAAGTGACATGTTTGGCAATGGTTTGCATAGTGTGCCTAGCTATATGTATGTAAAATGGTTAGAGAAATCTGATTTTAAACCTATATAAATTAGAGCCACATAAGGACAAAAATTAAGAATGATATTGAATAATTTAGGAAAATTCTAGAAAATCAAACATACAGCCAATAGGGGTGAAATTCAAGGAATATAATCCTAGTGACTTTAACAATGTTAGGTAGAATTTCACTAATTTAAAAACTCATTAACTTATAAATTTAATTAAGTAAAAAAATAAGCCTATAGTTAACCCATAAATTTTAAAAAATGATAATTAATTAAAATTAAATCCAAAAAATATAAATAATATATCAGACTCTCCAAAATATAACCCCCAACTTAATAAATATGAGATCCCCATGAGTAGACCTCTAATTTTATATTTATTTTTAATTTTTAAGGAAAATTAAAATTTAAAAAATTAAATATTTAAAAATTATTATTTTCAAATAAATTTCAAACCCTTGAAATCACTCTTACAGGTCATCCTTGACCTTTAGAAGTGATTTTATGAAGTTTGGACTGAGTTTCAAGCTAAATAATCAAAACCTTCTTAATTAAGCAATTTATAATTTCAATTAAATACTCAAAATTTGAAAATTCATAACTAATTTAAAAAAATTAAAAAATTAGCAAACTCAAAGGCAATAAACTATATTTAGGGTCTAGTATTTATTAAAAATTTTAAACCTCTAGAAATCAATTGAAGACAAAAAATGAACTTTTTTATCAAGCTTAGTTCAAAATTCATCTAAAATTTTAAAAAATTCATAACTTAATCTAAAAACATCCAATTCTAGAAAACATATTATTATTGCAATCTATGACCCCTAGTTTGAGATTTTGATTATGATAAATAATATCATATGAATTACTATTTATATAATACCTTTGATTTATACTATTATCTGTGAGTACTAACATTTCAGGAAGATCACAAGTTACTCAGGACAATAAGAAGACTTAAGACTGGATAGAGTAGGAGTGTGAGTTTATAACATTGTAATTTTTCATTTGTTATTTTTCCTTTTTTTGAGTCTGGCCACAAATTGCATATAAGACTAAGCAACCATGCAAACACATAGGGGGAGAGGGTTTTTAAAAAGAAAATATAGATATTTTTTTCTTTGTTGATAGTGCTATAAGAATTTATATCGTACTGTATGATCTGATCTGGCTGAAATGTCTTTTTATGAACTAGTCATACTGTATGATTTATATCATACTGTACGATGTGTTACTAATACAAAACCGTAGTTGCTAGATTAGTTTGAGTAAGTTTATTAGCTGTTTGTACTGTATGAAGAGATTCATACTGTACAATTTATTTTGATACTTACTTAAATTAACCTGTGATTAATGGAATAAATCAAGGATTAATTTATGATTAATAATCATAATATACAAACCAATTCGTACTATATGATAAACCGAGGCTATTTTTGATAGTCCTGGAGTTCGTCCTGAATGATCCCTTGATTTTGACTAATCTTACTATACAAAGTAGATCATACCCTATGATGTACAGAGATTAGTTTTGATCATCCCAGACTTTGTCCTAGATGATACATTGATTTTGATTAATCATACTGTACGAAGTAGGTCATACCCTATGATATATAGAGATGAGTTTTGATCATCACGGTTATTATCATGTACGAACAGAAGAGTTTTCCCTATCGTAATGTATGATTTTATATCATAATGTACGAACTTATTCAGAAGTTTTGACCTGTTCGTAAACCTTCGCACTAGGATGAAGCTCATTTGTACTAATCATACTGTACGATATGGAATTGCACTATATGATAATAATGGCAACTTTGAAAAATTTTAGGGTTTTTGGATTCCATTTTAAGTATCAAAAAGTTTTGTTTTTGGTGTGTGAATGTGAGAGGGGAATGTGATTAGAGAGGGAATCCTTGGGAGAGAGCTCTTGAGAAGATTTTAGGGTTTGAGAGAGGAAGAAGAGGATGAGCTTGGTGAGGGATAAGTAGTGTAAGGGAGATCACACAGTTACTCTATTCTTGCTTTACTTTATTCCTCCTATGGACTGAGAAGATCTTGTTGGAGGTTCTCTGAGGGAGAGACTCTTCTACATCCGTATCCTCTATGGTACTCTACCTTCTCCAAGAAGGAAAAATGAGAAGGTACTCTATCGTCGCTAGGAGGGTAACAAAGTGCTTGGCACGCTGCCACACTGGGTTGGTGAAAGTGAGGTTTGTAAGGGATTCTCCGTCTTGCTGAGGAGGCAGAAGGAGAACTATTGTTTAGTATTGAAATTCCCAGAGTAGAGGACTCTGAGGAGTGGACGTAGGTCAAGTGAATGATCCACTATAAAATCTCTAGTGTGACTTTTCGCAATTCACTCCCCTCTTGGAGCATCTTGAAACTTTAATTGGTATCAGAGCGGAGTTTCAAAAATAGCGTTTTAAAAATCCTTGAAAATCGATTATGTCTTATTTTGGTAATTGTAATACTATGGAGGGTTATTCAATAACCCGTGCACCTCTTTTTGACGATATCCCATTTGATTTCTGGAAAATTAGAATGTCTACTTTTTTACAGTCTATTGACTATCGCATGTGGATGTTAATTAATGATGGTTACGCTGCACCGTTTAAACTTGTGAATGGAGTGAAAACTCAAGTACCTTTTAATGAATAGAGCAATGAGGATAGGGATTTAGCTCAATTGAATGCAAAGTGCTTAAACTGTTTCTTTTGTGCATTAAAATATGATGACTACATGAGAGTATCTACCTGTGTTACTGGTAAGGAGATTTGGATAGACTATGCACCACGTATGAAGAAACTAGTGAATTTAAATAGTCTAGGCTTAGTATTTTGTTACATGATTATGAACTCTTCCTTATGAAACCTAGCAAAATAATATCTGATATGTACACTAGGTTCACCCAAATCGTGACATCCTTGCATGCATTAGGTAGAGAAATTTCAAATTTTGAAAAAGTTAACAAGAATCTTAGATGCTTACCTAGTTCCTACGATGCTAATATTACTGCCATCACTAAATCTAAAGACTTAAACATTTATTCTATTAATAATTTGCTTGGGTTAGTCATTACATACGAGCAATGAGTAAGTCAAAGGCAAAGTGATGCAGGTGAAAAGAAGGAGCAGACAGTGGCATTAAAAGTAAATAATTTAGAAAGTGAATGCTCTGCAGCAGAGGAAGAAGATGACATTGCCTTGATGACCCGACAGTTCAAGAACTTTTTGAAAAGAAAAAAAAGGCACCATAAGAACAACTAGAATAAAGGTAAAATCTTGAAAACTACTAAAGTTTCATCTAATACAATCTGTTTTGAGTGCAGGAAACCAGGTCACCTTCGAGCTGATTGCCCCAACTTAAAGAGCCAACTAGCTAAGAAAAAAGGCAAGGACAAAGCCAAGTATAAGAAAAGGAAGATGAAGACACAAAAAGCTTTTTGGGCCGACTCTGCCTCAAAATTGTCAGAAGAAGAAGCAAAGGAGAAGGTAACAAATTTGTGTCTAATGGCTAAGGATAATCTTGATTAATCGGATCAAGAAGAGGTATGTCAACTTTCATATGAAGATCTACTACTTTTTTTCTAAAAAAATCCATGACTCGTATAGGAAATTGAAAAAGATACATGCTAGTTTTAATATTGATTTTAGTACTTTACAAACTGAGCATGCTAACTTAGTTAAAGAATATTCTGATTTAGATAGAGATCATATGTCCCTGCTTGATGAGTATGATGCATTAAATAAGAAGCATATTGAATTAACAGAAGTGCATGAATCCTTGAAAATAATGCATGTTGAATTAAAGGAGGCTTTTGATAGACTAGACAAACTTGCATTGGAGGTAGATCATAATGAACATCTATTAAAATGGAAAGTTGACAGATTGACATTTCAAAACAACACATTTAAATAAAAAATCAAAGAACTACAAAAGGAAAAGGCATCACTCAAATTAGCTCAATCTAGCAAACCACCAACACTACATGCATCACAAAACTTTAGGAAGAGGCAACACCACTCACTTAGGTTAGTAAACCCATTTCCCGGTGTTAGGTGCTTCTCTTGTGGCTTGCTAGGTCACATAGCCCGCACATGCACGATTCACCGTAGGACACATATAGTATGGAGACCTAAATTGCATCCATCATAGCATAACATGCATGCATCTCATTCATGCAAGCATAAGGAGGAACCCAAACTCACTTGGGTTCCCAAATTAACCCTAGAATGAAATTATAAAGATGCTCTCATAAAAGACTTAGTGAGAGCATGTGGTATCTGGACAGTGGTTGCTCACGACACATGATTTGAGACATGAAGAAGTTCATTTTACTGGAGACCAGGACCAGAGGCAAAGTAATATTGGGAGACAACACTATCAGGAAAGAGGTAGGCTCAGGTATTGTTGGAAATGCTAAGAATTTTTTAATTAAAAATATTTTATTAGTTGATGGTTTGAAGAATAACTTACTCAGCATTAGTCAATTATGTGATAATGGTTTTGACATTAAACTTCTCTATGACAAATGCCTGATTAGTTTAAATGACAAACTTGTTTTAGAGGAAAATGAATGAACATGTTTACATGTTAGACCTTGATTGCATTGATAGTTTAATTTTTTTTTGCTTTAAAACAATAGTAGATGACTCATGGCTACGATATAGGAGACTATGCCATGCTAGTATGGAAACACTTAGAAACATCACTCAGAAAATACTAGTTAGAGGCGTACCTATGTTAGACTTTACTAAGGACCATTTATATGATACTTTCCAACTAAGAAAATAATTCAAATCATCCTTTCATTCAATTAAAGATATGATCACCTCAAGTCCATTAAAAATCCTACACATGGACTTATTTGGACCCGTTAGCACATCTAGCCTAGGTGGGAAAAATTATGGATTTGTGATTGTAAATGACTTCACTAGATTTACTTGGGTAAGATTCCTAGCATATAAGAATGAGTTTTTTGAGAAATTTAAGGTATTCTCTACTTGGATTCAATGAAAATTAGGATGTGAAATCTCAATAATCTATAGTGATCATGGTGGAGAGTTTCAAAATTAAAGATTTGAATCATTTTGCCAAGAGATAGAAATAGAGCATAATTTCTCAGCCCCTAGAACACCTCAATAAAATGGAACAGCATAAAGAAAGAATAGAACCTTAGTAGAATCTGCTAGGGTAATGTTAGGTGAGTACACCCTTCCTAGATATTTTTAGGCAGAAGCAATAAACACGACGTGTTATATCTTAAATTGGGTGAACATTAGGTCAAAATTGAATAAAACTCCTTAAAAGTCGAACACCGAATCTTTTACACTTGCATGTCTTTAGTTGTAAGTGCTTCATCTTAATTAATGGCAAACTTCCCTTAGGAAAATTTGATCCCAAGTCTGATGAGGGTGTCTTCTTAGGATATTCATTTATAGGTAAGGCATATAGAATCTTTAATAAGAGAACCCTTGTAGTAGAAGAGTCCACCCATGTAGTATTTGATGAATCAGATAAGCCCTCTGAATCTAAAGTTGAAGAAGATGAAATAGGGGCAATTCAAGGAGTAGAAACTATGACCATAGAAGAAAAGGGTATAACCTTAAGAAGATTTGCCTAGAGAATGGAGATATTCTTCTAGTCATCCTAAAGAGTTAATTTTAGGAGACCATTCAGAAGGTGTAAGAATTAGACATGGACTTAGGAAGGAGGTTAGTCATTCAGCATTCATCTCTAGGATAGAACCCACAAGTATAGATCAAGCTTTAGGAGATGAATTATGGATCCTAGCAATATAAGAAGAACTCAACCAATTCACCAAGAATGATGTTTGGGAGTTAGTTAAGAGACCTAAAGAACAGAGTGTAGTTGGAACAAAATAGGTCTTTAAAAATAAGGTGAATGACTCAAGAAACGTAATAAGAAATAAAGTCAGACTAGTAGTTAAGGGGTACAACCAAATTGAGGGAATAGACTTTGAAGAAACCTTTGCCCCAATTACTAGACTAGAAGCCATAAAAGTGTTATTAGCTTTTGCTTGCTTCAAAAGTTTTAAATTATATCAAATAGACGTAAAGAGTGCTTTTTTGAACGGGATAAATAAGGAGGATATTTATGTTGAGCAACCCCCCAGATTTGAAAGTTCACAATTCCCAAACCATGTATTCAAATTAAAAAAAGCACTTTAAAGATTAAAGTAAGCACGTAGAGACTGGTATGAAAGACTTAGCTCATTCTTATTGGATAGAGGACTTGTAAAGGGTAGTGTAGACACTACACTCTTCTTATAAAAGGTTAAAGATGAAATTCTCATTATTCAGATCTATGTGGATGACATCTTATTTGGATCTTCAAATAAAAAATTGTGTGATGAATTCTCAGAAATAATGAGTAATGAGTTTGAAATTAGCATGATGGGAGAACTAAACTACTTTCTTGGCTTTAGTATAAAACAAATGGATAACGGAACATTTCTTAGCCAAACAAAGTACATTAAAGATATTCTAAAAAAATATGAAATAGATAGTGCTAAACCCATGAACACTCCAATGAACTCAACATTTCAATTAGATAAAGATCCAATGGAAAATCAGTAGACCAGAAAAAATATAGAGGAATGATCGGATCTCTCCTTTATCTAATTGCCAGTAGACCGGACATAATGTTTAGTGTGTATCTTTGTGCCCATTTTCAAGTTGATCCTAAAGAGTCTCACTTAAATGCAGTTAAGAGAATTCTTAGATATCTACTAGGCACCCCGAACTGAAGAATTTGGTATCTCAGACACAACACTTCCTTTGAAATCTTAGGGTACTCAGATTCTGATTTTGTAGGATGTAAGGAAGATAAAAAAAGCACCTATGGTACCTTCCAATTCATAGGATAATCTTTAGTTTCTTGGTCTAGTAGAAAGCAAAATTTGGTAACTCTCTCCTCAGCCGAGGAAGAAAATATTGCAGTAGGAAGCTATATTTCACAAGTACTATAGTTAAAGCAATAAATTCTTGATCTTGGATTACCTGTAGGAACTATCTCAATCATCTGCGAGAACACAATTACAATTTTCATCTCTAAAAATCTAATTTAACACTCTCGAACAAAACATATAGATATTAGACACCATTTCATAAGAGATCATGCTGTAAAAGGAGATATAGAATTGCATCACATCACTACAGGAGATCAATTGGCAGACATCTCCACTTGCATTCGACACCTTTAGCACTTTGAGGATGAGACGAGGTGTCATAGACATTAATGCATAAAAAAAAACATAAAAAAATCTTCTAAGGTTGTCCTGATCATCACACACTCACTACACCAAATTCAACACAATCCTTAAATATTTCTAACCACACCCACCTCCACCTCTAAGTGATCAGGATCCTCCTTTATGAAGTATATTTTTTGTATTATGTTTTTCTTAGTGTTGTGTGTGCCTCCTCTTTTTGGTGATATCAAAAGGGAGAGAAGTCTTGTCTTATTTTCTTAGGCTTATATTCATGTATGTTGCTTATGTTTCAATATAATGCATTTTTCCTTTATTTTTTTCCTTTTATGTCTATTTTATGATGGTTCTATTAATAAAAAAAATACCATTCAAATTTTCCTATAACAAACATTATTTGACATCATAAAAAAGGGGGAGATTGTTATAATCCATGACCCCTAGTTTGAGATTTTGATGATGATAAATAATATCATCTAAATTACTATTCATTGAATACCTTTGATTTCTACTATTGTCTGTGAGTACTAACATTTCAGGAAGATTGCAAGTTACTCAGGACAATAAGAAGACTCAAGAATGGGTAGAGTAGGAGTGCGAGTTTATAACATTATAATTTTTCATTTGTTATTTTTCCTTTTTTTGAGTCTAGCCATAAATTGGATATAAGATTGAGCAACCATGTACACACACAGGGGGAGAGGGTTTTTAAAAGAAAATGTAGATCCTTTTTTCTCTATTGATTATACTATACGAGTTTATATCATACTATACGATCTGATCTAGCTGAAACATCTTTCTGTGAACGGGTTGTATTGTATGATTTATATTGTACTGTATGATGTGTTACTAATCCAAAACCCTAGCCACCAGATTAGTTTGAGTAAGTTCATTAGTTGTTCGTACTGTACGATTTATTTTGAATACTTACTTAAATTAAACTGTGATTAGTGGAATAAATTAAGGATTAATTTATGATTGGTAATTGTACTGTACGAACCAGTTCATAAATGAATTGAGACTATTTTTTATCATCATGGAGTTCATCCTAGAAGATCCATTGATTTTGAATAATCATACTATACGAAGTAGATCATACCCTATGATGTATAGAGATGAGTTTTGATCATCCCGAACTTCTTCCTGGATGATACCTTAATTTTGACTAATCGTACTGCATGAAGTAGGTCGTACCCTATGATGTAAAGAGATGAGTTTTGATCGTCCCGACTATCATCATGTACAAATAGAAGAGTTTTCCCTATCATAATATACGTGTTTATATCATACTGTATGAACTTATTCAGAAGTTTTGACCTGTTCGTAAACCTTCGTATTAGGACAAAGCTCATTTGTACTAATCATACTGTACGATATGGAATCGTACTGTATGATAATGATGGCTACTTTAAAAAATTTCAGGGTTTTTGGAGCCCATTTTAAGTATCAAAAAGTTATATTTTTGGTGTGTGACTGTGAGAGGGGAACATGATTAGAGAGGGAATCCTTGGGAGAGAGAGCTTGAGAAGATTTTAGGGTTTGAGAGAGGAAGAAGAGGGTGAGCTTGGTGAGGGAGAAGTAGTGTGAGGGAGATCACATTGTTGCTCCATTCTTGCTACACTTTGTTCCTCCTATGGCCCAAAAAGATCTTATGGGAGGCTCTCTGAGGGGGAGACTCTTCTACATCCGTGTCCTCTAAGGTATTCTGCCTTCTCCAGGAGGGAGAAAATGAGAAGGTATGTTGCCATCGCCAGAAGGGTGAAAAAGCACTTGTCACTCCGCCACGCCGGGTTGGTGAAAGTGAGGTTTGTATGGGCTTCTACGCTTTGACGAGGGGGCAGAAGAAGAACTATTATTTAGTAGTGAAATTTCCAAAATGGAGGACTCAGGGGAGTGGACATAGGTCAAATGACCGAACCACTATAAAATCTCTGGTGTGATTTTTTCCTTTACTGCTTTTTCTTTTGCTTGCATTTTATTTTAAATATAATTGCTCAGTGAAATTCATTTTGGAATCCGTTGTTGCTATTTGTGTTCAAGTACTTGCTTCCGCGTTAGTTAAATTTTTTTTGTCAAAAAATTAAAAACATAAAAAATATTAGAACTCCTCTTTAGGATTCTTTATTATAACAAGTTTTTTCACAATTCACCCCCCCTCTTGGCGCATCTCAAAATTTCAATTATATAATTATCACATTCGGGTTTAGTATTTAGGAAAATTCTTAAAATTTTAGAATTCAACTTTAATTTCAAAGTAAAAATTTTACCCTTTAATTTAATGTATTAAATAATTCAAAAAATTCCAAAATTTAATAATTGAGTAAAACTCCAATAAACATTACAAAAAACTCAAAATTAGTAATTTTATCAATTTAACTAAAAATTTTTAACCCCTTAATTCATAACCAATTAAATCAGTTAATTAATAATGGTTTTTATTTCATAACCTACGACTATGAGGCTATTAACTAAGCCCCAAGGAAGATGAAATTGTTTCCTCATTTTAGAATCCTTTCTACTAATCTTAAAGAAAACTTTTTAGAGAATGAAGCTCCCGTTTTCTAGAGAAACAAACCATATTTAATTTTAAATTTTCATTTTGATTTTCACTTTTCTAGCAGGAAGATCTGGAATGGCGACAGATGGTCGGTGTCCAATGTCGGTAAAAGTTAGTGGTTCTTCTACAAGGTAGTGTTTGTGAATCTAGTGGAAATATGGCTGATCTTTTAAATGTCAGTAGGATGGGTCTATTAGATGAAGTTGTTGGAAAGCTAGCGAAGGAATGCCTGCTTGTGATTAAAGAGAATGTTCATCTTGGGATGAAAAATTTGAAGATGGTAGAAGGAGAAGGTAAGGATGTGATTCAAGAGGTGGGTTTCAAAATGCCTTGTCCTTTAATGGTTGCAAGTTTATAGTATGGAGTTCCCTCTTCTTCCAATGATTTTGAAGCATCTTCTTCAGGCATTAACATCTTCATAAATAAATTTGGTAATTCTAGTTCCTTTTCTGGGTTGGATTTGAATCTTTGTCATAACAAATTAGCTTCTATATTGAACTTGACTCATGTGAATAAGCCTAATAATGAGAATGAGGTAATGGATGATTCAAAGGGGATTAGGGATACTGTTTCCAATCAGGTTGTTAATAATGTTGTTGTTAAACCATGGTCGAAACATCCTTTCATAAGGATTAATTTTTATGCAAGGGAAGCTTATTATACAAAATATGTTGCAGTGAGATTAAAAATGATAATGAAATGGCTAATGTTAATATGTTACAGTTTTCCATACTTGTGAAGGTGTTTGGCAAAGAATTACCTTTTCATATTACTGCTACTGAATTAAGGTGGCAATGGGTGAATTTGGGCCAGTTTCATCTGACTATTATTGGAAAAGGATGGTTGTTTTGTTCATTTCATTTAGCTGAAGATATGGAATCAGTTCTTTTTGAAGGGCCATGGTATGTGAATGGACACATTATTGGGCTTGAAAAATGGCCTCGAAATTTTTCTTCTTATTCCATGAAGGGTTTATCATCTCCAACATAGATAAGAATTACTCATCTACCCTTTCATTGTTGAGATGAGGAAAATGTGACTAAAATAGCTTCTGAAGTTGGGAAGCCAATAATGTTAGATGGAAATATGTTTAAATGGGGAAGGAGTGAATTTTTAAGAGTTTATGTGCGACTTTTGTCGGAGGAAAAACATCCTTTAGGAGTGTGGGTAGAAGAAATGTATGGTCATTTCTTAAAAAAAAAAATACAATATGAGAAGATTTTTACTTTTTTGTTATGAATGTGGTAGAATTGGTCATGTAAGTAATGATTGCTTGAATAGACTGATTCAGGTCAAGAACCTAGAGGCTAAGGCTAGTAAATATGAGCATGGTAGGCTGATTAATACTCAAATTAATGATAAAAACTCGTATGGACCTTGGGTGCATGTGAACTATAAAATTAAGGAGAGATCTTTTCAACCTAAGCTAACTTTTATTGGTCAAAATGTGGTCAGAATGAAAAATGTGAGAAATTTCTCTAAAAAGGTAGCGGTGAAGGAAAATATTATAAATACAGTTGATTGAGAATATCCTTTTTCTAGTGATAATTTTTCTTCTTGTTTAAAGGATGATGAAGGTTTGGAGATGAACATTGGTTTGGTGGAAGCAGTCTTTGAGAGAGAGGAGGAGACTATTGTTGCTGATGCTGAGCTGGAGAAAGGAGAGATTGTTGGTAAGGAAGTCTTTTCTATTTCTACAGGAGTCGATTTGAATTATAGTTTCATCTCTGATTCTTTTCCCACTACCTTAAATAAATTTGATGCTTTAAATGGGTGTGACAATGAAGTAATAACTCGTGTAATAATAGGGGAGAATTGTACTGAGTTAGCCAATAATGCTAAGATATAAGTGATTAATTTAGAAGCTGATGTTGGTAAAGGAAGTTTGGGGTTTAGTAATTTGGTTGTTTCTAAGGAGGTGATTAAAATAAAGTGGGTTGATGGAAACTCAGGTACAGTTAAGACTAAGTTTTCCAAGGAAGTTAAGTCCTTGGGCTTGGATAGAATCCTTTCTTGTAATAGAAAGTTTGAAGGTTTAAGCTCATATAAAGGTGGGAGCTCTTTCCCTGTGGTTCCTTAATGAGTTCCATAGCATTCTAGAATTATAGAGGAGCTAGGAAAAGGGAAGCCTCTCTATATTTAAATGAATTTGTGAAAGATATGGATGTGTTTTTTGTGGGAATTATGGAGATGAAAATTTATGTTTTGGATAGAGTAGAGTTTAATAAAATTATAGGTGTTAAGCGGGATTTCTTCATATTTCCCTCGGAAGGTATGTCTGGATGGATTATGGTTATATGAAGAGAATATTTGGCTTCATTTTCTATTTTGCATGAATCATCCCAATATGTTGTCGGTGACCTTAAAGTTTTTGATAAATAAGTGTGGATGGTTTATACTATTTATGGTAGTAAGGAGGTAAGCAAGAGAAGAGAATTATGGGATTTCCTTCAATTATTCTCTCATAGAGTCATTCATTCGATAATGGGTGGTGATTTTAATTATTTGGTTTGTCAAGAAGATAAGATGTGAGGGAAAAAAATTGTTTTCTCTCAAGGTCCTATAGAAATGAAGTTGTTTATGAATAATAATGATTAACATTAAGGGGGGTTAGTGGGCCCTAAATTAACTTGGTGTAATAACAAAAGTGGGGGTTATCATATTCTGAAGAGATTGGATAGCTGCTTATTGAATTTCTTGGCCTTAGATAAACTTCATGGTTTTGTTGTAAGGCACCATGCAAGGATTGCTTCGTACCATTGTCCAATTGTCTTTAACTCCTTTAAGATGAATAATTTGCTGAAGTTTGAAGATATTTGGATCTCGTATCCTACTTTGACTACTATTATTGCTAATGCCTAGAATAAACTTACTAAAGGAGATGCAGCCCATATTTTGAATAAAAAATGTAAGAGAACTTTAAAAGCTTTATTTTTTTGGAGTAAAGCCAAATTGAAGAATTTCTTGTCCTTGAAGGAAAATCTAAAAAAGAGGTTTTGCTGCTTCAAGAGAAGGAGGCGATTAATGGTTGTCTATCTGATGAAAAATTGTTGTTGTTAAGATCAAAAGCTAGTGAAGTGAATGTGCATTTGGCTCAGTTGAACACCTGGTGGAGACAATGATCCAGAGCCCGATGGATTAAGGATGGGGATTCTAAATCACAATTTTTACATGCTTTTCTTTGTGCTAGAAGGAATGTGAATTGGATTAATCAGGTGAAGATTATGCAAAGAGTTATGGTCGAAGATCAAAAGGGCATTGAGTAAGTTTTTTTTAATTACTTCCTTGATAAGTGGAGAGATAGGAAGTGTATTCTTAGTAATTAGTTATTTCCTTATTGTGAGCTTCAGTAGGAGGATAGTAAATTACTGATGCTGATTTCCCTATGAAAGAAGTGTTGGAGGTTATTAGTAACTTTGGGACTAATGTATCTCCAGTCATTGACAGTATTTCTCATTCTTTTTTTAAAGCTAAAAAGAATATAATTGGTGGAGACTTTTCAAGGCTATAAATCAATTTTTCACTTCGGGGAAGATGTCATATGAATGGAAGGAGACACTTTTTGTATTAATTACTTAAGTGAAGAATCTAACGGTTTCCTCAAATTATCAGCCTACCAGTTTATGCAAATTTATATATAGAATTGGGGCAAAAGTTTTGTTGAATAGATTACTCCTAATCATTTCAAAAATCATATCTGAGGAACAGGTGGCTTTCATCGGAGGGAGACCTATCTCGGATCATATTCTATTGGCTCATGAAGTATTCAATAAAATCAAATTGTTTAAGGATAATAAAGATTTTTTGCCTATGAAGGTTGATATGGAGCAATCATATGATAATATGTGTTGGTCTACTTTAAAACAAGTATTGAATTACTTTGGATTTTCTAATAAATTTGTAAATCGGGTAATGGAATGTGTTGTGGATGCTAAGTTCTCAATTATGATCAATGGATGTAATTCCAAGTGGATACAAGCGAGAAGGGGTTTTCAGCAAGGATGTCCATTATCACCCATTTTATTTTTTATTTTCTCTCTACTACTGTCTAATGCATTTGCTCAAAAAGGCAAAATCTTGGGGATTAAAATTACTTCAAATGCATAGAGAATTTCTCACTTATTGTATGTAGATGATATCTTATTTTTTTCCAAATGCTAATTTAAAAAATGTTAAGACGATGAGAAAGGTTTTATTGGACTATTGTAATTAGTCTGGTCAAAGAATTAATTCCCAAAAATCTTCCATAATTTTTGTTAATTCTATTAATAGGAGTAGAAGGAAATGCATCTTAAAATGTTGGGTTTCAAAGTTGTGAAAGAGTTGGACTATCTTTGAGTGAAGATGTCATTGGAAAGGCTTGTGCAATCAGATTTTGAGCACTTAATGGTGAAAGCTTTAACTATATTGAATGTTTGGGGGGAGTAGGTTTATTTCCTTAGCTGGAAGGATGGTTCTTTTTTAAAACTATCTTTCTTTTTCTTCCATTATTTCTTTCATCTCACTCTTTGATTCCTATAGCATTTTGAAAGATTTTGACAAAATTGGTAGAAATTTTATTTGGAACAAGAGTAATGGTTAGAATGGTTTTTCTTATGTTACTTGGGATACTTTTTGTAGATCAAAGGAGAAGGGAGGTCATGATCTTTACTCATCTATAGCCAAGATAGGTCTGTTGAGGGCTAGATTTACATGGAATCTCATTATTAATCCTAGTTCACTATTGAATAGAAACTTGATTGCTAAGTATGGTGAAAATTTTTGGAATATGGAGACGAATAGGTTTACTTCATCTTTCTATAAATTAATTCTGGATGGAGCAAAGAATTTTTGGAATACTGTGAGATGGAGAATTTTGTGTGGTTCTTCTGTTAATGTTCCATGGTATGTTTGGATTCTTGATAGAAGTTTGGATAGGTGGCCCACTTTTATTACTGAGTTTTAAGATGATGGTGTTTTTCTAGATTGCTTTATTTTGATTGGGGAATGAAATATTGACAGGTTGAAGCAGCACTTTGGAAATGATCTTGTTGATTTGATTGCTCAAAGTCAAATTTTTTAAGAACTTATTCAGGATTGGTTAGAGCGTAATTCCAAATTTTCTAGTTAAACAATTGTTTCTATGGGTTCAGAGGCATTAGTTGAAGTTGAGAAAGACAATGATTATTAGAAGTGGGTGAAGAAATAGAAGCTTAACTCTTGGGTGGAGTTATTTTTTTGGCATTTGTGTAGTAATACTATTCCATCAAATAATTTTGTATTGCAGAGAAGGTTATTTTACAATAACTTATGCTTTAGAGGTTGTCTTGCCTTTCAAAATTATGATAATATTGCAACCAATTGTGTGAAGATTCTTCAAGTTATTGAGGTTTTGAATGAATGGGGATTTATTGTACCAATGTTCTTCTCCTTTGTGGATTACAAATCTGAGTTGAAGAGGTTATCTTGTACTAATTTGTTTATGGCTAACATGTATTGTACATTATTATACTTCTCTTTAAATAATAGGAATAAAGTCAAGCTTAGAGGTGTTTAGCATATTCCTTCTTTTATTGCATCAAATGTGATTAGCTTTGTTTCTTCTTCTTATCAATTAAACCATATATTCAACATATTTCTAAGCTATTTTTTAATCACTGGTACCCTCCTCCTCTCAATTAGATTAAGGTAAATATTGATGCTACTTTGTTAAGATCTAATAAAGCAGGCGTCGGTGGAGTTTTTAGAGACAATAAAGGCAAATTTTTGTTGGCCTTTGGTTTTCAATGTATGAATTAGGATATTTCTCAGGTGTAGCTCTTAGCTATTACTTTCTTAAAATCAGATGTCCATAGTTAGATGTTAGAGGCTAAAGGCATTATCATTGAAGGTGATAATTATAATATTATTAAATTTCCACATGACTATTTTGGCAAATCAAATCAATTGATTGAGAGCCGAGTCTTGGAGGAGCTATCATTCTTAAAAGAGATTAATAATGTTCTATTTCATTATTATAGTAGAGATTGTAATAGGTTAGCCGATTTCTGTGTTAACTTAGCACTTTTTAGTGATTTTTTATGGGATGATATTAGGGACAATAAGATTTCTACTCCTTTTGTTTTCTTTGTTAAAGGAGGAATGTAATAGTATTACTATCACCGTGTAGGTTGAATTTGTTTTTTTTTTTAATGCAATTGGCTACTTTTAAAAAAAAGGGAAGGTGAAATAAATTTCATAGCCTTAGTGCAAACAAAGATAGTAATTATTAAACTCTTAAAACCACTTTAACATTTACATCAAAATATTAACATTTAAACTCAAACTAAAATTCCTTAAGCCTTAAACAAATACTAAAACACTATAAAACTTTAATAACTACCTAGCATAGGGCTTATCCAAGCCACACATTTGATGCACATATTTTAGATGGTTTGCTAGGAAAGAAAACTTTTAATTTAGGCTATGTCAGTGTTTACCTTACTATTATTTTTATTCCATTATTCTATGGTTTTCACCACATGTTAGTTAGAACTAATTGATTGATTTGATTATTTATTATTATCTTAATTTTAAGCAATCTATGATTTGATGTGATAGGAGCTTAGGTTAGAAATGATCTGGAAGATTACAAAATTTTTTGTTGGTGTCCATACTCAAGTAGTTCTATAGTCAAGGGGGCCAAATTAAAATTTAAATTGACAAATTTTTTTGTAGGCGCTACAATTAATAAGCCCCCTTAAAACTAAAAGGGGATTCTGGCTATATTTTTAATTTGAGAAAATACATAACTACTTGGGATGTATTTTAATTAAAATTACTTAGGATAATCATGGAGGATGTCTAAAGTCTTTTATATTTTTTAGATGTAATGTTATTCAATTTAGTCGTGTTGTGAAAGTTAACTTTTGAGGTGTAATGTTAAACATCAAACTTGGAATCAAAAGAGATTTGAAACATCCCTTTGGGGAGTGTTCCTCTTCATTTGGAGATTCAAGTTTGGATGACTTGCAAATCCAAAGAGAAAATAAAACCCACTTCATGGAGGAGTTCTTTTCATTTTAATATTTGGAGCATACAAGTCCAAGGAGCTCGTAGATGAAAAGAAGACGAAGAAGTGAAGACATCATGAACATCCCATTCTAAAAAAACAATTGGCTAATTTCTATAATTAGAATCCAACTTGTTCTTAGTGGTACCTGACTACTTTCAATTTCAATAGACTATGGATTGTAATTTAATGGTAATTAACACATAGACTTTAGATTTATATAATGATATAATTAATTATTCAAATAGATTGAGCTTATGAAATTGCCAACTTTTCTAATTTTTTTTTCTTGCATGTCGATTTTTTATTTTACCTTGAAATCCTCAGAGGCTCGTGAGGGTAGGCTAAAAGAATTTATACAAGCTAAATAAAAATATCAGGCTCATATAAAAACTTAATCGATTTTAGGATGTAAGCTCGGGAACAACCCAGGAGTTCACATGCATTCATTTTAAATCTTCTCTACCTTTTTAGACACCCCTGTGGCTACAGGTTTTGGCAGACCACCTGCTTATTAGGTAGTAATTCTATTAATGAGATGTTATGCAAACAATAAAAAAAAAATCTATTTTTAAGCCTTTTTAAAATTTCTTCATATCATTTTTACTTACAAAGGTCAATGAGAATGCATTGCATTAGAAACAAATTAAAGAGTAAAAAAAAATTATATGCATTTCAAAGCGTAATCACCTTACATAAATCAAGGGTTAACTTAAGACATTCTCTTGATGTCAGACTCAATTTCTTAAAAACATAAATAACATCCCATCAATCTTACAAAAGAGATCAAACACATGATTTTAAAGTGCCTAGGTGGTTATCTTGCTCCCCAATCTAGGCTGAAATAAGTCCAAATTTACATTGCATTAGCTAAATTTGGGCCAATATCATTTACTGCCAAATTTTGACATAGGACCCAGGGTGGACCCAAAATCATAAGAGCCCACCTTCGAGAATATAATCCCCCCATTCTAATAAATTATCAAGTAGAATCAAAATTTCTCTTCAAACCAAAATTTATAGCCCGATACATAGGATATATAGGGATATTTTTGAAATATTTTAGAATCTCAAAACACCTTCAACCTTTCATCCTTTGGTATCTAAAATTAGCACTCAAGTTCGATCCAATTGCAGTTGGAATTTAAACATCACTCCTATGGCATCAATCCTTGAAAATTTAAAAATAAACTTTTCCACCATTATTTCAATAGAGATTTTTTATAGGAAACTCAAGTTTTGTATGATATAATTAACTATGAGGGTTTTCCTTCATAGGAGATTTAAAGACCTCTGATCTATTTTTAAAATTCAATTAATTCTTTTCGGAAAAATCAAATCAATGACTATCATTATCATCATACTCAAACCTTGGATAATAAGTAATATTTCCTTTCCCCAAAAAGATATATCATTTATTAATATGCCTTTGGATATGAATATAATGATACTTCAACTAGATTATAAAAGCTAAACTCATAATCGAATGTCCTTTTCACCCTTGAAAGTCATATGTAGTTCTTCCTTGAATTTAATATAAATCCATACATAAATGATTACATTTCATATGATCATTATGGTTATCTAAGATTAGGTGTATGTCCCCATATATACTCTTTTTTTCTTATGGTCATCTGCTAGCAAGCCCCTTGTGGCACCATTCTAGTCTAACTTTAAATTTAATCTTCTATAGTTTGGTTTATGCCCCCACTTAAAGGCTTTCTTTCCATATAATCATTCTGGTTCTATAATATTTGGTATAAGTCAGCACAAATAGTCTTCCTTTCTTATGATCATCTACTAGTGTTAGAGCAAGCCCCTCATGGCACCATCCTAGTTTAAATTTGATCCTCTATGGTTATGTAGAAGTTTCCACACTTAGGCTTACTTTACATATTATCATTTTGGTCCTCTAAGATTATGCATAACTCCCCATATAAATGTTTCCTTTTCTTATGATCATTTTCTAGTGGTTGAGAAAGCTCCTTATGGAACTATCCTTTCCTAAATCTAAATTTAATTCTCTATGGTTTGGTTTACTTCTGAATACAAGATTCCTTCTCTTATAATCATGTTGGAGCTTTAAGATTAGGTGCAAGTCCCCACACATATCATCCGCTAGTGGTGGAACAAGTCCCTCGTGGGACCATCCTAGTCTAAATATAAATAGGATCCTCTATGGTTTGGTGTAAGTCCCAAATACAATTTTCCTTCCTTTATGATCATTCTAGTAATCTGAGGTTATGTGTGAGACCCCACATATTGGCTTCCCATCCATATTATCATCTATTAGTGGTGGAGTAAGCCTATTGCAACATAATCCTAATTAAATCTTAAATCCAAATCTTCTGAGTTTATGTGGGAATCTCTTTATATATTTTTCCATTCTTAGAAGATGCCCTATAGTTTATCAAAATAGGCAGTGGTGGAGCTAGCTTCTATGGCATCATCCTAGTTCAAATTCTGATTTTCCTATTAAGGATTAATTTTTTTTAGGTCCTGATAATTAAAATCTCTTCATATTCTATTGATCATTTTGGTCAACACTAACTTTTATTATTTACTTTTCAAGGTAATCTGACCTATTAGGGGTCCATTTGCTGACATAATTTTTTTTAGGTCAATTACCTTCATCAAATACTCAACATCTTTACACAAATTTTTAATTTACATTTCACACCTCAATTCAAAACTCATCACTATGCTTTTCCATGGTGACTTGATCATTGACCCATAAAATCACCACTTGTAGTCACCCTTAATAATCATTTAATCATCTGATTAGTCACTTGATAATCATTAAATGATTATCAGTGATATTATCATTTCAAAACCAAAACCCCTTCAATCATTAACTTTCATAGATCAACTCAAAACTCAAGAAAAAAATCTGATTTCAAATCCATCAATTTACATTCACCAATGGTAGTCATGTGATCACATATTTGATCAATTACAATCATCATAGATTATCAATGATATGAGTATTAAAAACTCAAAACTCCTTTGAATCATTGGCCAAATTTTACCTAAACTAAATCAACTGATCAAACTCTCTATGCAAACCTCAAACCTCAAAGTCTAGTACTCAAAACTAACCCAAAACCCTTAGGTCCTTAACATATTTTTTTGTAAAATTTCAATAACTTTGAAACCTACCCAAATGGATTTTGATTCATGACCAGTCTGTTGCCTGTTGATCTAGCAAGTCTCTAATTTCAGCCACCTCAGATTGAAGGCATTCTAAGACCATAATCCCTAAAAAATCCCTAAAACTTAAAGCATTTCCATAAGTTGTAAATCTTTTATAAATTTATAGCCTATGCCACTAGGCACTGCATTTTATAGAAATTAACCTTGCAAGATTCTTCAAATATATTAAACATCATCATTAACTTGAGCATGATGCATTGAGCCAATATTGAACCCTTGGTTGACCATAAAACCATTAAGGCTTCGTTTGGGACAGCTTTTTTACTGCTTTCTAAAATAGAGTTTTAGTACAAAATTTTTTATTTTTGTACTAAAACTCCATTTCAGAAAACAATAAAAAAGCCATCCCAAATGAAGCCTGAGACATTAAGACCCTAAAATCTTATAAATTTTGAATTTCTTTTAACCTTTAATAGGTCTCAACCTGAAAACCTCTTCAAATATATCCCAAATATGATTTGGAGTGCATTTAACCAAATCCTATCCAACCATGATTTACCAAGTCAACCTAGGTTGACCAAAATTCTCTTTTACCCTTTTTAAATTATAATGTATGCATGGAGACCCCATCAAACCTTAGAACCACATCCAACAATCTTAAAATCATATTTTTAATGCATTTGACCCAATCCCAACCCATGGTTAACCCTGGTTGATCAAGTTAACCTCTGGTGACTAAAGGCTCCTTAAACCTTAAAACATGCATATTGAACCAAATGACCTCTTGATTATATAGGAGCATCTCCAAAAAAGTTTAAATTGATATTTGGAATGAATTAGACCCAATATTGAGCCCTTGTCAAACTTGGTTAACCATGTGAACCTTAGTTAACAAAAGTAGAACTTATACACATAAAAAATTTAAAAATCATGATTTTAACCAAACCATTGAACCAAACTCCTAAGGACAATCCATGTGGTCAACATGAATTTCTCAAAAATAAATCATGTTATATGGCCCAGTTGGTTTAGCCAATAGTGTTAAACCAAGTGGGCCAAAAAGATTTTTCTTGAACAAAAACAAAACCATTATAAATTAAATTCTATGAATTATTATAGTAGGTGTTACCCAGCAAACCCAACCCATGGTTTCACTTGGTTTAATCAATTGTATTTAACCAATCCATCTATTTTATGATCAAACCAAATTGGATATTATAGCCACTTGAATTAAGTTCAAAATTATTATTACATATGATCTAGTTACCTCATGCCAAATGGGCTGCTAATGTGGAAAAATTCCCTGAAACAACCTTTTCGTAATCATTGGTTCACCCACAACTAATTAGATACCAATCCCAATAAGAATAAACACTCTAGAACCTTCCCTTGACCCCTAAATGTCAATATTAATTTAAAAAGGTGGCTAGCTATTGCTTAGGTGGAAAGATTAGAACTCTCCATGCAAATTTATCTCTCCAATAAAAACTCCCTAAAGTTTTGTAGTAAGTGATAATCATTTGAATTCTCTAGAACCCATAGTAAGACCCTCAGGTCTCTCATAGCCTCCCCAACCTTTATGATCTTCACAAAAGTCTAATTGAGAAGATAAAGAAAAAAAGTGTAAGAAAAGGTAATTCACAAACAACTTCTGATCTAGTGGAAATCAAAGCTTTGGCTCTTCAGGGAAGATATATATATATATGATCTCTCCAGGAGTTTATAGAGCTAAAAATAAAGATAATTCATCCAATGGATAGAGGTAATTTTGTATTTTAAACTTTAAAATTCAATGTATAATTACCCTATGATTTCAATGCATGGAGCCCCAATCTCCAAGGATTGGAATATTATGAGCCTTTGAATTTATAGTTCATTTTTGAACAAAAAATTTTAGTTCTACAAAAACTATCAAATCATATATGTATCATAATTAAATGAACCTTATCTATTAAAAACCCATGCATCTAGCCTGGGATTTAAATGCAAGAAGTTTGAGGCCTTCCATATGGCTATGTGGCCGCATTTAAGCTCCTAGCTCATTTTAGCATGGATTGGATGATCAAAACACCCCACCTTTGTGGTTAAGTGAACGCCTCTATGTGTGACACCTATCATGACCACGATCATCTCCATCACCAAAAAATTATCAATGATTGGTAATCATTACACTCGTGCATATAATTTAAATATATATTTAACATTCATAAAAATGCTCAAAAATTTCCAAAATTCGTTATAATTTTATTTCTCACCCAAATGGAGTGTTCTTGGTCTCATTGGAATTAACTTCAGCCCAATTAAATTTTAAAATTTATTTCATGTCATTTGGACGAGTGGATTATGAGTAATTTGACTTTAATTAAAAAAACCTATGTTTTATAATTACTCTTTACCTAGTGGTCCAATTGACCTCAAATTTGGATGGGTTATATTATGGTGCGTATGCCACTCCCTTAATGTTTTTTGACCTTGATCATGTCTATATTTTGACGATTTGAATTTACAAAGATATGTCAAGATTTGAACCATAATTTTTAAAATTCATCATTCATAATATTGACATTATTTATATTTAATTTCTCTATGGTGTGTATGTTATACTACTTAGAATTAAAATCTTAAAATAGAAAAATTAAAAGCCAACTGAATTATAATCAAAATAAAAAGTAATATAAAAATTATGAAAACTAAATTAAATAAAAAAATTTTAAATTTAAATGCTTATGATCATCCTTAGGAGTCATTAGTGACATTTCAAGAAGAATTCAATGGGTTTAGAGTTGATTTGGTACAATAATAAGAAACCCTCTGTATTTAAACAATTAAATAATTTGTTAAAATGTTAAATCTTATAAAAGTTATAACTAATTATACAAAACTCTAAATCATACAAATTAAAACCATTGGACTCATATCTAGGTCTAGTATTTATGAAAAATTAAAGCTTCTAGAAATAATTTTAAATCATAAAGTCAACATTTGGTCTACTTTAATTTATTAAAATGGGTCTAATTTATAAAAATCATAACTAATTATAGAAAAATCAAAATCAATGAAACTTAATGGAATTGAACTTATCTCCAAGTCTAGTATTTATGAAAAATATAAAACTTTTAAAAATTAATATAAATAAAATGTTAATAATTGGTCAAACCTAATTTATTAAATAATAAAAAAAATAATTAAAATTTAATAAATCACCAAAAATTAAAAAAGGTATAATTTAATGAATTAAATCTAATGAATAACATTGTCACTCTATCAATGAAGTTTTTTTGGCAAGACTACCTCGGGCTATAGGCTGTATATCTTAAGCAGGCCTTGGTCCTTATTTCCATTATGACAATACCATGAATGAATTTGAAAAACATTAAATAATAGAATATGAGACTTATAAATTAGTAATTAATGAATAAAATTAATAAATAACTAACACTCTATCAATTAAATTTTCTACGTTAAACTACTTTAGGCTACTAGGTTATATTTCCTAAGGAGGCCTTTATCCTCGTGACAGTTGTGACAACACTGAGGAATAAATTGATAGAATATAGATATTAAATTATAAACTTTATAAGTTATAAATCATTGAACTAAATTAATTAAAACTATGTAATTAAATACTTAGAAAATTAAGCTTTCATACCCTTATGCTTGATTCCTTTTAGTTTGGAAAAAGTGTATTAGAATTAAATTTTTAAGGACTAACTCACTTAATTAAAATACAATGACTCAATGAAATCTATCTAATTTATTTTTGGAAGATTGGTAGCATTACAAATATGAGGCTAGGAATTGCTAATAAATAGTTTCTAGCACTAAGAAGCTGTTGAGTGCTATTTTTTTAAAACCTAAAGTTAAATAACTTCAATGATCAAATTACCCCTTAAAACATAATCACATTTATGGGTTCAATCTCTATATTCTCTCTCCTCTCTACTATTGTGCTCTATTCATCAAGTTTTTCCTATTGCAGCTCGATCGTGTATCTATAGATTTTGGTGGTTTTGGTTGTGCAAGACAATTTTGTATTTACATGACCTAAGGCCTTTCAGCCTTTGGTTTTTTCATTCTAATTTTCCTCATGGCGGCTGGTTCGTATTCATCTAAGCCCACAACATAGGGTAATCCGCTTGTAGCTTTGGTTGTTAGTAATAAAGGCTTATGTGGTGATGCTGGTAATGATCCTAACCCTAAATATCGCGCTTTTCAGGATTTTCTTGCTGGCGGTATTTTGTCGGAAGAATCATGCTTTGCTTTTTACTAAATCCTTCATAAAAGGTTTTCTATCTTTGTTGATTTATGAGGATAACATTCTAAAACTTGCTTATCCTTAATAGCATACACTCGTTGGGAAGTTTTTATTAAGGCATCTGAATCTCGACTCGATTAGGTCTTTCTTTGGTAATCTAAAATTGTTTGGATTTATCTCTATTTGTTTACATGATGCTCAGCATGTTGCTGTCCAACTATCGAATGATCTATATCATAGCCAGATTTTTGCGAGACGAACTTATTACATTAATAACTATCAAATGAGGTTTTTGAAGTGGACTTCTTACTTTGATATTAAAGTGGAATCCCCTATCGTTCCTATTTGAATTTTTTTTTTCTGAATTTAAGATTCTGTTTCTTTAATCTGCATATTCTTCATGCTTTGGGATCCTTATTTAGAGGACCTCTTCAATTTGATTAGCCCATTACCTCAAGATCTTGGCCTTCTATTGCCCGAATTTTGTTGGAATTAAAAAAACACTCATATGAAGTATGGTTTGGATCACAAAGTTTAGGTTATTTGAAAAAGATTAATTTTAAAAATATACAAAATCTTTGCTCTTAGTGCAATGTTCATGAACATTCTTTTAATAAATGTTTTGCGGATCACCCAAATTTAGAATAAGGGAGCAAAGAAGGAAAAAGTGTGGATCATTTGGGTAAAAATGATGGTGTTGACCATGAGATTCATATCCCTTTAGAAATGCCTGACCAAGAAAACATGGTTACAATACCTTCAAATATTCCTAATAATGTGGAGGAATCTAATGATGGAAATTATTCTTTAATAGAGTCTCATCTTGTGGCCCCAAAGGATCGAGTGGTTAGTCAAGACATAGAAGATGAATTTTTGGATTCTAGAAGATTTTCTTTGAAGGATTCCATCCAAATTGGAAATGGAGAGATTGATTATTCTAATGTTAGTGGTTATGGAGATGTGATGCATAATCATTGTACTTTAATTGTTAGCAGTGGTGAATAAGTTGAGAATATGGAAGGAGATAAGGAGGACCACATGGAGGAAGGGGAAATTGTTCCTAACAAATAGGTTGCTTTATTTGGGAATTCTGTAGGTGCGAATGATGTCTCTATTCTGTCTACTCTTTTAAATGAAAATAAGATGGATGAGGGTGATACTAAAGTGGGGAAGAATAAAAAAAAAATCAAACTCTCTGATGGTCAATCTTCAAGAGTCACCATGAACTTCTCATAATTCTTCTGCCAATGGTTAAAGCATTCATCTGGAATATAAGGGGGGTGGGAAATCCTCCTTCTGTGATAGGGTCAAGAACTTATGTAGGATTTATAATACTAATGTTTTGGTTTTACTTGAACCTTTAATTCTAGTTTCCAAGATTATTTTCAAGCATACTAAACTTGGGTTTGATTGCTCTTTAGTAATTCTACCAACAAAATTTGAATTTTCAAGAAACATTGGGTTACATTAAATATTTTTAATGATTTTCCTCAAATTGTGTACACTAATATAAATTTTCTTAATTTTCTTGTGTTTCTTCTTTTGTGTTTGCTTCTTGTACTAGAGTTGAAAGATGGAGTTTATGGAATGAAATTATGGATTTTTCTTATAATAATGTTTTACTGTGGATGGTTAGTGGTGACTTTAATACTATCACTAATGTTTTTAAGAGAATTGGGGAGAAACCTCAAAATTTCCAAGCTATGGAGGATTTTAATGATACATTATTAGCTTCTAATTTATATGATATTAGTTTTTCTGGTAATGGCTTTACTTGGAATCAATCTACTACATGGCAACATTTAGATCGTATTCCTTTTAATAATGTTTGGATTTCTAAGTACCAAAAGACCCATATTAAGCATTTTTTTAGAACCCTCTCTTATCATGCTCCTTTACTTCTATACATTTCTATGAATGACAACTCTACTTGTTCTTATTTTAGATTTCAAAATATGTTGCTTTTGCATGATTTATTCCGTATTGATGTTGAAGCAAATTGGCATGCTCTGTGGTTTCCCAATAATAATAGTTTTGGTATGATTTGGCTTTAGCTTAAGCTCAGACGGTTAAAGAAAAATTTAAATTCAAGAAATAAATGTATTTTTAAGAATACTAACATTGTGGAAACTGAGAATTAATTTGATTTAACTTATAATATTTATATGATATTCCTTCTATGAAAAACCTGGCTTCTTTAAATAAGGTTAAGGACGCCTTAGTTAATCTTCAAGAATAAGAAGAAGCCTATTGTAAAAAAAAAGTTGCTCGCAAGTTTTAAGCTAAGGGAGATAGAAACGCTTATTTTTTTCAAAATATTTCTAACCATAAAAAGTTACTAGTTATATTCATAAGATTTCCACTCCTGAAGGTCAACATTTGGAGTCTCCTAAGTTGGTTTATGATTCAGGTGTTAAATATTTTAAGGAGGTTTTTAACAAAAACTTTACTCCTGCTTTAAATTTGGATTTTACTTTTATTATGTCGCTTGTGTCTGAAGAGGATAACATTATGCTCACTAAAATTTCATCTGAAAATGAGAATGAGTCGATTATTAAAGAGATAAATACCGATTCTGTGGTCGAGCATGATGGTTTGACTACTAAAGTCTTTCAAAAAACTTGGCATATCATCAAAGAAGATTTCATTAATCTTGTTGTTAACTTCCTTAAAGGTAATCCTTATCCTAAAATTTTTACCTCTACTACTATTGTTTTGATCCCTAAAAGCGATTTTACTAACTTTTGGAGAGATATTTGTCCAATTAATTATGTTCAAATTACTAATGTTTATTTAAGCTAAAATTTTAAAATTTTTTTCACTACAACTTAAGTTCCTAACAAAATTGTATTTCTCTTCTTAAATTTTGAATCAATTTATAAATTAGACTTAGATAATAAGATCATTTCAAAGTTCTAACAGATCTCTATCTTTTAATTATAATTATTGCAAAATTAGTGAGTTATTTTTCCTTTTTTTTCTTATTAAATGTGTTGATTTTATTCTTAACAATAGGATTTTATTTTGTGGATTTTTCTTCTTCATACAAAAATGGTATTTTCTTTTGTTTGGAAGATAATCATACAAGCTAAGATTTACCGAGTTAGTATGTGGAAAGAACGAAATGTCAAAAGATGCACAAATGTGCCAAACTTGAAAAGAGGTACAAATTGAGCCCAACGTGAAAAGATGTGCAATGTTCTCCAAATTTAAAAAGAGGCACAAAGTGAGCTAAATATGAAAAGATGTGTAATGTTCACCACTCAAATAATTCTTATTGATAAAAAGGCATAAAATGAGCCTACATTACATTTAGTTATTTCCTCTATATCTTTAACTCCTAGAAAAATCTTTGCATTAAATGATAATTTCAACTATTGAATTTAAAACTATAGGATTTCTATTTAATTAATTTTGTGATGATTATTCTATTTGATATTCTTCTTTCTAGAGCAAACATTGAACCTATTCAACTTTTCTTATCAAAATTGTTCTTTGATTTAAAATTTGAGTATGTCCTTTTCCCATCAGGACTTTAATGTTGTCTGTGCAAATAGTTTAAAATTCTCCTCTTTATCATCTATTAGATTGGTCTATAGCAACTTACATTTCATGGGATTTTTTTTATGACAAAAAAGGTGGAGGTTATTATTTATGTTTGTTTGAAATCTTCTGATCTGTGTTTTTGGCTTTATATATATATATATATATATGTTTCACTAATATGTGTGTAAATCATCCAGATAATTTTTAGTAATGATGAGGAGTTTAGGTGGAAAGAGCTTTATTTATAATTCAAATAATAATTTTTTTTATTTGAATAAGGGGGAGATTATTACAACTTAGGAATCCAGATTGAGATTGTGATTTTTTATGATAGCAAAATATTATTATTCTATTAATTTTATTATTTCTTCAAGCATGTTATGGACATTTATGTTTGTTGTTAGTGTGTCCTAACATTTCAGAAAAATCATACTCCAGGTTGCTGAAGGCTTCAAGATAGAGTATATTAGGATTTCAAGTAATAAAGTCAACAAATCTTTATTTTTTATTTTCTTAAGTCTAAGAGTGTGTGAGTAATTGGGTAACCATGCACACATACATAGGGGGAGAGAGTTAAAACTTAAAATTATAAAACTAATCATATTATACAACTTCCAATCGTACAATACAAATTGTCATGTTTTTCCTCCAAAATGTAGTTAATTAAATCATGGCTTGTATTTTTTATTTGTTCGTATTATATGAAATAAGTTTGTATAGAAGGATGACAGTGTATGAAATTGAGTGCATACTTATTCATCCCAAATGAATTCATTCATTTGTGTATTATTAGTATTGTACGAAAGTAATTTGTATAAATGACTAAGAGAGTACAAAATTGTGTTCGTCTATATTCATACCAAACAAAGCATGATTTGAATTAATTGTTCATAAGGTATGTAGTTAGTACATATGAATAATTGATAGTATATGAAATAAGGTTCATACAGGATGGTACCAAATAAATAGGTTCAATTTTAAACTATTCGAATAGTATGATGCCAGTTTGTATAGATGATTGAGAGTGTATAAAGTAAGGTTTGTATGGGATTATACCAAACAAATAGGTCCAATTTTGAACTATTTATACAGTACAATGTCAGTTTATATAAATGATTGATAGTGTACAAAATAAGGTTTTTATAGGATCGTACTTGTTTTTTTGAACTATTCATATAAATGATCCATGATCATACTATATGATCTAAAGTTGGTTCACTTATAATTTTTAGTTCTTTAAATAGTTTTTCTTGTGTTTTCTATATAAGAAGTCCTAAAATTTGTCACTAAAATCCTTTGCTGCTATTTCTCTTGAGTGGCCATTGAGTATGAGTGTTTGGGAGAGATTGTGAGAGTGAAGTTTAAGAAATCCAGTGAAGGGGAGTTGTGAGGGATTCACAAAGTTGCCCAAAGTGAGGATCTCTTTGCCTTCTTCAAATTTCTTCCCATCTCCTCTTAGGGATTTTGATAGAAGATCTTTAATATTATGTTAAGGTTCTATTCCATCATCTGGAGGGTGAAAAAGGATGACAATTCTTTGCCATCACTAGGAGGGTGAAAAAGAAAAAAAGATTATCTATCATCACTCAGAGGATAAAAAAGGATGAAGGTATGCTGCCATCCGTTGAGGGTATAAAAGGCATCGGCACTTTGCCACACCAGGTTGGAGGAAGAGAGTTTGTAAGGGTTTCTTTGCCTTGCTGTGGGGGTAATTTAGTGCAATACCTCGAGGAGTCGTCAGGGAGTGGACATAGGTCAAGTTTGGATAAAACAACTATAAATTTGGTGCTCTTCTATTCACTTTACTTTTTTGCATTTTTATTTTTTGCACTTTAGAGTTTTGTGGTTGAAAAATCTTTTAAGATAATCATATCTAAACAACTTCATATTCAATTATCATTACAAAAACTTTCTAGAAATGATTTTTGAAAATCCATGAAAATTTTAAAATAACCAATTCATCCCCCCCTCTTAATTAGCCTTGGGACAGCTCAATAAGGTATAATAACCTACATGGAATTTCAGATTATTTAATTGAATTTTGTTATAATATGCTAGATTTTATGGAATTTACAGGATCCTGTATTCCACCTATTGCAGATTCCATGAATTATGTTTTGATGATTAGCAAACACTCTTGCTTCTTTTCGATTGCCTTTACTGCTGACATTTTCAGGATTCAAAGATCGGACGGAAATCGGAATCAACTCAAGACTGGGTAGATTAGGGTTGGGTCAGTCTGTAATTTTCTTTTTTTCTTTCTTGAGTCAATTGTAATTGTTTGAAGTGACTGATGTTAAGTAACCTTACACACACACTTGAGAGATTTAGAACTTATGTTTTTACTCACATCCCAGACGATATTTATATCATCCTGGACGATCGAGTTCAAAACAAAAGATCTAATCAGGATTTCTTAGTTAAGGCAGCCGTAATTAACTGATCGGCCTGGATGATACCTGTATCAGCCAGGACGATATGCACAATACAGAAAGAATTTACCTCCATGATCAATTTAGGTATTCTGTACTTTTGGAAATCGGCCAGGACGATTCTTTTATCGGCTTGGACGATATTGTATAATTATGCCTAAATTGATCCAACAATCATGGGAGTAATTAAGGATGATTGATACGATCACATCATCCTGGACGATCCATTAAAAAACCCTTGGTCGCTCCTGGACGATAAATATCGGCCAGTATAAATTCAGGGCGATGCTCAGGCCAATTTGGATCGGACAGCTCAAATTCAGGGCGATGCTCTAGACGATTTTCCTTTGATTTGAACTGATTGGCCGGGATGATCGTGATATTGTCCGGGATGATCAAGCAAATTTTTGATCATCCAGTTTATATTTAGGGCGATGCTCTGGCCGATCTTATGAGATTTGTACTGATCGGCTAGGACGATTTACATATCATCCTGGACGATAAAGTCGGCAACTTGCAATTAATGAGCTCCTTTGAAGCTCTTCTATTAAAGAGCTATTGTTCAATATTTTTGAATATCCTTGGCTGCTGTCTTGACCTGAGAAAACCTAAAAGAGAGAGAGAGAGAGGGAGAGAGAGAGAGGGAGAGAGAGAGAGAGAGAGAGAGAGAGAGAGGATCTTGTGAGGGGGAGCTTGTGAGGGGGTTCACAAGGGTTGCTCCAAGCATTATCCCACTTCTTCTTCCCTAGAGTCTCTTATCCTTGGAAGGGTTAGGAGAGGTAAGTTTCAGCAAGTGATCGTGGTTCTCTGCCTGCTTCAGGAGGAAGCAAAAGGAGTTGGGTTCTCTGCCTTGCCGGGTGTGGAAAAAAAAGGTGTTTTTGTAAGGTCTTCTCCGCCTAGATGTGGGGGCTAAAGGAGAATCACGATGGTAGTGCAATACTCGGAGGGCGCTTCTGGGGAGTGGAAGTAGGTCAAGTTGACCGAACCACTATAAACCCTTGTGTTCATTTTACTGCTTTCGCGCTTTAATTTTTCCACACTTGTTTTTCCGTGGTGATTTTGGTTTGTGATAATCGTTCTTTTGGTTTTAAAGAATTTTTAAAATACCAATTCACCCCCTCTTGGTTATTCTCGGGACTAGTTTATAGGGCCTAACATCCCTAACAAACTTTCACCACCCATATTGTTTGGTTTTGCTGGGCTTGATTGTATGGGCATCCCTTATGTTAGAGTTTCTTAGTACTTTGCTTTTTGTTTCTTGCCAATTTTATTTTTATGTTGTGTCTGGGCTCTCTAACCCTCGGTTTGGTTCTAATCCTTATGGCATCCCTCAATTTCTAGTAATTGGCATTGTTTGCTGGTTGGTTATTTCAATTTATTACTGTATGGAGGGGATCTTTGTGGGGGTTTACTTATTGCTTCCTTTACATTCAGCTCAGCATTATTGGGGTTGGTTCCTTTATAGCGTTGGGTCAGTTCCTCTTCAAGCTAGTCGTGAGTTAATTATTGCTAGGTTGATTCATTTGAATATTATTATTATTATTATTTTGTTTTTCTTTTTTAACAGGCCTGAAAGATACAATGGTGTTTGGGCGTCTAAGGGTCTTCTTTATTTGAGGAGTATTCGGTCTCCTGGTATTTTTGTGATGCATATTTAGCTTCCCAAGAAGTTCTTTCTGAGAAATCACAATGTTTGGCACATAGGAATGCAACCTGAATTCCTTTTATTTTTGGTTTTTTTGTATTCCGTTATTTGTAATTCCTACACTAGTGTTCTTTTACATTTAGGTTATGATTATAGCATGGCAAATTCCTTGTTGCTCTATAGAGCTGGTAGGTTGTAATAAGTTTCTTCAGAGATATAAGTATCATTTGTTTTTTTTTTTGATTAGTTCCAAACCTCCATATATCTAGTTACACATGTTTTTGTTTTTAAGTTTAATTCTTATGTATATTGAAAGAGTCGAGAATTCTAGGAATATGATGGATAATTTTGGTAGGAAGATTGCTCTGAAAGTGTTGACTTTTTCTTTCTTTTTTGAGTGTTGTCCTCTGGCAGACCTAGAAAGTTACTAGTTCTTTTGTGAATTTTAGAACAAGGAACCATCGACTCTTAGGTTTTCTTTTGATTTGTATTGTAACTCTTTTAGTGGTAGTGAGCTGAAGGTTCCCTTTAAGGACCTTGTAATTTGTTTTTATATTAACGTGTTGGTTCCTTTAGTGGGGTTTCCAAAAACAAAAACCCAAAAAAAAAAAAAAGACAAAGAACACCACTTAAAAGAAATAGAAAACTTCTAAAACATTAAACCTTAAATTCAAACCACCATTCAATAACCTTAAACAAGTTAATTCAAATATAAATAGCTTTAAATAATAAAAACTAGAACCTATCCAAGCCACATAGCCTTATATACTTAATTATATGCTTGGTTTTGACAACCAACTCAAGGCTAGGCTAGGTCAATAATTTTGTTTGATTTTCTTTTAGAGTGCCTTACTAAAAAAGTACTCATGTGTGATTGCTTACAATTTATAATATGGATGTCATATTTATATATCTAGTGGTAAACATATGAAGTAGGCTCTTAGGACGTTTTACTTTTTTGTATACACATACACAATCATTACTTATGTATATTTTTCTTTTATATATCTTTGCAAAAGTAGAATATACCAAAGTAGTAATGTAAAGGAAAATATTAATATAAAATTTTTAGATAATATTATAGCTATATTTTGTTGTATAGTATCAAGAGTTGTAGAAATTTTAAAATTATTATTTATATATACACTTAGTAGGATTCAAAAGGAAATAATTAATTTTTCTTTGAAGATTGTTATCTTTTGGAATTCTATAAGAGATCTAGAGGCCATAAGATTGAAGATTATAATAAACAAGCATATTCAAATATATATTTGTATAGAGATAAAAATCCAAGCATATTATAGGTGGAGTCTGGCTACCTTTACTTTATAGTAGACCCTAGGTTATACTCAAAAAATTATTGATAAATAAAAGATTTAATTTATACATTATTGTTCATGCATCATTTCATTGAGTGATCATATACATATTATAAAGTCCTTAGTATAGCTTTCAAAATTATAAATCCTTGATTCTTAGAATTGAGCCTATCTAATCCTACATTCATACAATAATTGATTGTGCTTAAGATTGTTAGCTGGCAGCTCACTATAGGAAAGTGGAAAACTAGATTATATGCACCACGCAGTATTTGTGCATACATAATGTTCTATCCCTCCAACGATCTAAATCAAAATAAAAATTTATAATATAAACCCTATGTATTAAAATTTTGATAACCTAAATATTTCTTTAAATTTATATGAATATCAAAACTTTAGTCTTCACTTTAATTGAAATTCCCTTTTAGGATATGTAATTAACTATATTGGATTGCCCTTATAACAAGTCTAGAACTCATAATTAAAATAAATCAGACCATAGTTCCTTTTTAAGAAAGGTAAATATGTATGGATGTAGAGCTAAGCATTAAACATTGGTCAAGTTTCATAATCAAAGAGATAAGTAAATATTATTTTTATTCTTGGGGAAGAATTTAATATTACTTATTCAATTTAATTATCAAAATAATTTCACTAATTAAGTTTCATGACAAAATGTTAAGGTAATATTCCATTTATCCTTTCATATGAATTCAAAATTCCTTATGTTGTATTAGACTATGAAATAAATTTAGTTTATCTTTTCGCATAGATAATAAAATATTAGTCTATTCCTCAGAATGGTATAACATTGTTTAAGCAAATTTGACTAACTAAATATTTAAATTAAATAATGTGACATAAGTAAAATTTGTCTACAGCTGCCAAAAGAGAAAATTTTAGTGGTTAGATTAGAAAAATTCTAGGGATCCTATTACACAATCAACTAAAGTTCAAAAGGAAAGGATGCCATTAAGGGAAACATACACAAATCTTTAATAGTAAGAAGCATTGGGGAATTTAAAATTTGCTAGTTCTAATATAATTCTCTGGACTTAGTCTCATCATTTTGGCCTAATAAATTATACATACATCAATAAATTCAAGTAATATATATCAAATATCCATTTAATTTTTTACAATTTTCATTTATGACATCAATATATCATAACATCTCTTAAGATATTATCTATTTATAGGCAACATATGATTATTTCCTTTACATTCAACTAACCATTAGGATCCTCCTTAACAGAAATTCTCCACCACGAATGGACCTTCCCACGTCAGTTCAAATTTACCTCCCAACCTCTAATGGGAAAAAATGGGTGTTTGTATAACAAAGACCAAGTCTCCAAATTAGAAGGTTCTTCGACCATCCATTTTATCATGAGCTTGAATCATGTGTGGTTTATATAACTCCAGGTTATGTTGAACTACAATCATTTCTCTTTTAAACCTTAGAGCTTATCTAATTAGAGTTTGCCATTCTATTTTGATGTTATACTATAATTTATTATAATTTGTTAGGAAGAAAGTTGTACCTCAAAAGTGAGAATAACCTCTATTTTGAAGAGTAAAATGAATGACATAGAGTGAGTAGGAGTTCAATATATGATTTTATATGCCTATATCACTTCTTCAATTGTTCATTCGATTGATGCTTACTATCATCCAATATTTTCTTTAAAATTTATACAAAAGTTTTTTTGAAGGCCTCAGCTAATCCATTTTCAAGAGGGAAATAGATTTTTGAATTTCTCTAATAAATTTTATGAAATATAACAAAGTTGTTTATTCTATTAATTCTAAATTATAGACTATCATATGATATAATTTGCTAAGAAATACCAAATCAATATATGGTATGGTCCTTAAAAAAATTAATACATGGTGCTTTAACCTCTCTCAACAAAACTACTTATGGCCATTTTTATAAATAACATGTTATCGATAATTTAAATTAATGACTTATGTACTATGCCAAATAGATCAAAATGATGATATTCGTACCCCATATTTCAAATGGACATGAAGTAATGGCTTGATTAAGAACATTTTATGGTTGACATAAAACTACACCGTACACTTGGCATTAATGGAAATGATGTGCAAGATTTATGCAGTCATCTATTATTAAAGGCAATTAATGTCCCATCAATTTAATTTTTTTTGGGATAGTATTGATGAGCATAACACAATCTACCATGTAATACTTCTATAATTTTCTATGCATTTGATTTACTGAGGTAAAATAACCAAAACAATTGAAAGGACCTTTGATATAAGGTGTAGTTGATTTGGGTATATGATAGAAATCTCATTTAATTTTGTTATCAACTGATTTGTCTTAAGGGAGTTTGTTTTCTTGTAAGTATTCAATGAAGGTTTCTCTCTAATCTATGACTTTATCATTCATGGTAAGAACAAACATAACTTTAGATGGAGATTTTCTATTTGTATATTCTAAATCTATGGGTAACAAAATATTGTGACCATGTACCTCTACTAAAATGAAATATTCTTCAGGAAAAACTAATTTTTAGTTATCTTTTCTAAGGAATCCACCATAGAATTTCATCCACATGTTGGTGGCATTTCATCCACATGTTATCTAATACAAAGCTATATTCATAATCTACTTAAGGAGCTTCATTATATGCTGATAGTTTAGTATAATGCTTTTCTCTTAAAACTTTGTAAATTCTAGCCTCTTTATTTATCACTAGTTATGAATCTCCGAAGAGTTTAATTTCTTTGATTTCATTCAGGATGGTTAACTTGAACCCAATTATTAGTGCCTCTTACTTAGCTTAATTATTCATATAGGGTTTTGAAAAGTTGTAAGAGTAATATAGAAGGCCTTTATAAGGAGTTATAAACATGATACCAATTATAACTTTCCTTAGGAAAATATCTTACAATCCTCTTTCTATTTAATAAGATGTAGCACCATCAAAATATAACTCCAAAGTAGAGTTTTCTATTACTTATAAATTCATTATCTACTAATCAAGTAACTTTTCATTTAGATGAAAATCTATAGGAATTGGATGTGCTGCCAAGCCAAGTCTTATCCTTTCATAGCATGTAGGGGAGTAAAAGTTATATTAAATTGTAGCATAATCATCGACTAATAGGCTGACCATTAAAATTACGTTGAATAGGTCATCAGATACTACAATGGTTTTACTCGAAAAATTAGATTTATGTTATGAGACAACATGTTGTGGCCTAACTTTTAAGCAACGAAGATTAAGGCTAAATGTTGTATCTCAATTGGGGGATAAATCTATTTGGTTGAAAGAATTTATCTACTATGGTAATAAAGTAAATTCCCTTTTCCTTCCTCATTAATTTGAGCTATCAAGGGGCCAAGAGATTCACTTAAAGCTATTGTATACAATATTAGTGGCTTCCCATGGATAGGAGCAAGTATGATTAGAGGATTTATTAAATACAACTTTATACTATAGAAGGCCTTCTGACATTTGTTGTATGACTTGAAGTGAACATCTTTATTGGAAAACTTTATTAACAGTTGACATATTTTGATTAAATTAAACATAGATCTTCTTAAATATGCTATTCAATCTTAAAAAGATCTAAATTGATTAAGACTTTCAGGCAATAAAATATTTAAGATTGCTTTAATTTTAAAGGGTTAATTTGATTAAAAGTGTTATTTTTATTTCATTTTTAGAGTATACTAGTGTAGTCATTCAAAAACAATTCTCAACTAAAATAAATAGTTTTCTCTTTCATGACTTTTAATGACTAGATCATCGACATAACACTTCACTTATTTGTGGATTAGTTTGTTAAAGATCCTTGTCATAGCTGACTTGAATGTTACTTCGATATTCTTTAGTTAATAACCTTTTAGCAGAATACTCCTATAGGTGATTTGAATGTTGTATACTTTTAATCGCTAAGAGCCATTTTAATTTAGATATACCTAGATGATCCATAAATGAAGAGTAATATTGTAAGAGCAGAAGCAATATCAACCATGAGTACAAGTATGGGAAACAAAAACTCATCTTTTGGATAGAATTTATTTAGAACTCTATAGTTTATGTGGACTTGAATCTAACCTTTTTCTTCTTTATTAGAATAATACTAGCAAATAGGTGCAAAATTTCTCTTCTCTAATAAAATCAACTTTAATCAATTTCTTAACTTCAGCTATGACTTGTTGTTCTATTTCAACTCTATATACACCAAGAGACTTATTTTATGGGAATCTTGTCAGGTTGGATTGTGAATTTGAGGATTGTTATATCTAAAGATAATCTAAGCATTTATTCACAACTCTAAGTAAAGCAATCTTTAAACTCCAAAAGAAATATTAATATGGATCATCAATGATCACATAAATTTTGATATTTTTATTAGTGGAAAGTATAAAGTTGGTAAATTTATAATTTGGATTTAGAGTGAGGGCCACTTTAACTACCAGCCAAGTTATATCATCCTGAGGCAGTGGGATTAGATTCTCTATATAATTCTTAAGCTTTCAGAGGTAGATGCATCATGATTATATTGCTCATCGCTATCTACCTCTAAGGAAATTTTAAACTTTAGTTGTTCAATAATATTTATATATTCTATAGACAGTTTACGTTTCTCAAACACCAATTATTCGATCTCCAAGCATGATTCTAAATAAATATGTATTATAGGCATCATTATTGAAATGTGTTATTCCTCAACATTTTAAATTCTTTCCTTTTCCATCCTTAACCTCTCCCTCAATCTTGTTAAGACATTCTACCAATTCTTTGTAAAGGAGGGGCATGATGGAAATAAACATTCTATTCATGGTCAGGATTTTTATTTTCTAATTTTTTGTATTTTATTTTATTTTTACATTTTCATATTCTTATTTTTTCTCTTTTAAGCAAGTCTAAAGATTTTAGAGATGATTGCCTACCTTTTAAGCATGCAATATGTGGCATATTCATATATTCATACTTCATGAATTTAGAATAGTTGCAAACCTCCCTTATGCAACATTCAACACCCTCATGAGATTATTTAATACCATGATATAGAGAGTAAGGAATCATTCTATACTCATGAAGCTATGGCCTACCCAGGAGAGCATTGAAAGTAGTCATTGAATCTATGATGTGAAATTTGACTTCAATTTTAAGGCTTTTTATTTATAATAGAATGTTATAGAGCTCCAAGCCCTCATGCCTTTTTCATTGAATCATTGCAACATCATTTTATCAGAATGGTGTTTGGGAGTATCTACTCTCAGGTAAGCAAGAGTTCCAAAAGTTATAATAAGGACCATTACACCTACATCAATAAAGACACGGGACAATTTGAAGTTGTCAACATTTACATATATGTATAATGGGTGATTATGGTTAGTGGTTGTTGCGGATCTATGGTTTATGATTTTGATGATAGAAAACATTCCTTATTTCTCTACGATTGCCTTACAAGCTAACCTTTCAGGTCCACACGATCAGACTGCAATCTGGAACCAGCTCAAGATTGGGTAGACTAGGTCTGTATCAGTTTGTAATCTTTTTCCTTTCTTGAGTCTGTTCTATTTGTTGTGGCATCTGATGATTTGTAACTTGGAAGATTTTCTGTTGTGCCCTAAAAGATTTATATTTTTGGTAACATCGTCCGGGATGATATTTATACTGTCCTGGATGATCTGACAAAAGTAGAAACCCTAATTAAGGCGTCCTCATTAAAGCAGTCGTCTTTATGCAAAACACTTCATCCTGGACGATTTTGTGTAGAAACCCTAATTAGGGCGTCCTCATTAAAGCAGTCGTCTTTATGCAAAACACTTCGTCCTGGACGATTTTGTATCGGCCAGGACGATCGGCTCAATTCAGCAAGAATTTGCCGCCATATCTACTTAGGAAAATCTTATTTTTGGATATCGTCCTAGTATATCAGCCTGGACTATAAAATATCATCCTGGCCGATCCAGGACAATTTTTCCAAAAATTTTCAGGCAATTTTGGAAAGCAATTAATGGGGATTTCATCCAGGCCGATCACAAGATCGTCCGGGATGATTAGACATCATCCAGCTTCATTTCAGGGCGATATTCAGGATGATTTTCCTCATATTTGAGCTAATCGGCCAGGACGTTATGCCTATCTCCTGGACGATAATGGAGGTAACTTGTATTAATGAGCTCGTTTTGAGAGCTTCTTTTTAAGCTATGGCAAGGCACTTTATAAGTGTCTTTGGCAACCATTGTAGCTTCGTTCTTGTGGGGGAAACTTGAAGAAAGATTGAAAGGGAGAGAGGAATGGGTGGAGTTTGAGAGGGAGAAGATCCTGCGAGGGGGAGGAACTCAAGGGAGTGTGGTGGGGGATCCACACGATTACTCCGGCAAACTCGCATCTTAGTACCATCGGATTCAAGGCTTGTCTTGAGGTAAGTTCACCAAAGGAGAAGATCACTTTGGTGTCAAAGGACCCGGCGACTCTGCCGCACCGGGGAAGGTGGAA
>NW_021319451.1:645605-694203 GCF_001605985.2 Dendrobium catenatum
GTCGTGGACGATCCAGGTCAATTTTTCCAAAATTTCTCAGGCAGTTTTGGAAAGCAATTAATGGGGATTTCGTCCAGGCCGATCGCAAGATCGTCCGGGATGATTAGACATCATCTAGCTTCATTTCAGGGCGATATTCAGGATGATTATCCTCATATTTAAGCTAATCGGCCAGGACGATATGCCTATCATCCTGGACGATAATGGCGGCAACTTGCATTAATGAGCTCGTTTTGAGAGCTTCTTTTTAAGCTATGGCAAGGCACTTTGTAAGTGTCTTTGGCAGCCATTGTAGCTTCGTTCTTATGGGGGAAACTTGAAGAGGAAGCTTGAAAGGGAGAGAGGAAAGGGTGGAGTTTGAGAGGGAGAAGATCCTGTGAGGGGGAGGAACTCAAGGGAGTGTGGTGGGGGATCCACACGGTTGCTCCGACGAACTCGCAACTTAGTACTATTGGATTCAAGGCTTGTCTCGAGGTAAGTTCACCAAAGAAGAAGATCTCTTTGGTGTTAAAGGACCCGGCGACTTCGCCGCACCGGGGAAGGTGGAAGTGATTTTGTAAGGGCTTCTCCGCCTAGCTGTGGGGGCTAAAGGAGAGTCATGATTTTAGTGCAATACTTGGAGGGTGCCTCCAAGGAGTGGACGTAGGTCAAGGTTTGACCGAACCACTATAAATCTGGTGTGTTCTTTTCTTATTATCGCTTCCGCATTTATTTTTCTTCCGCACTTTGTTTGTGGTGATTTTGGTTGGAGTTTTATCTTTGGATTTAAAGTTTTCCAAATCATCTCTCTCTTTTAATTAGCTTTGGGCCAGTTCTATAGGGCTTAACATCCCTAACGAACTTTTAGTGGTTCCCAACAACAAGACTTCTTTTGACAATAATACTCTATACATCTTTTTGTTGATTCTAAGCGAGCCATACAAATTTTAGATTAAATAAAGGTTTGATTAAAGCCTTCCTCATTTTCAAAGAAAGGATTAGAGAATCATAAATACTTAGATTTATAAGTTATTTTGTGAGATGAGCTAAAATAGTATAGTCTACTTTAGAAATTTTTTTATTAATTTCATATTGAGATTGTACAAGCTGAGGCAATGCTCATGTTTTTTGATTATCTATGAATTATTTCCTTAATCTATTGTGGATGCTCAAGGCAAAGAACTTTACCACTAAAAATATTTACTTGCAATATCTCTTCAGGGAAAGTAGTAGGATCATCTACTTCTTGATCACTGATTAGTTTTAAATTTTCATCCGGTGAGACATGAGAATTGAACATCTCAATTTCAATACTAATAGGATCACCCTATATTTGATAATATGGGAACACCAATAGAGAAATATTCAATAGATTCTTTAGGTTCATTAAAATTTATTTTTTACTTCCTCAAAATTTTTTTCTATTAAACTATTTGAATTATTAGCACGATGATCATAAGAAATAGGTATGATATATAGTAAATATTTTTTCATTCCTTTCTTTTTCTCAAGGGGGGAAAATAGAAATCATACAATATGAGTTGCATAAGAGATTTTAGTCCCTCATCCATATAGATTACAAGTTTATTTTTTACTACTTTACTTTCAATTTTATTCTTCTCTCTCTTTGAAACTGCAAAAGCCTAGCTATCTTGGACTTTCCTAAAATCTTTAGTTTTTTTTTTGAAAGATGCATAAAGTAATAACATTAAAATAAAAGTTACCTAATACAAACTAATAGCAACACAATCCTCCTTTAATAAATGAATAAAATAAGTAGGAATATGCTCCAAACTAATATCATCCTAAAAAAAATGACCACTAAGAGCATAGTTAGCACAAACATCCACTAACTTATTGTAATTCCTATTCACATAATTAAAAATAACATGATTAAACTCTTTAATAAAAGAAATAAATTCCAATCCAAAGCCCAGTTTGTGATTCTTCATCCTCTTGCTACAATTCTGACTACTTTTAATCACATTTGAATTGTCCCCTTCAATTATGATGCCTTTGTATTGTATCATCCAATCTTTGACAACACATTTTAAAGAATAAATAGCTTCCATTTCTAACTGAGAGATGTCCCAATGAGCACCATTGAAACTAAATGCAAAAGAATTGTTCTTTTACTTGGTATCCCCATCACCCCAATGGATCTAAAATGGAACTTAGTGAATCGCATATCCAATATGGTAGTTTTAAAGGGTTTCTTTTTCTTTCTAGTTTGTATTAGGTTTTTCTTATTTTAATGCAATTTGCATTTCTTCCAAAAAAAAAAAAAACTAAATGCAAAAGAAGCCTTCCTTTATGATCCCAAAAAACACCTCCAATTCCAACTTTACATGACGTTAATAATGAAGCATCAACATTGACTTTGATCCAATCGGGTGATGGAAGATGCCAAAAAATTTAGAACAATTGAATCGGTTAATTAGCCTCCCATAAGCATGAATTATTTCTATTTGACATAGAAATGAAAGCTACTCCAAGTGAATTCGCTGCAATATGTTACTATTTTCCTTATCTTCATGAATAAACTTATTTCTAGATTTCCAATAGAAAACAATCGATGCACAATAAATATTAGCAAGAAAAGTTTTTCTAGAAGCATTTTGCTCCAATAAGCTATAGCATTCAGTAAAAATTTCAAAAATGGGGATTAAAAAACCGCACTGATTCAAAATATTAACAATTTGAATTAGTTTAGAGTAGGTAACTGCCACATGTTCATAATCTTCTATTTTTATACATCCTGAAGGACATAAATTTCCCTCTTTTAATCTTTTGTATTCCAAAAAATGGAATGTAGTAATAGCCTTGTGATGAAATGTCCACTAGAATACTTCAATCCTTGGATTAAGTTTGATTTTCTTAATCCATGACCAATACATTTGCACAGCCGGATTACTCACAATAGGTTCAAATGCTAAAGCCGACAAAGATTTTCTAGTAACCTGAAATAAAATCTCAACTTGATCCTTGTTACAAATCGGATCAATCTAAATATTGCATATAAGCTTAATCAATTCCTCTCCAAAGACAAGATGTAGCTTCTCCATATCCCAATCCATTTTTAAAAAAGTGATCCACGGTTAAAACATCACTTTATAAATTAGAAAGAAACATAGGTCATTTACTTAAAGCTTTATCCAATAACCAAACATCTTCGATGACATTAATATCTTCCCCATTAGAAATCTTTCATCTAACTATTGGTTTTAGAGCCTTTACACCACTCAAAATGATCTTCCAAGCATTCGACATGTTAAGCTTCAAATCTGAATTCCAACAAGACGAACCATATTTTGATTCCAAGCCTTTATGTAGCAGTGAACCATCTTCATTAAAAAACTTCTATGCAACCTTCACCCTTAAAGAATACACCTTCTTAACACAAGAATGAATACCATGGCCCCTTAAATGAATTGGCTTGCACAAAGATTCCTAGTACTCGTAATGTAATCCACTTCTACTTTCATTTTTATGCCAAATAAATTCCCTAAAAGCATTATCAATTTCAGCCAAAATACCAACAGGTGCAAGAGAATAAGTGTAATAAAACATCAGGATTGAAAGAATAATAGATATGGTAAGGATAAATTTCCTTGATAAAGTAATAAATTTGTTTCCCTAAGTATTAAGCTTTCCAAAAACATTATCCAACGTGAACTTGAAATCCGTTGCCACAAGTCCCCTCAAAGAAATCTTCACACCCAAATAATTAAATTCTTTAATAATTTTAAAACCTAATACCCAAGCAATACTTTTCTTCCTTCTTCTCTTCACCACTTTACCAAAAAAAACTAGATGGATTTTTGAAAATTTATTTTTTGAACCGACTAACTACAATAATCCAAAAGGATACTTCTTATCTTCTTTACCAATTTTAGATTAGCTATAGAAAAAATCAAAAAATCATATGCATAAAGCATATGAGAGATCCTTGGAGCATTTGGATGAAATTTAATCCCTATCTCATTCTCTCCTTGTATTAAAGAATTTGATTAAAGTTGGAAACATAAAACAAAGATAAAAGGAGATAACGAACAACCTTGATGAAATCCACTTCAAGCACTGATCCAATTTGAAGAATTCGCATTGATTAAAATAGAAAATCTTGGATTTTCTACACATTCCATTATATGATTAGAGAAATGTAAAGGAAAGCCTAAATATTTTAAAGTCCGCTCCAGAGTTCTCCAAGACATACTATCATATGTTTGTTCCATATTTATTTTGAATGAAACCAATCCTTTGGATGATTTTGAAAATCTAAATTTATGAAAGATTTATTGAGTAATTAAGACATGTTTTGATAAGGAATGGCCCTTTAGGAAAGCTGATTGATTTGCTGAAATGAGCTTTGGAAGAATAAAAACAAATTTATTAAGAAGAATCTTAGCCACAAGTTTATAAATACTTTTACATAAATTCATTTGCCTGAAATTTAAGGGAATCATAGGCTTATCCACCTTTGGAATGAGCACAATCAAAGTATATTTCCAATTGGCATCCATTTTCCCAGTAGAAAAGAAATGCTTAATAGCATTCCAAATATTGGTTTTAATAATAGACCAATAAGCTTTGACAAAAGAGTATGTAATACCATCTACACCTGGTGAAATTCCTCCACCAAGTTAGTTGACAACTCTCATAACTTCCTCCATGAATAGCTCGGTTTTAAGGATATCACTATCATTTTCATTCAGAAGAGATCTTAGAGAGGGCCAGCCATTAAAAGAGCAAGCTCTAGCCTCCCACTTGGATTCAAAGAAACTGAAAAAATACTTTCAATATGATCTTGTTCCTGTACCAACAATCCATTTTTATATTTGATTTTGAAAATTTGATTAGTATTCCATCTAGCACTTGCAAAAGAATGAAAAAACTTAGAATTCAAATCCCCATCTTTGATCCATTTTACCTTTGCCTATTGCCTCCACCATGTGTTCAACTGAGAAAGTGTGTTGTTCAGATCATTTACTTTTGATCTGAGAACCAGAATCTTCTCCTCAGAAAGACCTCCAACAAATGCTTCATCCATTTGCAACTCTAAAATTTCCTTCTTAAGTGTTTCCTTCAATTGATTAAGATCTTTCAACTTGGATTTACTCTAGTAGTATAGAGCCTTTAAAGCCCTCTTAAATTTGATGTTTAGAATATCAAAATGATCACCCACAATACTGTTCCACAAATTTTGAACTATGGCAGCTAAAGCAAAATGAGAAGCCCAAGCGAGTATCTTCAAATTTGATGTTCAAGTTTGATTTCAGAGCACCATTCCATAGCTTCAGTATAATTGGGCAATGACCTGACACCACTCTAGGAAGATGATGAACTACATATAACGGAGAAGAATTAATAGCAGTAGAATTTATAAAGCATATGTATAATCTTTCTACAATATGTGCTCCTCCTGCTTTGTTGGCGCACCTAGTGAACTTTTGTCCAATAAAATCCACTTCATGATAATCACTATTAGTTAAAAATAATTTCATTTCCTTTGGTCCTTGGGAAAACAAAAACCTTTTCCCTCCCCTTTTATCATCTTTCGACAACAAGCAATTAAAATCACCACCCACCACAGATGGCCTATCTTTGGAAGCAAAATCATCCAAGTTATTGGATAACGCCCTTCTTCTATAAATATATTCATTCCCATATACTATAGAAATCCTCCACACACCTTTAATGTGAATTTCTAAATCTCCAATCACACATTGATATGAAGAATATAAAGAAGTAAAAGAAGCAACATTAGTATTCCAAAGCACCAATATTCCACCTGACATTCCATCTGGAGGAAGATGAAAAAAATTCCAATCTACTCCAATGTGTGAATTAATAACCTTTTTATCCATAGAACAAACCTTTGTCTCTAATAAACCAATGAAAATCACACCATTCTTCTTCGCAAATTCTTTAAGATATAGAGAAGCATAAACTTCCCTAGCTCCTCTACAATTCCAAAAAGCAATTGAATTCACTGATTGGAAGGGGAGCAAACCCCGTCTGCCTTGTCTTTATTCCGTACATCCAATTTTCTACATCTAGTCATTAGCTTAACTGGGCCAAGCATCTTAAGTTCCTTACCCAATTTTCTTTTGGCAGAAGTAGTACCAATCTTATTATTATCTTCAAAATTTGCAATATCATTATTTTTTTAGAAATAATATTGCAATATCCATCCACCTACCCAACCAAAGCACCAACAATAGTAGTTACCTCATCTTCTAAATTATTTAGAGCATTAAACATATTTTTCTTTAGAATATGAGGGAAAGGAATTGAGTTACTTTTCTTACTTGTATTAGAGTCAACATTAACCACAGGAACTATAACAACATGTTTCAGCTTGCATTCAATTATTTCTCCATCTTCAATTGATTCACCAGTTTTTGTAGCAGCAGAGACTTCATTGATTTCAGTAGAAATAATTACATTATATTCAGCAACAGCATCTTCATGATTTAAATTTGAGCCAGCATCAACATCTAGGATAGATTTCATCTTGCCAATAGTTAATTCTATCTTTGATAGCCTCATCACCTTTAATAGCAGCAGACATTTCATTGGTTTTAGTAGGAATATTTCCACAAGATTCAACAATAGCATCATTACATCTTTAAGTTGAAACATCAATATCTACAGAATCAAATTTCACCTTTTTGTTATCAACAACAAAATGATTCTCATTCCTAAATTTGGGTGCAAACAAATTTCTTCTCGCGGCATTACTTCTCTTTTTCCCATATTTGACATGAACCGAAGGTTCATATCCTTCTTCTAAACATTCAACAGCTTTATCTTCTTGACAAATAGTAGCATCACCAACATTTCCAACATTTATCACTTCATGATTAGCAGCAACAACAGTAATTGAAGGCTCAAACAGAGCCTTCCATTCTTTGTTCAGCACCACTATAATTTCTTAACAGTTGCTTATTAGGTGACCAATTTTTCCACACTTGAAGCAAAGTTTAAAATTTCTCATATTCAATCTTTTGATATAATCTACTATAACAACCTTCCACCCAAACACCTAATGGAAGTTGCTTATCCAGCATGATTTGAACACAAACTCTAGCAAATTCTCTCCTACTCCATTGAAACATGTTTCCATCTAATTAAAAGGGCTTTCCCACTTGAGATGCAATTCTGCATATGTTGATCTCATTCCAACATTGTAATGGTAGAATAGGCAATTTAATCCACACAGGAGAAGAAAGACTTTTCGGAGAGTTTGGAGAGAAAGTTGGTGCCCACTTATCAATACCAACTATATGACCTTTAACAAACCATGGTTCCTCCATCAAGATTGATTCCAAAAATTAACATCATCACATGAATAAAGAAGCCAATCTAATCCCAACATGGTGAGATAGACTTTTTAAAAAACAACTCCATTGTCTTCTTAACTCAAGATTAATCACATAAAAAGGGATGTTGTCAACAAAAACGTTGATGACTAAAGCATTCTCCATTCTTTTAGTGTTTTCCAACACATTCCCCATGTGTAATTTAATAGCTTTTCCATCCTCGATCAAAAAGGATCTTGGGTCTATATTATCAACTTTCAAATTTGATTTTTGAGCCTAAGCATTGATCTTCAAATTACCCATATTATTAATTGTTCAGGCGCAAAAACCTCATTACACACTTAATTTGCATAATTCAACTCCCCTGAGATATAATGATGAACCTTCTCCAAGTCGCTGGATTTAAGAGAGGAGTTAAGAAAAGCTCTGTAAGGACAGGGAATAATCACCTTATCTGCACTTACAAAAGAATTATCCACCACAACAACACTACCAAATCCATTTTCACCTTTAGTGAGTTGATTTCTATGACTAGCAGGATTTAAATTAAAAAAATATGCTCACATGAATCATCAATTTGGAAGAAGACGAAGCCTATAAATTCAGACTTACCAAATCTAAATTCAAATTTTTAGAGAATTTGGGACTTTTAATACCCTCATCAAACATAACATCCTTGCCCTTCCCAATCACCAGAAGCTCCTTCTTCTAATTCAATAAGGCATCTTCATTAATGATCAAAGGCTTCTCTATAATAGTAAGATTATGATTCCTCATAAATGATGAAACATCTAATAAAACATTAGCAGAAGGTTTAATAGGAGGCTTCAACATCGAGAGAATTGTCCTCCAAGAACCCCCAGATGAATGACAAGCATCACCCATTGGATGAACGATAGATGATCAGAGAACGACCACCGCTGAGGTGGGGTTGCACAAAAACAAAAGAAATAGAAATTTGAAATTTGCACTCCCTCTAGAAAATGACTCTCTCTCTCTCTAGAAAATGGCTCCAAACAAAATATTATTTAAATTAAGAAGAGTTGTATTTTAAATATTTAGTTGTATTATTTGAATCAAGAAAATGGCTCCAAATGAAATATCTCCTAAAATCTTTAGTTGGAGTTGTATTTTAAATGCTTTTCCTTAAAAGCTACTAAATAACCCAAGATGGGACTCTATACCCTCTGAGGTACCTGAGTAGATGAACGATATTCTTTTTAATATTAATTTTGAATAATTTGATAGGATGACATTGCAGCCATCATCATGCTTTATAAATGATGGGGGTATATAAAGCTCACTAATCATGCATTTAAAAAATTCCTTACTTAAAATATACTAAATACACATTGGGTATCACAATTGCCCCATCTTTAATGTTTTTATAAGGCTACTCCTTGAAGGTGATGTTTTTAGTTCATGACCCAATCTATGTTAACTTGGATAATAATTTGATTTTCTCAATTTGCCCACTTTTTTCAACCTCTTAGGTTCATGTAATATAAACTAAGATTTTTTAAGAGGTTTTTAAAAATAATTTTAATTACTACCATTTTAAATGAATATATTTTATTTATAAGTGACTTAGACTTCTTCGTGCTTGCTTTTTGAGCATGATTAGATTGTGTTTTGACTGACTGATCATAATGATATTTATTATAATATTGATACTAAAAAGAATGAGCTTGATTTTTTACTTGCATCTTCATCAATTATTTACCATATCAATTATAGAAATCGATCTAAATTTCTTTTCTAATACTCTTTAAGGAAACAAATTCTTAGAATCTAATGAAAGTTGATCATTAAGAAATGGTAATTCATAAGCTTCCTCTTTGATATTAGAGGCTTTGCTACACAACTTTTCAAATATTTTGATTATGAACCCTTTAAGCCAGAAATCTATCAGGTCATGTATTTTTTTTTATGAGTATCTCTATAACACGTTTCTTTTATAATTGAGGCTCTCACTTTATACTGAGAATCTTCTAACACATGGTTTTATCTATAAAATTTTCCTAGACTTTCAAATTCTCAACCACCAAATCCCAAATAGTGACATGATGTCTTGCTCCAACAAATATTTTTATCAATAAGAAATCTAATTTAGCAAAGGTACATACAAATTCATTAGTCAATTTTATGTACCAATAAAATGTAACTCATGATAGGTTGTTAATAAATTATCTAAACAAAAATACATGACTTCCCCCAGCATTACAATAACTAGCTTTTGTTGCAACTCGGGCTTCCAACTTTATTATTTTGAAGATAACAAATAATATTGATTAATCATTTATTTCTCTTAATGTTTGCAGTGCATATTTTGTTTGTATGTTGACTTATAGTTTAGGTACACAATGCACCATTCTTTGAAGATTCAAGGCTCAAGATTGTATAGAATTGGTTATATTAAATAAGTATGTAATTTTTATTTTTTGAGTCAATTCTTATAATGATGTATTTTAGATTGGTGACCATGCACACACAGGGGAATCAAAAATAAATATTAAATATTTTATTTTTTTGTACATTATATTGTACAATCAGGACCGTATTATATGATTTGGATTATACTTTTTGGTCTGGTGTAATAGAAATTAATTAAAATATTTTTTCCTAAAAAAATATTTTTAAAATATAAATAATTATATAGTATGAACACCACATCGTATTAGACGATTTGTTATAATTAGAAAGCTCACCTTCCATTAAATTAGGCAAAAATTTGAATTTAAAAAGTTATTTAGATTGTACTATATGATTCCAATCGTGTTGTAGGATGTTTAAGACTTTGCCTATTTTAATCATGTGATTATTCAATTGAATCTAATTAAATTTAATATTCTGATTGTACTGTATGAACTGGATAGTACTGTACGAGCAATAGAGATGATATTGGTCATCCCTTGCTTCATCTCAGACGAACTACATTTTTATTGAAGTGTTCGTACAATACTAACTGGATATCATACAATACGAACATGCAAATTGAGCTGTTCGTATAGTACAAACTAGTGATTGTATTGCATTTTTATTGAAATGTGTGTACAATACTAATTAGACATTATACAGTACGAACAGGTAAATTAAACTATTGATACAGAACTAACTAGTGATTCGTACAATATTAACAGGTCAAATTTTGCACATCGTACTGGATGATCCTATTATCATACTATATGATATTTGACAGCTAAAATGATTTTTAGTTTTTTTTAGGCCCTCTATTTAAGGTTTTTGAAAAGACTTTATAAGAGTCTTTCGCATCCATTGAAGCTTTATTTTTATGGAGAAAACTTAAAGAGAGAACTTGAAAGGGAGATAGGAAAGGGTGGAGTTTGACAGATGGAGAAGATCCTTGGTTGGGTTTCAAGGGAGTGTGAAAGAGATTTCACACCGTTTCTCTGACAAGCTTACACCTTAGTACCATCATATTCAGGGTTCATCTTAAGGAAAGTTTTGGGAAGAAGATGATCTCTTTAGTGTCAAAGGACCCAGCTCCTCTGCCACATTGCGAAAGGTGGAAGTGATTTTATAAGGGCTTTTCCGTCTAGCTATGGGAGCTAAAGGAGAATCATTAAAGGTTTAGTATAATACTCGGAGGGTGCCTCTGGGGAGTGAATGTAGGTCAAAGTTTGATCATACCACTATAAATCTGGTGTGTTCTTTCATTTATTATTTCTACACTTTATTATTTTCGCATTTATTTTTGTTACGATTAATAATGTGGGTGAAATTGATAATTTAACTTTTTATTGTGAATGTAAAGATTATTTGTTGCAATCAATTAATTATCAAATGTGGCACATGATTCAAACTAGTTGTTTTGTACCGTCACGTATGATAGATGGACTCAAAATTAATATTCCTTTTACTAAATGGAGTAGAATATAACAAAACAATGCATAATTAAATGCTAAATGCTTGAATTATTTTTTTATGCGTTTAATTCTGACGATTGCATGAGAATCTCTATATGTACTAATGGAAAAGAAATTTAGGATAGATTATGCATTACATACAAAGGTACTAGTGAAGTCAAGCAATTTAAATTGAATATTCTAAAGCATGATTATGAACTTTTTAGCATGAAATCGTATGAGATGATCTTAGACATGTATACTAGATTTAATCAAATTGTGACATCATTAAATGATTTAGGTAGAGAACTTTCAAACTTTGAATGGGTTAATAAAATTCTATGTTCTCTACTTGATAAATTTGATGCAAAGTTACCACTATATGTGAATCAAAAGATTTGAATGCTTATTCTTTAGTCAATCTATAGGCTCACTCACTGCTTACGAGCAAAGTATGAGTCAAAGACTTTTAGATGCAGGTGATGAGAAGACTATAGTGCAAAAAGATAAAGATATGGATGAATGTGGCTTAGTAGATGATGAGAGTAAGAAGATATCATTAATAACAAACAAATTCAAAAGTCTATTGAAGCACAAGCATAAGCATCAACAAAAGTAGAGCAATGATAAAAATGGTAAAAATTTTAAATTTTCTTATAAAGTTATCTGATTTTTATGCAGGAAATTGGGACATTTGAAGTTTGAATGCCCCAACTTAAAAACTTTTCTTGCGAAGGAAAAGAGTAAAAATAAACTGATTGGAATATGCGGAAAAGATAAAAAGCAAAAAATCTCCTAGGTAGATCAAGCTTTTGAATCATCTTAGCAGGAGCAAGATGATGAGTTATAAGCATGTTAAGGTTTCTTTGTGTGTTTTGTTTATGTGTTTTTGTTATTTGTTTATCTATTTTATGTGTTTAATTTTTATTATATTTGAAGGATAATTTTATGTTTTTGTTTCTTTATTATGTTTTTAACTTTTTGTGTTATTTTATCTCTTTTTTTTTATAATGTCAAAGGGGGAGAAAGTATTATAATTGGTTGTATTTATATTTTATTTTTTAAACCTAAATAATAGAAAAACATAAAACATAAATACAACCAATTACAATATAGCTTTGAAATGCTTGATGGGAACTTGTTGGAGCTTTCTAAGTGATGCTTAAGAGTTAGCTTTCTATTATGACTTTGTATTCTACATTCTCCCAAATAATGTGCACATATGAATCAAGTAATAAAGTGTATGAGATTATGTCAATCCCACGAGAAAATTAATTTACAACAACTAACTCTAGTACTATTTACCCCAGCCATAAAATTTATCCTACATAATTAAATAAAGGGTACATGCAATAACTACTGAGAAATGATAAAAATAGTGAAGATAAATAGAATTAAAGTTATTCTAGTCAATGATAGTGAATTAACTAATATTTTTTGATACACACACTTCTATAGTAGTTATAGATTATATCATAAGCACCCTTAAATCTCTATCAAGTTTATAAGTGTATAAATAATGGTTTATAGGCATTCTATAATGATTATATATCCATAGAATATAGAATCCTACTCATCCTTTATCAAGATATGAAAGTATTCCATCTTATTTCTTATTATCATTTCATTATTCCTCTATCAAGGCAACATATCAAACTAAATTTAAATTCAAACATGGCCATTACATAAGTTAATTGAATCATGAGGGAAATTAAGAACAACCATTCACATTTATATTCAATGTTCTACATTGGGATATACATAGATTATTCATGCCATCGACTCAAAATAAGGAGCTTTAACCAGCCATAGAAATAAGTTGAAGAAAAACACTTTTCATTATATGCTAAAGAAAAAGTTCAAACATAAAAGATGAATAAAATATCACCCAAATTGAACAATCTCAAATAGATCCTATAGATGGACACTTGATAGACTGAAACATCGTTAGACTTTCTCTCTCTGCACTCCTTTCCACTCATAATTGTTATTTTGATCACTATGAGAATGACCAACCACTCCTATAGGGATTTAGTGTTTGAGTTGCATGAACTTTAATGTTTGTTTATTAAAGACCAAATGTGGAATTTAATTGAATTTTACCATATATATATATATATATATATATATATACTTATCTCAGGACGGTATTTTGAACAGTGCAGATCGGCCTGGCCGATCTCACTATCGTCCCGGACGATTCTTGGAGGAAAATCCAAGCCAGAGAAGAATAGTAAGGGAACGAGGTCTCACAGTCAATACTCAGGAAATTTAGAACAAAATAAAGGAATATATTTACCTAAAACTGAACAAATGAATGGCGGTTTTGAGATATCTTTTTAGCAACTTTGCTATTAAAACACAAATTATATTAATTTTACAACTAATTTTTTATAATTTTGTAGCACTAAATAGGAGAAACTATTCAGTACAGATGTCAAACGTCGTCTAGAGACCAACTAGAATGAGCCACGTCAGTACCGTGGCTCGGTACTGCTCATTATGATTGGTCTCCGAATAAAGATGCATTCGGCGTCAGCATGCATGGAATAATTTCTCCGTTAAATAGAGCCATCATCACCACCTGATAGAAGGAAGAAAAGTTCCCATTTACTATCATCTTATAGTAGAAACCTCTTCTCCTTCACCACCTAAAAGATTAAGAGAATGTATTCATGGGTGCAGCTAAGCTAGAGCGAAGGAGAGAGAGAGATGTGCTCAAATCCCTGGTGTTCAAGGAATCAGCAGCCTTGGAGTCTTTAAAGATCGGTGGCTACAACTTCAATGAAGGCCTTGATCTTGCCGCCTCCTGAACTCCATGGTCTCAATTGGCTTCCATGCCACAAACGTGGGAAAATAGGTAATTAGCGACCAACAAAATTGGCCGCTAAAAAGGTTAATTTGGACGCTAAAGCAAATAGCGAACCAAAAATATTTGGGTCGCTGATTTTTCGCAGTAGCCTCATCGCTGAGGCTTTTAGCGACCAAAAAGTTTTTTAGGTTGCTAAATTAGCAACCACTAATTAGTATTGGTCAATAAAATTTGACATATTAGCGACCATTAATTTTTTGGACGTTAATTAATATTTATTTGGATTCTATTTAATAATTAATTTTATTTATTACATTTTTCCTATAGCGACCAAAATAAAAATTGGTCGCAAAATGAACAACCAAAAAAACTACATGCCCCTTTAATTTCATTAAATATTGATATATATATTTATGCATATAAAATTTGTGATATTTAGTAAATAAAAATATTATCCATTTGTTATGCATTGGCTATAACAATTAAAGATCAATCCATCACTCCTTTATATTGCAATTTATTAAATAAATTACATTATAGAGAAATAATACAAATTTTATTAGCTTGAAGCAATAATAATAAAAAACTTAGAATTAAAAAAAATTATATTTATTCATGAGTATCATTGTTAAAAATTTGTTATGAAAAAATGAAAATTGAATTCATTCATATATTTTTACAAATACATCCATCAATTAATACAAAAAATATAATCTCAGATATCATTAATCATAAAATCTTAATGTTTACAAAATGATAACATCTAATTAACATAAAAATCTTTTATTAAATTTTATGTAAATAAATATAAAATTACAAAATTATTGTTTTTTCCCTCATATAAACTATATTAAAAATAAATGACATCATCAATCTATAATCATGCTAGCGCAAATCAATATCCTGTACTACTACAGTGTGGGATCCAGCTCCATATCCATCAATACACATTTGAGATGCAAAGAACTTTAACTTGGAGTACAAGTAGGCAACCCCTACATAAAAATTTTATAAACAAGATTACCATAATATTTCAATAATTCTGAGATAATTCAAGGCAAAAATGTAGGAAACTTGAATACTACATTATAGTATGATGCAAGAATTCAAAAACCAATTGCGTTCTCAAGGAAGGAAGTTCATCTCCTCCTATATAGCCACAACTAAGTGATTGTAAGCTACAATCCATGCATTCTTCATCTCTATGCTCCACATATGAGGAACATACTCTTTTATCATCTCCAGCAGAGCAAAATCTGGTAACATGTAAGAACAAATAAAATATTAAACACTATAATACATACGAGTAAAAAAATATTGTAGTTTGGATATTGTATTAATTCATCATGGCAATACCTCGAAATGTTCATCAAATACACCATACACGACGCGTTTGAGACCAATTTTCTTCATTGTCGTTTCCCTCATAGTAACCTTCCCAGTAGTTCTGAGTTTTGCTGCTTCTTCACATGTCTGTAATCACAACAATTATCCTAATAAAACAATAATGGTCATGAACTCTGCACAAGTGAGGAAGATGATTGGGGGTGTCAACAAACTACCATGATGAAGACAGAAATTGCATGGACTTTGAGCTTGGGGTTCTTCTCAAGTGGAATCTGTGAGTCTCGCATGAAGGAGAAGAGCTTTGCAGCCAAGGGTGCAATCTCAAACATCCTGAAAAATTAATACATGTTGTGAAGTTCAGTAAAACAGCTCTTGTAGATGAAAAGTTTCACATCTTACCTTAATAAGAACTTGAGACCAAGCGTAGCTATATCCTTCTTCATTGTGTTCCACGATTTCAACATAAGAGCTTCTTCTTCTTCACTGAAAGCTATCAATTCTGACCCGTCTAAGCCATTGACTACAAAACATGTGTAGACATAAGAAGAAAAAGAGAAATTTTATCCAATTAATCTGTTCTGTCATAGAGTTTAACCACAAATTTTAGAGCCAAAGATAAGAGATCATTTAAAAGAGGAGCTAGGCATCATACAGAATACAGAGGTGAAAGCACTGTTATGGAAAAACAAAAATAGTATAAAAAAGATTCATGATAAATCCATTCACGTTCTTACATGAATGAAATTATCTTCTCCTCCAGCAGCATTCCCAGCTCCTTTATTGGACATAAAAATGGAGCATAGCAAAGGTAAAACATCTCTATAAATCCTTACTAGGTGAGGTTCTTGGAGGATTCATCAAAACATGTGCAGACGCAAGTCGCGGTCTGCAGCATAGCAACAAGTGAGCTACTAATTGGTATAAGGAATTACTGGACGCATGCTTTCAAGTTGCATCATCATATAAATAACTGAGAAAACAGTAAAATAACTAAAAAGAACCTAAATTACCAAGCTAAGAAATAGCCTTAAATCAACAAAGGCATGCAATTCTATCGACTGAGATTAATCTCTCAGCATACTCTTAAGAAAAATTAATGGAAGATGAATATCTTTATCCAATTCTATAATAATATAGATGCTATAGAATATTAAATTGACTTACAACACATGAAAATTGAAAAAGAGAAAAAAAGGAAAAAGTGTAGTATAGAGTAATAAGCAGAAAAGTAAGTCAAAACTTGAACTCCAACTTGTCAGCATAATCTAGCTTGCTAAAACCTTGTTGAGATCAAGGCGTGGCAGAATCTCAGCATTAGGTGTGGTGTACAGGTGATGGGGAGGAGTAGAACAGGGAAGAGAATGTTGGAGGCAAGAAATCTACTTCTTAGGGTTTGGTGATGATTGTGGAACACAAATCCAATCTGAAGCCATTCATAAATATGACTACACCAAATCAAATGAAATGAATGAATGTAATATATATTACTCACTAACATGATTTATAAATTCAAGCAAATCTTTTTATGTGAATGGGTTAGCAATATCCATAATATTAACAAAAGATAGTCACAAAAGAAATATGTGTATCACTGAACTCAAATAGTTTATACACAAACTTATTAGATTCTTAGAAACATTCACATGAGAAATATAAGTAAGAAACTAAGCACAAGCATCCAAAGGAGAAGCACAAACATTTACGATCTTAGTAAGCATAAAAATTGGACAAAATAACATGAACTTATGTATCCAGAAAACCATGGAATGTTCTGCTTCGAGGTAGATCACATAGGGAAAGTTGAAATTCCAAAGGGATATAGTAATGAAAGAATGATAATACACAATTTTTCCAATGTTATTTATGACATCAAATAACAGAATTTCCAAATTTTAGCGTCTAGTTTCTTAGACAACAAAATGATGTATTTGATCTTACATGTAGGAAATAGAGGAAGAATAACATTGACGAACTTTGAAAAAGCAATTGGTAAACAAAGCATATATTAATTTGCATCAGGAACCACATATTCAAAACTCCAGCATAATAAATTATTGAATATATAATAATCTCCATTTCTAATAACATAATTATATGAAGACCTAGAGAAAATTCTCCTTGTTATGTAATTTCAGAGCAAAGCTTAGCTTCATCTTAAGGATATACTTATATTATTCTCTCCGAATGAACTCAACAAAACATGCAACAAATGCTAGCATACTGGTAGTAAGGGAAAAACATATACCTGATCCGGCTGTGCAACATTAGAGAAAATAACATCCACCATTCCAACTAACATGTGATATTCAGTAGGATGTCCATCCTCAATTATTAGAATGACATTGGTGCACTTCTTTGCCATGTTTACTAGGTCCCTACCACTCCTATTTGAAAATTCAAGAGCATAGACCATACTAGTCTGCCAATATAAAATAAGTTTAGGTGTTAGGCAATAAAAAATTGAAAGAGGACCCAACTTCTCACTACGAACGAGATTTACCAGCCCAACAATATTAGAAACATGTGATATTGTAGTCCCTGATACAGCCCCGAGGTACAATACTCGAGAGCCAGGAGCCTAGAAGATTATAAAACCATTATATAAATTTTACAATGTATGAAGAAGATATGTTATTTTCTTTGTTCCAAAATAGAAATGAAAATGTATAGCTTTGAAAAAAAAAAAAACAATAATGTATAACTTAATCCCAACAACCAGAACATTTACATAACATTATGCATTGCAAACATTGGTAATAGTGTTTTATAAATGAATTTTCTAGGCATGCTCAGAGAGAAATCTTGGTTGCTGCAATTCAGATTATCAAAATGAAAAAAAAAGGTAGAAGAGTTTTCTTTAAAAGAAAGCTTGCAGACTAGAGTTCAAGAATCATTGGATTAGTTGAAATTTTCAAAAGGGGCTCACTAGGTAAAGTTTAGAAGTGATCTCATCTAAATAAGAACAAAGAAGATGGGTGACTTCAAACCATTTTACATGCCATAACAAAAGGTGAATTCAAAAGCCATCCATTAAAAGGGTAAATTCTACTTGGCCAGCCTTTTCTATTTCTAATTCCCTGCTTGGGTTTGCACTTTATAATAAAGCTATCATCATAATCTGTTTAAAGGCTATATTAAATAAATAGATCACAATCAAGTCATATTTCACTTAACATTCAGTTATGCATTCATATTTGGCAATCAGATACATATAAAAACAAATTTTATAATGAAGTTTTTCTATAACAAAAGTAAATTTTACATGCCATTACGCACTATCAGGTTCTGTATACTTGGAATTGTAGACATAAAGTAAATTGAACACACAAGTCTTTGTAACTGTTGTTAACTAGTTATCTATTTGCGTTCAACTAGAAGCTTTCTACCTAGACAAAACCTGATAGTGCCTCTTACAACTTAGCTTGGACTTTGTTGATTATTGTTCGAACATTTGGTAGTAGAATGGTTATTCCTATAGGGCAGCAAGACCAAAAAAACAAAAAGTTTTTTCCTATTCTGGACCTAATACTTCCCTAGTTGGTACAATTTTGCATATAGAAGGTCACGCCTAGCTTAGATATCCCTATTGGAGGCCATTCCTGCTGTGTGCAGTAAAACAGAACAAGGCAGCCAAGATCTGAATCTGAACAGCACTAGTGGCCTGGATTGCAATGGCTGTGAACAGTTTGTTGTCCTATACACCAAGATAGCCGATTGAAAGATAATGATGAAGTTTTGAAAGTAAATAAATAAATATTACTGCTTCTCAAGCCTGCAAGTACAATAACAACAACATCAAGCCTTTATCCCACTATGTGGGGTCGGCTACATGAATCCTTTTTTCTCCATTGTGTCCTATTAAAGGTCAAATTCTCATTTAAATCTAATAAAGAAAGGTCATTCCTAATATTTTTTAACCAAGTCTTTTTAGGTCTGTCTCTACCTTTCAAAACATAAGTCAAATCTAATACCTCTACTCTCCTAACTGAGTCATTGGAAGGCCGCCATTTTATGTGACCAAACCATCTAAGGCGACTCTCTCTAATCTTATCTTCTATTGGAGCTACTCCAACCTTTTCACGTATATGCTCATTTCATATCCTATCTCTAATGGCAAAGCCACTCATCCACCTGAGCATCCTCATCTCTGCCACACTTAACTTAGTATTATGCTTCTCTTTTAATGGCCAACATTCAGCACCATAAAGCATTGCAGGCCTCACTACCATCTTATAGAATTTTCCCTTAAGTTTGACGGGTAATTTTCTATCACACAATAAGCCCGATGCATTCCTCCACTTCAACCATCCAACTTGAATTCTGTTGATAATATCCCCATCAATTTCACCATCACTTTGAACAATAGATCCAAGATATCTAAAACGTGTACTCTTATTAATGACTTGATCGCCCAAAGTCACAATCCCCTCACTAGATCTATTACTACTAAAATTATCTCAAAAATATTTTTGTTAATATTATTTAAATGCCCCTATCTAATCCTAGAATATTGTTTTACTTTATTTTTTATTTTCTGCCTCTTTATCTTAAAGTCCAAAACTAATAATCGATGTTGGGTACATAAATTTTCACTCGAAATAACTTTACAATCTCTACAATCTAAATGATCTAATTTTCTTATAAGAAAATAGTCAATCTGGGTTGTACTATATCCATTTTTATAAGTGATGAGATGCTCATTTCTTTTCTTAAATAAGGTATTAGCAATTGAAAAATCATAAACTAAATAAAAATCTAATATGGTCTTGCCACCTTCATTTGTTATTCCAAAACCATAGCCACCATGAATGTTTTTAAAATCATCTGCCTCTGCACCAACATGTCCATTTAAATCTCCTCCAATAAAAACTTTTTCTTCTAGAGGTATCTTTTGTAATAATTCTTCTAAGTCATTCCAAAAATTTAATTTAGAACTCATATCCAAACCTACTTGAGGAGCATAAGCACTTATAATATTAACAATCTTATCATCAACAACAATCTTTAAAGCTATAATTCTAGCTCTAATCCTATTAATTTTTATAACATTATCCTTCAAACTCTTATCTATAATAACACCTACCCCATTTCTTGTGTTAACTCAAAATTAACTGTGCGGATATGACGACCCGTATCAACCGCAAAGAACTTCAACTTGGCTCTAGGACATCAAATGAACCATTTTTTATGAAAAAAAATTCCAAAAATGAAATAAGAGTTTTCTTCCAAAACCAAATTGGTTGGCTGATCATAAACATTTACTTGGCATACTTTTTGGTTCTAATTGCTAGGAAATATATATTAAAAATGCAAGCATAATGCAAGAAATAACTGTCTACATTCCATAACTTAGAAGTGATTATTAAAACTTGCAATTCAAACTTGTAAGGTATATTACTAGACAACTAATTGTACAAAGACCAATTAAAAGATACTTGAAACAATATAATATGAAAACACTGAAATAAATCAGACTCTAATCATCATTTGATAAGTCTGACCCTACAAGAAGAAATTTATAGTATTAGTCAAACAATTTTTTTATATGTTTTAATAAATTTTACTGTGCTTGTTCTAAATACTTACCATCATCATTAGGTGGCTGCATACCTAATTTTCTACTACCTTTTTTAACCAATCTATATTTTTTTGTTGAGATTTAATGTTCTTACTTTGTTCCTTATATTTCTCTTGTATATCTTTTAAACTGGTTTCAAGCTCGATCTCTCTCTCTCGGACGATGCATTTGATCTGACAATTTAAGGTTCCTTTATAGGCTTTGGCGCATAACCAAGGCCACGAATATATGATGACGTTTTACCTAAAACTTCAGCACAAATTATTGCCTCATCAACTATTCCTCCATCGTCAATAATTTTATCACGAATTTCCATCATCTTGTTCTGTATGTTTTAAGAAAAATCAACAAACAAAAATATGAAATATTACTAATAAATCTATTCTAAAAAATTAAATTTATACTAACATATTTTGCCTGACAATCTTCAGAAACCCATTTCTTTTCATTATCAGTAAACTCCTCCTTGTATAACTCAATCGTGCTTAATTTCTACACCGTAATAAAATATATATCACAAATTAATAGTTTTTAAAATCTAAACAACTAAAAAATTATAAATACCTGGTCATATAAATGAGCTACGAGGGACTTTGTGCCTATTCAGTGAATGACCTTCAACATCGAATGATTTCGTGAGTTTGATTCCGATTTTTTCTGTATTTAAAAATATTTGATTCAACATAATATAACAAACAAAAAAATAATTAGCGGCAAAATTTAATCTTCATGTGCTTGAAATTAGAAGATTTTTACATTAATGTCTTTTGTGTATATGTTCATCACTTCTTGCTAATAGTATTTACTCTTTTTTTCGCACATATTCATTACATGATAAGAAGTTTCATATGTCTTTAATGGGAATATAAGTAAATTAGTGAAGCTATACTTTCTTTTACATTAAAGAAACACCTTAAATATTTCTGAGTCAATAAAATTGCACAACCAAATCCAATCATTTGGTCTCTCAATAAGCTCTTTGTAAGGTTTCTTTCTTGCCAACACTCCATCTCCAAGTTTTTTGTAATGTATATAAGCCTTCGAACAAAAATCAGAAAATCTCTTGCTCATCGTGTGCATCATAGTCCTTTACATGTGGTTCTTCAATGGATATATTAATCTTTACCTACAAAAATTTTTGCATGCAATCATATTACAAAAAAAAGAAAAAAAGAAAAATGAACGAGCATTTCTTCCGTATAATTTAGACAAACTATAAAGTGAAATATTGAACGACAACTGGCTTTGATGCATGATTTAAACTAGAAAAATATTTGTCTGCATGGAACAATATAAAGCTTGGTGGAGATCCATGATGTCCATCATAAAAAAAAACTAACACCATAGTTGTGAGTTCAATGTTGTATAAATATTTGAGATAAACATTCTATATCATAATTACAACAAAAATGTACCAATTATCTTGGGTGAGAGTTAACAATCCTTCAAAATGGCTACAATATTTGCTGCCACTTTCTGATAAATTAAAAAAAAAAGGCTCAAGCATGTTAAGATCATTTTGGGAAAGTATATATAAACAAATCATGAAGGTAAAGTGGCGTAAAAAGAAAAGATGGAATAGAAAAAAAAAATACTAGTAACTAATGCAATGAATCATTCGGCGAGCTAAACAGCAAAAACTTGCAAAGGCTTTTGAAAATCATCACAGATATGTAGTGTCTTCATTTATAGTTTTTTGTCTAGAGTATATTTATAAGTATTAGTAAATAGTAAAGTAAAGTTCAAGTCAATCCAGCCATTAATGACTCAAGGCAGTGAATAGCTTAGATGATTTCTATGGTCCTTTTCACCTACTATTGGTACCAGCTGCTGCATTAGTTATAGCAAAAAATAGAGAGTATGGAGCAGGTTTGGAAGGTGATGTGCCATCCTAGGTTTCATTTACTCTACACTCCTAATACACCGAAAAAATTAAACAACCCCTTAAAAAATACATTTTAAAAAAGTGCTAAAGGTGCAGGTGCAATGACTATAGATGCTAAGAGACTTGCATGTGAAAACAACTTTGAAGAAGGGATTTATTTTTTATGGAAGTGGATTAATATGTAAAATCTAATGCTTTCAAATCCTTCTAATGCTCTTATAGAAAAAGCCTATAATACTCATTTCAGCCTTCAAAACTATATTTTTCTCTGACCAATTTACAACTAATTTTAAGAATAGTTAAAAACAGTCCAAAACAGGATCAGAGTGCAATCATATATTACTTAAAACTTTGGCTTAGTAGTCTGAAGAATGGAATTATGTTATATAAGAAAAATGTCAAGAATGCAATAAATAGTTGTTATTTCTTGCTTTCATTCTGCTAATATCAGCAACCAAACTTGTTTTCTCCAAATTGCTGCAAGCAGCAATCTGTTTCCCTGGTTTTGGATCGATAGAAACAGTAGCTGCACAAAATGAATATTACAAAATCCAACAACAGTAGTCTCTTGCGCATTCCTGCAGAATCAAGGGATAGCACAGACAAATAGCAATATCACTTAGCATAAGCAACTGAACTACAGAGCCGAATAGAAGCACTATAGTTCGTACTATCAATTTTTTAGTTGCTATGCTGACAGTAACAAAATGTAAAATATAAAGAGAAATGATATTCATAAATAGAATTGAATTTATATCACAAATAACTAAAACTATCATTAAATTTCCTACCATCAATTTTTTTAAAAGTATATCTTTATCGGTATCACTAACTCCCATCTTTCGACTTGTATGGGTGCAAAGTTTCTAATTATAATACCCACTTCTCTAGACAACTTTGAGTGATGCTCTCCAACTGGCCTATTCAAGCCCTCTGGAATGAATATTGATACCTTACCTTTTGTTTTGTAATGTTCTTCTAATGCTACACCTCTATTTGGGCCCCGTTGTTTTTTAGAATTTGAAACTGAAAAGAAAAGTAACATTATTTTTAACAATAAATAAGGAAATCATTTATATTTATCATATTTATTAAATTTGAACAAGTCATAAGTAATCATACCAATGATATTTGTCTCATTTTCTTGTCCTAATGGATTAGGTAAACCTAAGCTATCATCCATTAGAGATGCTTCTCCTGTAGACAAACCTCCTTCAATTGATACATGGAAACAATTAAATGTAAGAGCTTATAATGTACAAAAGATTCAAATGATATCATTTAAGATTATAAGAGAAAAAACATTAAAAGAATTTTAACCGACTAAGCAAGAAAATAACAACTTACCATTATTACCAGTAGAAAGGACACGTGAAGCATCATTTTTTATTGTAGATTGCATATTATGACTAGTTGATGGTGCAAACAAATGCGAGTAGTTGAAATTATTTGAGAGCTTATCCGTTTTCCATGAGCCATGGCTTAATGAACTGCAAAATGAAACAACAAAAAAATATTATTGAAAAAGCAATGATATCATGTTATTATAATATATGAAACAAATAAGTTATAAAGAAAAACCTAGTCTTTATCACTATCAATGTTGATATATACATTAACATCATCTTCACTACAATATTCAGCTAATTTTGCATCAAATTCCTCTTCTTCATCTTCATCACATATAAAATCAGCAATATGAGTTGATTGCACATGCACATTTTGTACAGAATCTAGAATTTCTAACTCTACATCTTCTCTATGTGAGGGACCCATGTCATCAAAATCATCTTGGAAGTTCATATCGTTTTGCTCTTCTTGTTGATACACTATATTTTTAGTTTGTTAATCAGTGTTAAGTTGATCTTCATTCAAGTAATTCTTGAGGGTGGGATCAAATAAATGTCTATGTTGCACTTTCTGTACAACATGCCAATCACCTCTTAACTTTGTATCTTGAACATAAAATACTTGAGTAACTTGACTTGCTAATACGTACGGATCATTATCATACCAAGTTTTACGTATATTTATAGATGTGAAATCATCATCAATTATAATGGTCTTTTTATGCTCAAGATCAAACCATTTATACTTGAACAATACGACATGATTTCCATCAATATAGCTCAAATCAACAACATCAATTAAAATTATGTAGAAATCAATACTTTCATCTTTACGAGAACCCTAAACTGATACACCACTATTCTGGGTTACCCTCCGAATATCACATTGGTTGAGTAGAAACTTAATTCCATTAACAATGCACCCTGAATATACATTAACATGAATATCTGGACCCATTGCTTAAGAATAAAGATCTTCTTTACCTTCAAGTGATCCATAAAGATTCAAGTTCTTCATCTAAGCAAGAAAAAAATCCATTTTTGTAAAATTTTGAACATTAGGAGAAAAATTATAAATATAAATAGTAAACGAATTTAGAAATTGAGTATCTCACTCTTTATTCAAACCATAATGGAAAATGTTCTTTTTGCTTTGTTGCCACATCTTGAATAAATGAATCTTCTTTTCTATGCTCATTCTCATGTTCACTGACACAAATTTTATAAAATTAAATTACAAATAACATTATTTATAAATAAATTTAATATCATCAGTATTTAATTTAATTACATACCAAAGGTATGACTTTAGCTCATCACAATTGTTAAGAAAAAACCATCGAACTAAATTGTACTCACTCCAAGATAATGTAGTGAAGAGTGGTTGACCAAAAGGATGAATCCTTCTAGAGAAAATTGAAAGTTGATTTTCATGCAAATGAACCTCATCATTATATTCTTCATCTTGATTATTTCTACTCTACATTCCATGGAGGTATCTAGAACAAAATGTTAATGCCTCATTAACAACATAAGCTTCTGCAATTGATCCTTCAGGGCGAGCTTTGTTCCTAACATTCCCTTTATGAACACTTAGATTTCTAGCATATAAAACAAATTAATCAAAATATGTGCAAATAATCAATAAAAATATATAAAAAGTAAAAGTTATTAGCACAAGAAGTAACCTTTCAATTGGATACATCCACCTATATTGAACAGGTCCAGCAAGCCTAGCCTCACGCGGCAAATGAATAACCAAGTGAACCATTATGTCAAAGAAAGCAGGTGGAAATATCATTTCAAACTGACAAATAGTATTGATGATCATATCTTCTAATTTCTGCAAGACATCCAATCTCAATGTCTTAGCACATAGCATCTTAAAAAATCTTGACAAATCATTTAAAGCATATGTACATCCTTATTTAAATATCCACGAAATCCTAAAGGAAGGATTCGTTGTAACAGAACATGGAAATCATGACTTTTTAATCCCATAAGTTTACCATTTCGAATATGTAATGATCTAGATATATTTGCTACATATCCATCTGGAAACTTTACTAATCTAACAAAATTGAGAAATCCTTCTATCTCTTTTGGAGATAGTGTGTAAGAGGCTAGAGGTTTAAGATACTTCTCACCTTGTTTTTGCAAATGTAGCTCATGTCTTATGCCCATATTTTGTAGATCCAAACGAGCTTTCTCTGTATCCTTTGTCTTTCCTTCTATATTTAATAAGGTCCCTAGAATGCTACCACAAATATTTTTTTCAATGTGCATTACATCAAGATTATGACGTAAGGCGAGACTTCTCCAATAAGGAAACTCAAATAATACACTTTTTTGTTCCAGGTTGATTCATGAAGGTTACGTTTTCTTTTTCTGTAGCTAGGATGCTTTCCAAACTTCAAATCCTTTAATGATTCCATTTTTGATAAAATTTCATCTCCTGATATAACTTGAGGTCTCACCCCAACTTCATGCTTACCATTAAACTTCCAACTTTTTCTCCATTTGTGCTCCTTAGGAAAGAAGCGCCTGTGACCCATGTAACAAATTTTATTTCACAAATATTGTGAAGAAGTGTCACTGTCACATATTAGGCATGCTTTATAACCACGTACTTTATGACCCGACAATATACCATATGCTGGAAAATCATTTATAGTCCATAAAAGAGCAGCATGCATTTGAAAGGTATTCCTACTTATAAAATCATAAGTTTTGACACCATTTACCCATAAGTCATTTAATTCTCCTATAAGGGGCTTTAAATATATATCTATTTCTTTCCCAGGAGAAACTAGACCAGGAATTAATTGTGTCATAAACATGAACTCAGATGACATACAATTCCAAGGAGGTAAATTATATGGCATAAGAATGACATGCCATATACTATACGAACTGCTCATATTTCCAAAAGGATTGAATCCATCTGAAGATAATCCAAGGTGTACATTACGAGAATCATATGCAAACCAAGGAAAGCTAATATCAAAATCCTTCCAAACTTTAGAATCAACTGGATGCCTTAATATATCATCCCCAAACTTATTTTTCTTATGCCACCTCATTTCATGAGCAGTTTTTCTTGAAATATATAAACGTTGTAAATGAGATGTAATGGGAAAATAAAGTAGAATTTTCTGAGGAATTTTCTTTCCTTTTCCATCATTAACTTTCCATCTTGATTCCTTACACTCGGGACATTCTTCTTTAGCCTCATAATCTTTCCAAAATAAAGCACAATCATTTTTACAAGCATGACCACATCCCAATGCAAGGTCTGATAGAATCTTTCTTGATTCATAATATGAAGACGGAAGTATTTCACCCTTTGGCAAGACAGATTTTATGAATTCAAGGATCATGTTGAATGATTTATTTGTCCAACGATTAAGAACTTTAATGTGTAGTAACTTTATAAGAGCAGACAACATAGATAAATCTGAACCAGGGTATAAATAACATTGTGCATCCTTCAGTAATCTATCAAATATAGCTATTTCATCTTTGTCGATAATATTATCATATTCCTCATCTGGTGAATTATTGGGAGTAGTGTTCATGAAAGTTCCCATATGTATATCCTCCAAGATTTCTTTAATCTCATCAACCTCTTCATTTGTATTATTAAGATCATTCACATCTCTTCTGCCTAAATTTGCATCACTGAAAGCTTGAGATGTTTCCCCATGACATCTCCACTCAATGTATGATGTTTGCATTCCATTAATTAGTAAATGATTCTCTATGATACCATAAGTCTGAAAAAATATATTTGCGTAGTATCGACATGGGCACCGAATTTTCTCCTTTTGAGGATTATTTTCATTGGCAAATTTAATAAATGCAGTGACTCCATCCTTATATTGTCGCAAACGTCTATTGTTGAGATTAATCCAACTTTTATCCATTGCTTTTTCCTGACAAAATTATGAAGAAAAAATAATTATTACATGACTAATCTTACAAAAAGTTCTTGTTGTGAAATTTTGTATCAATTCAAATTAGTAGCTGACAAAAAGCATTTCAGGTTATGAAACAATTACCCCTTTAACAATTTGAACAACTAGAATAGAACTTATAAAAATGTTAACAAACTATGTTGTTTTACCGCCCTTTAAATCAGCCTTCTTCTCAAGATGGTGGGCAATGAAACTTCAATTGGATTCCTAACTGGAATGGAATAGTTAGAGGCAGCTATAACTTACGATTTGACTGAAATATGATGTTACTTTTGGCGGATCTCCATTTTATTAATGGATTTTTTATGAGTTGTGAGTTATGTAGCATTATGGAAACCAAGCTCAAGTTGAATTTAAAAGAGCGCTACTATCTTCTAAATAGATGGGATAGTCATTGGTTGATCTTAGAGGAAAAAATTATACATGCATTGTTCAGTAGTAGAATGAACTTAAATGAACATGGGCTTTTATTTTTTGAGCTATGCAACATGTAGTAAACAAGCTCAAGTTGAATATACAAATTGCCAGTACTTTATAAATTGAAGTGGATTGTCAATGGTTTATCTTGGATGAAAACTTGTATTTGAATTGTTAGGGCTGTAAAATGACCTTTAAAAAAGGATAAAAATGATTTGCATATTATGAGTAGATGCGATCGGGGCAAATGCAGGACGAATGCAACGAGCATGAACAGTGATTTGGTTAGATTTACACACTAGTTTGGCGAGATTTTAGGGATTTGATGAGCGGCGTTGCATAACATGTAAGAAATTTAAGTCCTCTATTTTTTTGTTTCTTTTGGGTAATACACAGAGGTCAACAAAGTTTCACATAAAAATTCATGATAATGAAAAATCACCAGATGACTAAAACTCTCCCCATAACAAATTCACTTACATAGGCTAGCCAACAAATTAAAATTATGGAATATGAACAGCAAGGAGAAAGAATCACTAGGATAATAATCCAAGCATCACAGGTATATACTAAGAGATAGCTTTTCCTGAAATTTTATATGTACGAAAAAAAGACACATGATATAGTCATGAAACAACCAGCATCGTGATCATTAAGAGCATACCCTTCTTTGAAGACCCAATCTTTAAAAAGTAAAAAAACTTATCAATTCATCTCTTTATCTAAATCCAAAGTCCATTGATTTGATATTTCAAATGACAAAAGATAAACTACTCAAAATGTCAATAGCAGTGACGATTATAGTTAATGTTGTATCCTCAATCTTGTACTTCAGCTTTCATATGGTTGATGAATGTGAATTATTTCAAAAATTTGACATTTAATGACTCGTAATAATCATAACTAGAAAAATATCCCCATTATTTTGTTACATGCAGAAATATAGCAAAAAGATCACTTACATGAGCTTCTATAAAAGGGAGAGCTCAATACCTTCTCCAACTATGGGGATCTCAAAGCTTGTATGACTGGCCTATGGTTAAGATTCACAGTGATTACTTTGACTTTCAAAATATTATATGTTTGAGATTAATGATGTTATACATTAGGTTATTTATATTTAAACGTATTCATCACCTATAGTTGTATACTATAGTTGAAAGGAGTTGTTCACGTACTAAACACTAAACTCTGAATTGCAATAGAGATCATATTACTTGTTACAACCATATTCAAATATCATTAGAACATTATTTGAAATTTAGTCGAACTTAATCCAACTTTGTTCGATATTCTAAACATGTTTGAATATTGCTTGAACCATGATAGGTCTTATTCAAACCTTGCTAGAAACCTATTCAAACAAGGTTTAACCGTAGTTCAAACTTTCTATCATGTTCTCAATATCTTATGAAATATGGATTAGTTTGAATTGCCTTATAAAGAAAATATCTATAAAAATGCAAATATACAAAAAGCATTCATGTTGAGCACTCAAATGGATGATGTATGTAAAGTTAGATCTATGTTATCTTGTAGATAGCATTATGCGCAACAATGATAAGCACAATGTTCTTTTTATTGAGAAGCTTTCCTTAGTTGAAGGTGAGGAATAAATTTTTAGATACTCATGTGAAGCCATCTTAGAATTGGGGAGAAAATGTTCAAAGTATATTGGAGAGAAAAAACCAAGAATTTTCAATTGATAAAGAAATAAAATGCTCAAGGGCAAAAGAACATTAGCATTATTAAAATATGAAAGCATAAACTATATGCAAATTACTGTATTTTAAGTATTAGTTTGTGTCACTTATTATTATTGTTGAGTCTAGTAATTAGGTTGTTAAGCCTAAGTAAATGTCCCACGGCTACCAAGAGGGGGGTGAATTGGTAGTTTTAAAAATTTTCATTGAATTATTTTTTACAGGTGATTTGTTATCTCTGCACTAGCGCATAGAGATGACGAACAGGAACTCAATAAGTTCATTATACATATCCATCCTATCCCTCTCCTAGTTAAAATGGTAAAGAACAAGGTGAATACTAGACATTTTATAGGTAAATGTGTTGGTCAAAATAAGAAAAAAATAGTAGAGCCAAAGTACAACAAACCGGTAGTCAATCAATATCTCCCTTGAAGAATTTTGTAGTAATAAGGGAGTTGAAAAACAACTAGCTCAAATTAAATAATAAAAATCACTTGATCTATACCTCTCAGCCATTGAAAATGAACCCTAACTTCTTAAAGCAACTATAGCAATCAATAATGTTGAATGATATGATAAAATTGAGAGGAAATCATAGTATAAAGAATATCATAGAAATTTTGAAATGAAAAGAGTAAGACAGAGGCGTTGATAGAAATTTTGAAATGAAAGGGTATTAGGGATAACCTGAGAGGGAGAAACCGACGGAGGCGCATTTTTGGGATGGTCTGAAGAATTGTGAGGGAAGAAACTCATATCAACGCATGAATGAGAGAGGTTATGGCCGTGTGGAGTCTGTCGATTGTAGTTGGAGGTCGTCACTAAAATGGTAGGGCAAACAGGAACAACAAAACTGAGAGCAGTTTGCATGGGCGAGTCGTCTGAGATCTGTGCGTGATAATGAGATCGTGAGGGTAGGGTTTTTTTTAGTTTTTATAATGTATAGTTTTATTTAAATAGGTAATTGTTAAATTTTAGATAATATATATTATAATTTATTTCACCAATAAATTATTTTATTTCACATCATAAAAATATAAATATTAGATTGATTTAATCATTTTATTTATTAATTTTAATTTCAAAGATATTCTTATAATAAAAATTTTTACCGGGGGTGTAACCCCGAAAACCTCCGTAGGGGCGCTGCCCCTTGACCCTGCGACCTGACCAGGCAGGTCAAACCCCGTCAAGCGGCATTGCCCACTTGAACCCCAATATATCTACGAAGCGTACAATGGTTAAGGATCTAAGAAAATAAGGGTTGAGCCAATTTTAAGAAAGCTACAACATATATTTTGTACAAATTGAATGATTAATCAATTACATCACTTTATTTTTTTACAAATAAATCATTCATATATTAACCGAATTTTACTTTAAGGAAAAAATATCATTATATAAATGGTTAATGATATTTTAAAATTTTATTATGTACACAATTAAAAAGAATAATTAGTCACTAAACTGGCATGTATATATTTATGAAAAATAAATCATAGACTTTTAGTGACAAAATTAGAAGCCAATTTTCCTTTTTGGTGGCTAATATCAAGATTCTTTATTATTAGAGGCCACACTTACTTTTGGTCGTTAAAAGATATCTTTAGAGACCAAAATTTTTTTGTCTCTAATTTTTTGTCGCTATTGACCCATTTTCTTGTAGACCTTTAATCCTATACACTTGTCCTCAAAGTGGAAGCAGACATAATGTATAGGGTCAGGGTGTTATTAGAGTTTCATTAAGGGTTATAAAAAATTATCCACCTATGCCTTCTGTGAGCAGAGGCTAGCATGGTGCATAGACCCTTAACATGTTATTTTAAATCATAATAAATCCCTTAATCAACTATGTAAGTAACCTCCAAAAAGGAATCAAGCACTTACATAAAGGGTTTGGTGTTTATGTATTTTAAGGGTTTAAAATGTAATCCAAAAATAACAACCAACGGAATCAAGTGTTAAGCATAAAAGCTTTTTATTTAACTAAGAATAATTATTAAATTTATTTGATTTAAAAAGTTAATTTTAATTAAATAAATTATCAAATTAATTTTTGGATTTTAATTTTTAATTATCAAAGTTTTTCCTAAAAATTTATATAAGTTGATTTGATATATTTGTAATATTAATTTTATTTATTATAATTTATTGAAGTCAACCTTTACTGACAGGTTGATTTTGATTAATCATTGCTTAAAAAAAGTTAGATGTTGTGCTCTCGTCTCTCTGCCTGGGTGATTTTATGGCTCCCTCTCGTACGCTCGATTCAGTGCCTCCTAGCTTGGACTTTTTGGTTGTTTTGTTTTGATTCTTTTACTTTTTGTTACTGGATCTTTCTCGTGCTTTCATTTTCTGTTTCTCTTTAAGTTTTCAAGTGGGGAGATGATGAACCTTTCATCAGTGAACCCTATCTCTTCTTCTACTTCTGAAGGGAAATCTTGATCCTTCAAAGAGGCACTCGCTGGCGGTTCCTCTTCCTCTCCGAAATTGCAGTTTGTTCATTCTTTGTTTAAGGGTTGTCCGACACGTATTTTTGAGGATTCTATGGTTGATCATCTTGTCTCTCCTTATGCGCTAACTTTGGTTGGAAAATTTGTTTTGAGAAGGCTAAATCTTAATGTCATTCACAAGTTTTTCGTTAATCTTAAGTTATCTGGTTCTTTTCATATGGGTTTACTTAATCAAAGGCATGTTACTATCCAACCGTCCAATGACCTTGACTATAGTTAGATTATTTCTAGAAGATCATATTATATTCAAGCGTGTAAAAAGCATTTATTGAAATGGACTCTGGATTTTGATGTTAGGGAGGAAGCTCCTATTGCTACGATTTGGATAGCTTTCCCTAATTTGCAATTGCTTTATTTTAACCATCAAATTTTATTTGGTATGGCCTCTATCTTTGGTCGTCCCTTGCAAACTGATCAAGCAACTGCCTCAGTCTCAAGGTCGTCTATTACTAGAGTGTTGGTTGAATTTGATGTTTCTAAGAAACATCCAAATAAAATTCGGATTGGATCCGAAGTTAAAGGTTATTTTCAAAATGTTAAGTTTGAGAATTTACCTATATTTTGTTCTTTCTATAAAATGCATGGGCATGCTTGTTACAACTCGAGCTTATAAGTTTATGTTTTGATGATACAAATATTGTGGCTCACTTTCTTCTATCTACCTATATTTGCAATATATTCTTCCTTCTGTGTTTACTAACATTTCAGAATTATAGTGCACCTTACAAGGCTCAAGCTTTAGCAGAACATGTTCTTTTGTATTTTTCATTAATGTATTTCTTAGCTTGTAAGGGTGTTTGATTGCTTGTAACCTTGCTTACTTATTTTTTTTTAGAGTTCTCTATTTTGCTCACATCATCTGGGATGATCAAAACATCAGCCTGAAAGATCAGCTGAAAACATAAGCCCTAATTAAGGCATCCTAGTTAAGGCAATTGTCTCTAAGCACATCATCCTTGATGATATTTGTATAAGCTAGGATGATAGGCTCAAAATAGAAAAAATTAACTATTAGATCTATTTAGGTATTCATTATTTTTGGACATCATCCATGACATCATCCTGGATGATGCAACATAATTAAGACTAAATTAATCTGGTAATTAAGGAAAGTAACTAAGGTTTGATTGCATGATCACATCATCTGGGACGATCGCAGGATTATCCGGGACAATCGCTAGGACGATTGACTTCATCCAGCTTCAATTCAGGGTGATATTCAGGATGATTTTCCTTGTATTTGAACTAATAGACCAAGATGATCTTGATATCGGCCTGGACGATATGGCCAAAAATCTTGTGATCGTCCCAAACCGACCAGGCTGATTGAGCAGAATTTATGCTGATCGGCCAGGGCGATATTCATATCATCCTGGATGATAAAGTTGGCAAATTATAATTAATAAGCTTGTTTGGGGATCTTCTATTTAAGCTTTGACAAGGGGCTTTATAAGTGTCTTTGGTAGCCATTGAAGCTTCATTCTTTTGGAGGAAACTAGAAGAGAGAGCTTCAAAGGGAGAAGATCCTTAGAGGGGGGTTTCAAGGGAGTGTGGAGGGGGTTCCAAACAATTGCTCCGACGAGCTTGCACCTTAGTACCATCGGATTTAAGGCTCATCTTGAGGGATGTTTTGGGAAGAAGAGAATCTCTTTAGTGTCAAAGAGCCCGGCTACTCCACCGCATCGGTGAAGGTGGAAGTGATTTCGTAAGGGCTTCTCCACCTAGCTGTGGCGGCTAAAGGAGAGACACTAAGTTTAGTGCAATACTTGGAGGTTGCCTCCGAGGAGTGAACGTTGGTCAAAGGTTTGACCAAACCACTATAAATCTGGTGTATTCTTTCCTTTATTATTTCCTCATTTAATTTCTGCAGTTTGATTTTCTTTGTGGTGAATCTTAGTTTTGGATGTGCTTGTCTTTTTAGTTAAAAAAGTTTTAATATCAAATTCACCCCCTTCTTGGTTAGCCTTGGGATTAGTTCATAAGGGCTTAACATCCCTAACAAACTTTTAATGCTTTGAACAAATGTTTCTGGAAACACCCTCACCTAGGTTCTAATAAGAATTCTTTAAAATAATCGAATGAGGTTATACGTATTGAAAAGGATGCTATTGATCCTAAGGATTCATCTCATCTTTTGTTGGTGGATAGCCATTATCTTATGGATGTGAATACAATGGATGAAATCGAGAAGGTCCCTCCAGCTAGCTCACCTGAGCCTCAAGAATAGGGCGTTGTCCATTTAAATGTTGTTACTAATGAGTTACATAATGTGGTTTCTTTTGATTGTGAGAACATTATATACAATACTTTACATAATGTTGGAACATCCCATCCTTACATTTTAAATCAAAATTTATCTGTGCTACTGATTCTTTGATTCCTAATCCTTTCATTGACGAGTATACTACCAAGGATACTAATATTCATGCTCAATTGGTTGGTATAGAAGGAGAAAATAATAACTTGATTTTAGAGGATGGAGAATTTGTTTCTATGGAGAATCATATGTTACCTTCTTCTTGCTTTAATGAGTCGGTCATGAAGGTTACTGATAATTGGAAAGATGATGGTAGGTTTATGGAGGATGATTTTCCTAATTTACACAAGGAACAACCTAATGATAGTAAAACTCCCTCAACTTCTAATTATAATAGTGATGCTCTTACTGATTCTGAGGAGATGCATATTGCTGCTAGGTGCTTTACGATGGATATCATGACACTAGCTTTATTAAATTTCATAGTAAAAGAGGGCATAAGCCCAAGCATATTTTTTTGCAACCAGCTAGAACCAGTATTATAAATACATGCTCAAATACATCTTATTAATCTTTCTTTATGTTTAGTATTATTATTTGGAATGTTAGGGGATTGGTTGCCCATCTTCTAGGATTCGTGTTAAAAAATTTTGTCATGTTCATAATATTTCTATTTTTGTTTTACTTGAACCCCTTATCCCTGCTTCTAGGTTGCTTAATACCTATTATTATATTGGCTTTAACCATTATTTAGAATATGCCTAACAAAATCTGTGTTTTTTGGAAAAATCCTATTAAATTGATGTTATTGGAGATTTTATTCAAGTCATGCACTATAAAATTGAGGCTTTTATTTTCCACTGTTGTGCTTCTTTTATATATGCTGCCTCTTCTCTTTACATTAGAAAATTATTATGGGAACAACTTACAAATTTTTATAGTATATGTCAGTTGCCTTGGTTTGTTGGTGGTGATTTTAATGCTATCACTACCTCCTCTGAACGAATTGGTGGGTTTGCTCCTTCTTATCGTTCTATGTCTAATTGTAATAATATGATATTGTCTTATAATTTGATTGATACTGGGTTTATTGGCAATAAATTTACTTGGAATAAGAGCCACTTATGGCAAAGGCTGGATCATGTGCTTTTTAATGACTCTTGGATAAATACTATTAATTTCACTAATGTGCAACATATTAGTTGAACTTTTTCTGATCGTTCTCCTCTACTTATTAATATCAAGAATAGTCAAGTTAATGATTTTCTCATTTTAGATTCCAGAATATGTGGTTACTTAATAATTCCTTTTAAGATGTTATGAATTATAATTGGTAAGCTCCTTTACATCCTGATAACTCTATTTTTGGTATGAAAAGACTGTGGTACAAGCTTAAAAGGTTGAAGCAAGTCCTGAATTGGTGGAATCACAATGTGTTCAGAAATATCTTTTCTAATATCTTACAAGCTGAACAATGTGTGGCTTTTAATGAGAATGTTTGTCAGAACGATCCTTCTGATTTTAATTTTTCTTTGCTCAAGCAATCTAAAATTGATCTTTTTTAATTTTCAAGCTTGGGAAGAGATCTTTTGGAAGCAGAAAGCTACTGCTAAGCATTTGGTTAAGGGTGATAATAATACAAAGTACTTTCATGCTTTAATTAAAAAAAAAAAGGATTAAGAATAGTATCAATAGCATCCAAAGGGAGGATGGTTCTTATACTGAGGACCTTGTTGAGATTGCTAACTTAGCTGTGCTCCATTTTCAAAATCATTTTAACAAAGGATTCACTCCTACTGCAGTTCTGGATTACTCTTTTATTCCCAACCTTGTATCCCTTGAGGATAATGCTTCTCTCTCTAGGTTTCCCTCTATGGAGAAGGTTAAAGATACTTTGATGGGCATGAATAGTGATTATATTGCGGGTTCTGATGGGTACACGACTCTTTTCTTTCAAAAATACTGGCACATTATTCATAATTATATTTTTCTTCTATTTTGAATTTATTGCTGGTAATCATATCCCTAAATTTTTTACTTCTACTTCGTTAGTTCTTATTCCTAAAAATAATTCTGTTCAAACTTGGAATGATTTTCGTCCTATTAGTCTTTGTACTTTTTTCAATAAATTGGTTTTTAAAATTATTTCTAATCACCTTTCTTCGATTTTACCTAAAATTATTTCTCCTTACCAAATGAGTTTTGTTAAAGGTAGGGCTATCACTAAGAATATTCTTTTAGCTCATGAATTAACTCAAGATTTGGATGTCAGGGTGAGAGGGGGGAACGTGATTTTCAAACTTGATATTGTTAAGGCTTATGACAATATTAATTGGAATTTCATCTACTTTATGCTTGATCTTTTCGGCTTTATTTCTATTTTTATTAACCTTATTAACAATTGTATTGAAAATGTCTATTTTTACATCATTCTTAATGGTTCCAATCATGGTTTCTTCAAATCTTCTCATTGCTTAAGGCAGGGTGATCCTATTTCCCCTGCTTTTTTTATTATTATGGCTGAATTTTTATCCAGGGTCTCTCTAATTTATTTGAGCTTAATTCTGGCCTTTGTTTTAGAACTTTGGGAGACTTTCATATTTCCCATTTCTGCATTGCTGATGACTTTATTGTTTTTACTAATGCTACAATTAATAGAATTCATAAAATTATGGAATTTTCTAATCTCTTTGAATTGGTTAGTGGCGTTTCTTTTAGTAAAAATAAATTTTGTTTTATTACTTCTAAAAGGATTTCCAATGATCAAATTTTAGCTATTAAAGATGCTACTAGTTTTGTTCATTCTAACTTGCCTATGAAGTATCTTGGTGCTCCTCTTTTTAAAGGTAGAAGAGAGACTTTTTGTTTGACGATCTTATTACTTCGGTTCATAATAAACTCTTATCTTAGGATTCTAACTTTCTTAATTTTGGTGGTAGAATGATTCTTATCAAAAGTGTTCTTTGTGCTTTATCTGTGTGTTACAAACTATTTTTCCTACTCAGGTTGTTTGTAGTAGGATCCACAAGCTTTTTAACAAGTTCTTTTGGAAAGGTACGTCTTCTTCTAAAATTAATTGGGCTTCTTTGGAGAAATGTTGTGTTGTGCTGGCTGAAGGTGGTCTTGGTTGCAAAAATTTACGTGACCTTGCTAAGGCCTTCTCCTTTAAACTTTGGTATACCTTGTGCTCTAAAGAGAGTCTTTGGGCTACTTTTATGATCTCTAAATATTATGTAGGTAGACATCCTACTGATATTTTGCCTAAAAGTGGGGACTCTAAAGTTTGGAAAAAGCTTTGCAAGGTCAAATGGGAGGTTGAACCCTTTATTTCCTGGGGGCTTGGTGAAGGTAACATCTTCTTCTGGCAAGATAAATGATTAGGAAAAGAATCTATTGATTCTATTTGAATTCTACTTGCTCTACCTTTATTAAATGTAACTATTTCTTTAATGAGAATTATTGGGATTATGATAAACTTTATATTATAATTTTTGACTATCTTATTCATCGTATTTTAAATCTTCCTATTAATGCTTCTTCCAAAGATATTATTTTATGTGATTTTTAAAAAGATGGTGGTTTTCATCTTAAGAATGCGTGGCATTCCTTTAGAGAGAAAGGCAACAATGACAATATTTTTTCTATGATATGGCATAAGAGCATTCCTACCACGATTCCTGTCTTTGTGCGGAGAGTTTTACATAGATTTATTCCTTCGGAGGATAATCTCATTAAAAAGGGTTTCATTTTAGCTTCTATGTGCCAATGTTGTTATCCCATGGAGAATATGCATCTTGTTTTTGTTTAAGGCAATGTGGCTGTTAGAACCTGGGTTTATTTTGATGATATGTTGTAGCTTAATTGCTTCAATGCGCATCTTTCTCTTTTTTCTTTACTCAAGTTTTGGTTTATTGGTACTAAAGGTCACATTCACAATACTATTGCTTGCCTCATTCTTTGGTTTCTTTGGTTGGAGAGAAATAACTCCATTTTTAATGGAGTGAAAATGAACCACCTTAATATTATTCAAAGGGTGAAGGATAAGATCTTAGCAATAGTGACTATTAATTTGATTTCCATTAAGAGCTTTAAAAATTGTTATAAAGTTAGCACTATTTTAGGGATCGCTCCCTCTTCTCTTAATGTTGTTTATTGGATTAAGCCTCCTGCTAATTTCTTTAAATTGAATGTTGATGTTGTTATCTAGGATTCTTTGGATGGTTGTGGTGTCCTTATTAGGGATACTAATGGCCATCTTATTGTTGCCTTTGCGGGTTTGATTCAAAAAGGTAGTGCTGATTCTACAATTATGAGGGAAATTCTTTATGGTATTCAGTTATTCCTTCCTCTTAATTTAACGAATATGTATATTGAAGTTAACTCTGAGCTTAATATTTCTCCTTTGCAAGATGTGGAGGAGGTGTGTTGCTCCCCTAATAATTTTTATCTTGTTAGGGATATTAAAATGCTTTTATTGTTTACCAATTCATATTTTTGCCATGTTAGTAGGGTGGGTAACTCTTGTGCTGCATGGCTTGCTAATTGGGGTTGTAGTTTGGATTGTTTTACTGATATTCTTCATACTACTATCCTGAACCATCTTAAAGGCTTGCTTTATATGGATGAATGTAGTACCCCTTATATTCATACTTAATTCTGGGTTTTGGTTGTCTTGCTTGATCTTTTCTCTGGTATTTTGTGTTTGTTGGGCTATTTGGATGTTTTGGCTTTATTGGGTTGTTCAATTGGTCAGGGGGATCTTTTTGGTTTCTATTGATCATCCAATTTGCTTTTGTTTCAGTGGCTTGTACTTCTCTGGTTTCTATTTTGGCTGGAGGTAGATTCTCATTTTAAACATTCGGGTGTATTGCTGGATTGATTCTTTTATTCTATTGGCCGTGACTCTCTTATTTCTTTTTGGTCTGGCATTTTGTGTTATTACTTCATCTATTATGTTTGTAACAGATGCAGTTTTTTCCATGGTTGGGCTATGGTTAGCTGGCATTTTAAGGTTTTTCCTTGTTTAGGTATTGTTATCGTGGATATGGACTGGAACAATGATTTTTTTTTGTTTCTTTGCTGATGTTCAGCCCTCTGTTGCTCTCTTATCAGTGCTGATGGTATTGGTGGGGCGCTGTGGGTTGTTAGCTTATTTTAAAGGGGCCTGTTCATTTATGTTGCTGGTTGTATTTTGCCCTTGTCCTGCTTTATGGTCCATGGGCTTTTCCCGAGCATTTTCTTGCTTCTTTGCTGGGTAGATGGGGGGCTCTATTATGTACAGAAGTTTAGTGTTTTGATTTGGATTTATGAAGCTGGATATGGTGGTTTTCCTCTTTTATCCCTGTTTGGCTTAATGTTAACCTTCCATATGCCTTTGGTCTTATGAGGATAAGCTGGTGGAAATTATTTATGGAGAATTGGGTTGGCACCATTGGTAGGATTGAGTGGCTTGTGTACTTTCCTAATGAAGCTAGCATTAATGAGAGTATTCTGAGCTCTATTAGTCTGAATTCTGCCCCTTGCAGTAATTCTTCACCAAGTTCATCCCCGGTATACTCCTAAAAAGGGGATTCTCATTCTACTGAATCGAAAGAATTACGCTCGCATTTGGAATAGAAAATAAAGAATATAAATGGGAGAGCATGTGCCCAGCGTCGGTAGGGACCCAAAGAGCTGCCTTCGCTTTTGGCATTCCTTCGTAGATCTACAGATTTCACCCCTAAACTCGAAATTAAGAGCTCCATCAATTCGCTGTTCATCGGACTAGCTTTACTTGGAAAAATTGGTTTCTTTTATCTATTTCTCTTATACCAACTCTTTTTATAGTCATTTTGTTACTAATTTTTTATTTTAGTGTACTTGTTTCTTTTGTAGTCTATCTTTTTTGCAGGTGATGCTGAATAGGAATGCTTTCCATTTTTTGACAGAAGGATTGGGCTTAATTCTATTCATTATTCCCTCTTTTTTGGATGCTTGGCTGTCACATCAGTAGAATATTACTAGAGTTACTTTTAATTTTTTGTAGTGGAGAAAATTGGCTCTTAAGTTTTCTTATACTTTATTTTGTAGCTCGTATGAGCAGTAGTGAGCCGATTATCTCCCTTAAGGACTCTGTAACCTATTTTTTATATTAACATGTAGGCCCCTATATGGGTTTTAATTAAAATAAATAAATAAATCATTGCTTGAATATCAATTAATGTTAAACCAAGATAGATTTAATCATAGGATACAATGTCAGTAAGTTTCTTATGTTCGAAGTTTCATCCATACAAGATGTGTGAATGAATCCCTAGATTTCCTATGTTTACTAAAAAAAGGTCCTTAATTATTATACTTAAGTGACACTAATGTTGATATAGGCTTGTAATGAACATCTCTAACCCTTGTAAACATACATGTAAACAATTAAATCACAATAATCATAGTGTTCTAAGACTAAGAGAATATACATTAATGAGTTTCAAAATATTAGGATTAAACTATAACCTACTCATTTAAAAATTCAAATAGTGAATAATTATGCTTTAAAATTTGATTAATTCTATGCATCCATGATCAAGCTCTATTTAATACTTTCATAGAAAGGTAATATGCATAAAATGGGTTCAAAATGTAATTATAATCAAATTTTTAAGTTAAAGGTCAAATCATGAGCTTTAGGTTTATCAAATTCATTACAATTAATATAAGGCCTAAATGAGGTTGGAAAAAACATGATGGATTAGAAATAAGCGAAAAATTAATCCCACCAAGTCTTTGATTGTTTAGGCATATATTTATCAAGTAATTAATAAAAATCTAAAAATAGTATAATATATATATATATATATATATATTATATTTTAATTCAAAATTAATTTTAAATAAAAGGTACTTCAATTTTGAATCCGTATCCACAAATAATCATCAAAATTCCTTAAGGTATGGATATATTATTATTTTCTAAAGTTTAATATGTTAAAAAAAAAAAAAGCAGTTTATTAGTAAAATGGCAAGCAGCGCATTATTTACTAATGATTACATCGCTGACAATCATTAGGATTTAATAACTATGGTGGCAGCCATTACTTTACATGTGCTACATGGTGTTGACTTTTATGCTAATCATCAAATGGCAGCGATGCGACTTTTAAAGATAAAATTTTAACTTCAATGAGTAAGCACCACACGTTTTTGTTTGATCACTCATTGTTTCAAACCAATAGTTATAATTCTATCGTATTAGTACTCAAACAACTAAGGAATCCATATGGTTCAGATGAGCCATAGAAAAAAAAAAAAGATTCGAGTTGTTGATCAAAAGATCAATAGCTTAGATCTTGTAAATTTATATTAACATTATTTTGAACCCTAATATGAAGAATGGTTTGAAATTGAGATCAACGAAATAAAATCCTATGAAATTTTAAATAGATCTTGAATGCAACTAGATGGATAATGAGGAGGTGTGTTCTAAAATGCAGTATTTAGCAAGCTATTTAAATCCAAAGATTCATAATAAGGGTTTAGTATTTCCCTCAATTTATTCAACATAAATGGCCAAACATAGGCTCATTTTTCTTGTTGAGACATGTAGAATAATCCCATAGAATAAATTAAAGCCCGAAAAGGTTTGTATCATAGCTACAAGAATTAACGAACTAGGTGCTTGATGTAGCTTAAAATTCATCATTGACAAGCTTTTTCCACTTAGTTTAGACTTGAGAAATATGGAGCGCCTTGGGAGGCTAAACAAAAATATACTATAGCTTGAGAGGTTGAGGCAGTGTGTCAATACTTATGTCAATGTTTTTGGACTCCTAGCCCAACTCAAATGCCCTAAGCCATATGGATGGCTAAGATTATTTTGGAAGTATTATTTGATACTTTATAAGTAGCCTGGGTGTTTAGAAAGGTAAGGAGTCAATCAGGAAATGGATAATAACTTGTAAAGGTCAATTCATCCTTTTACACACATGGGATGATTTAGTTTATTTAGAGTAATATCAGAGGTTAGGCTAAGCTTAGGGAGTGTTTAATGATATTCAAGAAGGTTTTTAAACAGATGAAAAGGTTATGAGTGTATGGAAATGGTTTGGGAAAGTGATTTTACCATTTATCCCTTCCATGGCTCTTTGTTGAGTGAGTTGACTAGTCAACAAGTCAAGTAGTCTAAGGAGGTTGTTAAGAGAAGTGTAATTTGATGTTTAGGTAAGTTGGAAGGAGTTTGAAGCCATTATGCAAATAGCTTGAATGAATGTATATGGAATTTTGACCAAATCTAACGGGTTAACTAGGTTAAACCTATTGAATTTTCATGAAGAGTTGTCATATGGACCATGTAATGGAGATTTCTTGAATGGTTTGGAGGTTTGAATAACTTGAATTGATTATATGCCATTATTTGACCCTTAGTTGTATTGGTTTGATAAGACATGGGTAAAGTTGACCAAGTCAACTATTGACTGGGTTAGGGTAACTAGTTAGACCCATGTCATTAGGAGTAATGATCAACAAAGTTTGGTGAAGGTCAAAGTTTATTTGATGTTGAATTTAAAGGTGATTAATGATTGATGTAGGATGAATGATTACTTGATTGGTTGGTTATTTGATTGATTATTTATTTGATTGATGATGATTGATTGATGATTATAATTTGGATTGAGATGTTGGTTCAATGATTATTCGATTGAATTTTAAGTTAACTAATTGATTTAATATTGACTATAAACTTTATGATTGAAGTGTAAATTGATGGATTACTAGCCACCAATGAGGTGAATGAAGATGATCAAACCTATGTTTATTGATTTCTCTATGTATAGGTTGGTTAATTAATTAATTAACTACTTTACTAGTTGATGATTGATTATGTATAATTGAAGTCTATTTAATTGATTAATTGATGTGTGGTTGAAAATAGAATGATTGTTGACCATCAGATCAATGATTAGGAGACTATGGTAGTGACAAGTGGCCTCATAGAAAAATGAGGTCAATAAATGGACACCTAATAAGTGTAATGAACTCAAAGAGTAAATCACATGTCTTGGTATTGACTGAGGTGATCAATAGAATTTATAAGCATGAAACTTGATTGAAAGATCAATTTTCAAACAAGTAGATGTAGGACCAAGCTGATAGATCGATTCTTATATAGAAAATTTAAACTTTGAATGGGATATTGATTCCCAAGCAAAGACATATACCTGAATGGGAGATTGTATCCCATATGAGTGATTTTAGAATTTGACTGATAGATTAATTATCAGGCATATGAATTTAAATTTTAACTAAAAGATTGATTTCAAAATATAGATAAATACTCAGATGGGAGATCAATTTTGGAATGAGTGGATTCTAAATCTAATAGATAGATCAATTATTAAAAAGGTGAATTTAAACTTTGACTGAGAGATCAAATCTCAGGTAAAGCTGAATTCTCAGATGGATTAATTCCTGAGTGAGTTACTTGAAAACCTAACTGATAGATTAATTACTAGAAAGGTGAATTTTAACTTTGACTTTAAGATCAATTTATAAACAAAGCTAAATACTTATAAGGGAGATTGATTCCCGAATAATTGGATTTAAAAAACATTCAGTAGATCAATTATCTATGAGTTGAATTTAGAATTTTAATGAGAGATCGATTTTTAGACAAAGCTAAATACTTAGACAGGAGACTGATTCCTTAGTGAGTGGATTTAATACCTAATCAATAGACCAATTATCAAAATGGTGAATTTAAACTTTCACTGGAATATTACTTTCTAGAGAAAAATAAATACTTAAACGAGATATCAATTCTTGAATGTATGAATTTAAAACCTAACCAATAGTTCGATTATTTTAAAGGTGAATTTAGATTTTGACTAAGAAATTGATTCCTAGATAAAGATAAATATGCATATGAGAGATTGATTCCCAAATCAGTATATTTAAAACCAAGACCTCTAAACTCCACTAGGGATAAGTTTCTTGGTTCGGCCTTTTGGGCCCAGTTTAATTATATATCTTTAATAACATAGAAAATTTAAACTTGCAATTTTTTTTTATTATAAAATGTATATAGTACATCAACTTTTATAATATTTATTGAGATATCATCCATTGAAAGGCAACAAAGGATGATCTCTTTTATAATCTATCAGCTAATAAGATCATCTTGCTAGATTTTCTCCACCATGAATGGACTTCCCCACATCAACTTGAATTTACCACAAATATTTCGTTGAGCTAAGATAGGCCTTTATAAAACTAGCACCAAGTCACCTACTTGGAAAGTTCTCAAATGAACCAATTTGTCATTAGCCTAGATCAGTTTAGCTCTATGATATTTAAGGTTCTATTAAGCTTGTAGATGCTTCTCTTCCAAATTTTTAAGTTCTTCTAATTAGAGTTTTGCATTCTGATATGAGGTAATTTTGTAATTTATAGTGCCTCTAAGTGATGGTGGATGTACTTCCAAAGGAATACTGCTTCAGCACTAAAGACCAAAGTGTACAATATAGATTAAGTTGGAGTTTTATAAGTGGTTTGATATTCTCACAAATCTTCAACCAACTTCTTATGCTATTGACACTTATTGTCTTCAAAGGCCTTCCTTAATATTTAAACCAGTGTTTTATTGAAGGCCTCTAGTAATAAATTTTCCTGAGGATAGTGGTTTGTAGAGCATCTCTAATCAATATTAAGATATCTAAAAAACTATTTGTTTTAGTTCTTTTGAACGAATGACTTTTATCTGAGATAATTTAGTAAGGAACTCTGAATTGATACATGACATTATATTTGAAGAACTTCAAAACTTGGATGAGCTTTGACTTCACGCAAAGGAACTGCTTCTGGCCACTTTAAGTAGTATGTAGGTGATAATATGAATTTGTGGCCTCAAGAGGATAGATGATCTATCAGATCAATAATATTTATACCCCAACTTCCAAATGGCTAGGAGTTGATGGTTAGATGTAGGACATTTGGTGGCTAATGCAAAACTATACCATGCACCTAACATTGATGATAACAACATACAACATTCTCAAAGTCTTATATTATCGATGACCAAAAATATCCCGTTCATTTTATTTTCATTTTCATCTTTTGTATAGATTGGTGTGCACCACACAATCCATCATGCACTTCTTCCATGGCATTATGTGCTTCTAATCTATTCAAACACCACAACTACATTTGATCGAATGATCTTCCATATATAATTTCATTAATTAGAGCATAAGATAACGATCATCTTTTAATATGATCTACTGCTAATTTATAGTGAGGGAGCATATTTTCTCACAAGTATTCGATGAATCATTTTCTCTAATCCACCACTTCATCTACTGTTAAATAATTTTCACCTCAATCAGAGATATTATATCTATATATTTGAAATCTATATGAAATAGAACTTGTTGACCTTGCACTTCTATCAGAATTTAATCTTCCTCAGAACATGCTAAGGCTTTTGTTAACTTAGCTAGATTATCTGATGTGGAATTCATTCCATGGGGAATTTTATAAAATGTCACAATTGGGATCTATTCCAGTAAATGCATTAGATACTGATGATAAGGAATAAAAGTCTCTTTTAATACCTTAAAAATTCCATCTGATTGATTAATCACTAGCTATGAATCTCCAATATTTTGATCTTTTTGATTCTATTGAAGACTGTTAATTCTAATCCAATTATTAGTTCCTCTTACCCAGTTTTATTTTTTATACAAGGTTCTGACATATGGTATAAGTAAAACATTACACATTTATCTGGTGTAATGAATACTATACTTATTCTTACTTGCCCTGGCAAAATATCATCTGATGTTCCTTGCTAACTGGAAGCAGCACCATCAAAATTGAATTCCCATATGGATGTTTTATTTAACTTAAATTTAATGATTTGTTCATCTGTTAGTTCATCATTTATAGATCAATCATCATTCACTATGTGACCTGCTAGGAAATATTCTATAACTTATCCTTTCACTACTCTTTTTTTTTTTTTTTTGAAGAAATGCAAATTGCATTAACGAAATGAAAATCCTAATACAATCTAGAAACAATTAAAACTAATAGTTCCTAATCCAAAGAGGAAAGGAACCATATTGAAGATCATATTTATTAAAATAAAACTATCATAACTGGAATGAAACGTACTACTCACCATTTTAAAACCCTTGGGGTGGAGGGAATACCAAAAATTAAACAACCTAAGAGGTTGGTTAGTATCCCAGAATTCCCAACCTGTTAAAAAATAAGAATTAGTAACAATCCCATAACCAATTAGAATAATTTTATAAAACAAATATAAAACTAAAATAAAGTAAGAAAGATTACAAAAGATAAATAGAATAATAAAAGTCTATAAAAAGCCTAATAAGTCTTCAAGTAGGCTTCTCTAGAATAAACGAGTGCCATCCATTGCATCCTTCTGAATATTAATCTCATCCTTTGAAGTAGAGATATACCAATTACTGTTGATTAGGACAATGCTCCTATCTAGAGAACAAAAATATTTTCTGAACATAAGCTCAGTCATCAAGTACCATAAATAAATTTCCATCCTGGTTCTTTCCAACTTGCCAATAAAATAATGTCCAATCATATCAACAGGTTGTAGGGGAAAAACCCCTTTTATGATTCTTAAATCTTGAATAAGCAGTCCTTCTCCTTGGTTTGTCTTGTTGGGAACTCGTTCAATATGAATTAGGATGTTAAGCCTAATTAATTGTCCCAAGGCTAACCAAGAGGGGGGTGAATTGGTAATTTAAAAAATTATACTCCTACTCTTGGATTTTTAAGAAACCTTTTTAATTATTAATGCAAGTTAAATTTAAAATTTAAAAAAATAAACTTTTCAACCAGAGTAAACAACTTGCAATGAAATTAAATGCATAAGAAAAATAAGAAAGAACACACCAGATTTATAGTGGTTCGGTCAAACCTTGACCTACGTCCACTCCCCGGAGGCACCCTCCGAGTATTGCACTAATACCACAAAGTGACTCTCCTTTTGCCCCCACAGCAAGGCAGAGAAGCCTGTACAAAATCACTTTCACCTTCCCCGGTGCGGCGGAGTAGCTGGGTTCTTTGACACCAAAGAGATCTTCTTCTCGCCAAAACTTCCCTCAAGACGACCCTTAAATCTGATGGTACTGAAGTGCAAGTTCGCCGGAGAAACCGTGTGAATATCCCCTCCACACTCCCTTGAAATCCCCTTCAAGGATCTTCTCCCTCTCAAACTCCACCCTTTCCTCTCTCCCTTTCAAGTTCTCTCTTCTAGTTTTCTCCCAAAGAACGAAGACATAATGGTTGTCAAAGATACACTTTGTCATCCTTTTACACTTCTCCAAGTGTCGGCAGAGAACCGGACCGATGTTGTTGAACTTCACTTGAGAGCCTTCAAAGGAGATGGGAAGAAACAAAGAGATCTTCTTCTTCAAGTAACCTTGTGAATCCCTCACAAACCCCTCACTTGATCTCTCACTCTTCACTCTTACAATCTCTCCCAAACTCTCACACTCAATGATCCCTCTCAAGAGAAAACAACTCCAAAGATATTTGTAATAGTTTCTAGGGCTTCTTATATAGAAAGGACAT
>NW_021319451.1:694303-798754 GCF_001605985.2 Dendrobium catenatum
CGCTCAAAAAACTGCTAAAAACATGTCATTCTGCGCACTGGATCGTTTCGTACGAAATTGAGTTAGTACGGACGAATTGAGTAAAAAACTGTCCCGTACGAACCATTTGTTCATCTGTATGAACCAATTTCGTCCTGAACGAAATTGGTTCGTCCAAGGACGAAAAATTTCGTCCGGTACGAACAGTTATATCAAAAGTCGGTTTCGAAAACTGCAGAACATTGCCAGAAACTTCCATAGTCGGTTCCCATCGTCCTGGACGAACTGGACTTCGTCTGGACAAAATTTTAACAGTGAGAAACTCATCCTGGGATGAAAAATGATTTCGTCTGGACGATCATTCCTTAGAAAAATTTTCCAGTTCAGTTCCTGTTCTTTCCATTGCTCTTACAAGGAGATAATTGATCTGATCGTCCTGTACGAACAATGTTCGTCCCGTACGATCAGTACAAAAACTTTTTCAAGATCTCCTTTAAGTGTGTGTAAATTTATTCACTCAATTACAATCACTCCCTCTCAAATTTAATTCAAATAAAAAGTACAAGCTTCAAATTCACAAAGTATCTCATGCTGAATCTGATTTGAAGTCTTCGTAGTCTGGGGTTCGATTTTCCTGAAATATTAGTACACACAAAAGCAAAAACAAATCTTCCAAAAAATGTTAGGAGATAATAACACATAAAACAATAATATTTGGAATCATCAAAACTATACAAGTTGCAATAATGTAAAACATGCAAATAGCAACTTTCCTAACATGTCTTCCAACGGTCCGAATGTTTGAAGCTCTTTAAACAGCTTATGTTTAGGAATGGAGGAATAGCTATCTTTAATAACAATAGCTTCATTCTTAAAAACCATAGATTTTTTTTGAAATTCAAATTAATATTAGAATATGGAGTAACCTCTTCCGGTTCATGAGCGGATGTATCTCCACTTAGCCGTTCAGAAATTTTGAAATTCTCAGTAGAGTTAGCTGATGGGGGAGTAACAAATTCAATTACAGAACCACTGAATCCACCCAATTTGATTAAAGGAGCATCCATTCCACCATAATTTTGGTATTACCAGCAGATAGAACAACTTTTGGTTTAGCCACTATCTTTGATGTAGATCGAGAAACAGCTTCCTCTCCTACATCCGGATTCATTCCTTCAATAATTCAACTTTTGAAATTTGAATCATAACTGCTTCCTCTTCTCCTTCTTGATTTTAAGCATTTTCAATTTTTGAATTCTCTTCTCCTTCCAGGATTCGAGCATCAATTTTTGAATAAGCAGAATCAGGAATTGGTTTGGCTTGATCAGCAAATAATTCAATAGCATTATCCAGGCAAAAGTCATTTGGATTATTATTCTGAATTTGAACCTTCTGAAAAAACATCATATTTAATTAAGTTTTTCTCCAAAATAACATTATTAACAAAAGATAATTCAGTCTCCATAATATCTTTTCCTTCAAGAGAAAGCACACTATATTTATTGGAATCTTCAAGATCTGATGAAATTTTTTCAGGTGCAGCAAGACAAGCATTTTCTTTATCCTCAACAGTAATCCTACCCAAACTAGGATTACTTTTAGAGAGAATTTTCTGCCTTATGTTGTTCTTAAACTTAACGTGCATCCAAGGACCATAAGAACTATCTTGAGAAGAACTTTTAGGGACTTCATTAACAGCCACTTTCATTGATTGAGAGATATTTGGACATACAGAGTCTTTATGTCCAATTCTTCCACATTTAAAACAAAGAGAAGAAAGATTATCATATTCAAATTTCTAAAAAAAACTTCCATTTAAACCTTCAACTCAAATACCACAAGGGATCTTAGAATTCAATTTAACTCGAATGCAAGCTCTAGCAAATTCCCTTCTTCACCATTTTAACATGTTGCCTTCTAATAATAAAGGAGTCCCAATTCTAGAAACTATTCTAGTAATATTGGTTTCATCCGAACAATGAAGAGGCAAATGAGGAAGATGAACCCAAATGGGAGAAGAAATCCCATCCATGGAGATAGGAGAGACGTTAGGTGTCCATCTATCTAAACCAATAACAAAGCCCCCAACATACCAAGGTCCTCCATTAAGAACTTCCTCCATAGCTTCAAATGATTGAGAAGAACAAAGAAGCCAATCCAATCCGAGCAAGGTTAAATGAAACCCTCCAAATTTAGTCCATTGCCTCCTTAATTCAATTGAACAAATTGAAAAAGGCATGTTCTTACTAAGAATTTTCACCACTAATGAATTTCTCAAAACTTGAACATTGGCTTTTTCCTTCTCCAAATCAAGTTTAACAACATTTACATCATCATTCTCATTCAAAACTCCATTAAAATTTAATTTAATATGTGGTTTTTAATCCACACATTAGAAATATCCATTCTAGAAGAAGAAACTAGAATTTTAATATTACCATCACCATGAATGTTATTAACAACATCAAAATCATTCTTCAACGGATTATTATCTTTACTACCCGAAGAAGAAGCTTATTTATCATTTAATTTTGGGATAAAAATCAGTTTTTGAGAGAATGACTTACTGTTCAAGTCAGAAATAATTCCTTTTCCTTCCTTGAATCTGACAAAGACTTCTTCTTGGATAGCAAACCTCCCTCTCTCATTATTAGAGGAGAGTTCATGAATTTGTGCAAAAAGCTGTGATTGAACAAAAATCTACCTTTTAAATCCAACAGAGTTGGACTGGCTAAGGAAGAGGTATTTCGGTCATCATTAGATGACCAACCACCCTCATCCATATTCAACAATTGCAACCGGAATCACCAAAATCCTTCCTAGTTTTGTGGATGTTCTCTCTCTTCCAGTTGGGGACGTTCTATTTCTTTTGAATTTTTTTTAATAAATGAATAATGAGTTAACTAAAATCAAACTACAATAAAATCATCGACCGTTGGGCTAATCTTCCAAATAATGTTAGTCGAGTCATCATATGTTGAAGTGTATTTATCTTGGATATCAAATTTACTTAATGAGAAAGCATTCAATGCCTCAAACTTTATGTGAAAAATATAAAAGATAGATAATGTTTCTCAATCAAAGAATAATTTACTTATATGGGAAGCAAATGTCTACTCAGATAGTAAAGTTAATTCTCTTTTCATTCCTTACTAGTCTTTGCTAATAAGGTTCCAAGAGGTTCATTTAAAGTTATCATATATAGGATTAATGACTTTTTTGATATAGGAGTTGCAAGCACTAGAGGATTTGTAAAATAGTACTTTATGCTACTAAACACTTTTTTATCATTCTAATCCCATCTAAACGGAGCATCTTTCTTACATAATGCTACAAATGATTTCCATTTGACTGAAACATTCATATAAATCTCCTAAGTTATGCTAATCAACCTTAGAAATATCTCATCTAATCAAGTGTTTTAGGGGGAGGCATTTTTGTTATTACTTTGATTCTATTCAAATCAATTTTAATCATGTGGTGTTGAACCATGGAACCTCAAAATTTCCTCAAAGTGGCACCAAAGGCACACTTCAAAGGATTCATTTTTAAATTATATATATTTATTCTTTGAAAAAAATTCTTAACTCATATAAATGATCATCTCTCTCTCGATACTTTAATAATTAAATCATCAACATAACACTCTACATAGTGATGGATGAGTTCCTAAAAAATCCTCTTCATTTCTTGATGATAAGTTGCTTCATATTGTTTAATTCAATATGCATAACTTTGTAGTAGTAAATCCCTATCTGCCCTCTAAATGTTGTATATTTTTCATCCGTAGGATCCATTTTGATTTGATTGTATCGAGATGAGTCATCCATAAAGAAGAATATTACATGTGAGGAAGAAATATCTACCAAGACTTCTAGTATATGAAGTGGAACTCTTCTTTATGATAGGCCTTAATCTCTAAAATTTATACATATACATGTTTGACCGTTCATTTTCTTGACTGGAATGATACTAGCTAACAAGGTCGAATATTTTCTTCCCTAATAAAGCCAACTTCAATTTTCTTCTTGACTTCAACCACGATCTGTTGCTTGATGTCCAGTTGCATACATTGAGGCACTAATTTTACTAGAATCATATTTAGTTGAATTGATAATCTCTGAATCTCTATGTTTGTAGATAATCCAAACATTTCTTCATAACTCTATACAAAATAATCTTTGAATTTTAGTAGTAGTTGAATCATATCATTCTCCTCATACTCATTCAATAAAGAGCATATAAAGATTAGATGAGGGTCTTCATTGATGCCAATATTTATTTCTTTTATATCATCAATCATAGTCTCATCTTCAAGTTCAGGAGGTGCATCCAAAACTTGAGAGTGAACCAGATCATTTGAAGTATCTAAACAGAGTTTGATAAAAGATTTAATGCTTGCTGAAAAGTGACTATTAGACTCTAGATTATTAGATATTACTAAGCAATATTCAACATCATCAAACAAAGATAGAGTAATGAAGCCAACACCTAATCTTGATGCATATTTGTGATATTTCATATTCCATAGGTATTCAAATTATTGGGCTTTACCTCTAGTTTAATTTGAAGGCATTAAAGATCGCTTAGAAAATTTTTTTTATAGAATTTGAATACAAATCAAAAGGAAATTCTATTATCTTATCCATGAAAGGATCATCGAGGGTTACATCAATTTCTAGAGATTTAATGGTAGAATATACAAAAATATTGGCCTTGTAATTTGGATCTAAAGGGAGCTCGACTTTTACCTCCAACCTCTTTACATCATTTTGCGATAGTGAGGTTAAGGTAATATTTGCCACATACCTTTTTAATCTTTTCATGGTAGATAAATCTAAATTATCTTACCTAGCAACTTTGACTCTATCCTCATTGCTTTCAGCTTCTATAGAAATATCAAACTTTGGCAGATTTATGAATTTTCTTTATGATATAGCCTATTGGTATTCCTTAAGCATATATGATTCCTCCAAGCTAGATTCAAAATCAATTGTATTGCAGACTCCCTTTGTTTTATATATTGATTTTACCTTTTCTGTAATATTTTATTTTTCCATTCTTGACCTCATCGTCAAGATCATTGTGTCATTCTACCACCTCTTTATGAGGAAGAGGTAGTTGACCAGTGAATGTCCTGTTTGAGATTAGAATGTTATTTCTTTCTCTTTTCTTTCTTTTACTTCTACTTCAACTAGTTTAAGATTTTTAGAAAAAATAGAATGCTTCTTAGGCAGATAGTATGAAGCATCTTCATATATACTAACTTTGTAAATAAAAAATGATTGTAAATAACCTTTAATATAATGCTCTACTCCATCATGAGAGTATTTGATACATTGATGTAAGGTGGAAGTTACAGTTTTATATTCATGGAGCCAAGGTCCACCTAAGAGAGTGTTAAAAGAAGCTTCAGAATTTATTATGTGAAATTTGGCTTTGATTTTCAAGGTTTATATTTCTAACATGAGGGTGATTGAACCCAAAGCCCTCTCTCGCTTCTCTTTGAATTGTTACATTATAATACCATCAAAGCTGAGGTTCTGAGTGTCCACCCTTAAGTATGCGAGAGTTCTAAGAGTCATGATTTTGACTGATGCACTCGAGCCAACAAGCACATAAGACTCTTTAACGTTGTCTACATTAACAAAAATATATAATGGAAAGTTATGATCCATAGTTCCCAATAACAAATAACCATCTAAAAATGTGACTCCATGATATTTCATTGAAGTATAGTACTTTTTCTTCAAACTATGTTGATGCTAGCTGAGCCATACATATCTATTGATCAAGTAAAGCTTGAAACTTCAAGTAGGTTGTAAGATCTCATTGAACAAAACCTAGGCACACCAAGAACGAGAGTGATAGTAATTTAAAAATATATTAAAACAAAATCCCTTTTTTTATTTAAACCAATATTATAGTTTATGAAAATAATCTAGTTGAGTAACTAGCATAAGTGAAAGCAAATTTAAAAACATGATTATTATTTTTTAGTTTTGAAACACAAATAAATCTAAGCAAGCAAGATTTGCAATTCAATTGTAGTTTGGAATAGAAATTAAACTCATACAGAAAAGTTAAAATACAAAAAGTAAAATAGAAGAAAAAAATAGAATGAGTACACAATAAACTTCATAGTGATTTGGTCAACCTTGACCTACGTCCACTCTCTAGAGTCTAGATCTTTGGGTTTTGTACAAACATTATAGTGACTGCTTTTTCCCTTATAAATCACTTCTAATAAACATGATGTAGTAGAGAAACAAAAGATATGTCACCCATCTCATCATGACAACAAACCTTTGAACTCTTTCTCCCTCCTTGTGATGAAAAAGAACCTTCAATCTTTTTTTACACTCTAGATAAAGGCAAAGTACCCACAATTTTTACCTTGAAGCTTCTCTCCTAATAGCAACTCTAAGAATGTACAAAGACCATTGAAGGAAGTAAGGTGCATGCTTGCCTGGAAACCATGTGAATACCCCTCACACTCAACCACACCTTCTCTCTCTCAAAACCTAAGAGCTCTGTTAAGAAGTCTCCCTTAAAGTTTCTTCATTAGCTAAAAAACTTACCTAAGACTTTAAAGAGTTGCTTAAGTACAAAGTCTTCAAAAAACCATAAATTTTTAATTAATTCATCACTATTCATATAGTACAAACTTAGTTTGTATAGTATAATTAGTTCAAAATAGGAGTCTGTCAGTACGATGGAACACTCATTCAGACAAACTATTTAATTTCTACATACTTATAGTACAATATGATCAAAAGTTTGTACAATACAATTAGTTCAATTTCCTTCTATTTATATAGGATGATTACCAAGATAATTGGAAATCATCTCTACTAATCGTCTAGAATGATTTACATCTTATTATACTATTTGCTAAAATTTTAAGGGTCATCCAGTATGATCATCATAATAATATACAATTAGTTCAAAAATCAAGGCTTTCATCTAGTACGACATCAAGGATAATCATATTTCATCTCTATCAGTCCAATAGTATGATCTATATCATATAGTCTAATTGGCCATATTTATTAAACCTTGATTTGATTGACTAATCACATGGACTAAATTAAGTAAGATATCAAATAGTGTACATTATGATTAGGATCATACGGTATAATTAATTCAAAAATTTTATTTTTAAAATAATTAAATTATTTGGTGGCTCAAGTTTTCTAATAAAAATAAATCATACAGTATAATAGACATCATATAGTATAATTACTTCAAAAGAATTAATTGCATAATTAGTCATTAGCCCACTTCTTCTATAAAACAAATTGTACAACATGTTCATAATCATACGGTATGATTATTATAAAAACTCTTAGCTCACTTTTCTCATTCCCCTATGTGTGTGTGGACGATTGCCAATTTAGCATACACTCTTACATGGCCAAACTCAAGAAATATAAAATGATAGAAATGAAAACAACAAACTCTTTTGGATAACATCCTATTCTACCCAAATTTGAGCATTAAACATTCTTGTGCAATATATGATGTTCCTAAAATATTTATACTCATAAATATAATATTTAATATATGTGCTGAGAGAATTAAAATTTCAACTGATAATGTTTATTATCATTAAAATCATAAGTTAGTGATCCTGGATTGCAGCATTCTCACCATTCTTTATGACGACAACCAAATTTTTTTTAATAGGTAAGTAAATGTTTTTCTTTGAACTCTTTGTTTCACACTAAATCTAAGGAAATAGGTAAGCTCTCACATCATGCACATTTCAAACACCTTACTCATTATTTTAGAAATTTTATCATAAAGATTCTTATTTTGGATCCAAATAGTATATCATCAACATATATTTAAATAATTATCATATCGTCTCCTACTTTCTTAAGGAATAGGGTGGTTTCTACACTACCCTTAACAAAGGCTCATTATAGAAGGAATGTACTTAGCCTCTTATACTAAGTGCTTTCTTCAATCCATATAATACCTTCTTCAATTTGAATACATAATTGGGAAATTAAGAGTTCTCAAATTATGGGGGTTGCTAAACATATTCATCTTCTTTAATCACCCCATTTAAGAAGGGATTCTTAGTGTTCATCTAGTATAACTTTAATCATCTAAAGCAATCAAACGCTAATAATACTCTAATGGCTTTTAATCTAGCTACAGAGACAATAGTCTCCTTAAAATCAATTCCTTCAATGTAGTTGTACCCTTTAGCTACTAATCTTTCCATATTCCTAAAATCTATATCAGAGTCATTCATTTTATTCATAAAAACCCACTTAGTTCCAACAACACTCTAGTACTTAGGCCTGCTAACATATTCCCATACATTATTTATAACAAATTGATTTAATTCTTCTTATATTGTTTGGATCTAGAAATTCATCAGCTAAGGTTTGATCAATATTGGTGGGTTTTTCCATAGAGATTAATATTGAATGACTAACCTCCTTTCTAAGTTCATGCCTAGTTCTAACACCAATAAATTGATCTCTTAGGCAGAGTGTTTAAGGGTGACTAGATGAGTATCTCTAATCTCTAAAAAAGGGCTCAAGAGGTAATACTCTATCTCATAGGTTAATAAATTCAACCACTTGGGTGATCTCTACTTCTTCGTTTTCTAAACTAGGCTAAAAAGAATTTATAAGATTCATCAAACATGATATGGGTAGATTCTTTTTCAACCTCAATCCACTTATTAAAGATCCCATAACATCTACTTATAGATGAATATCCTAAAAAGACTCCATCATATTTGGGATTAAACATTCTTAGATGTGATTTTCCATTAATTAAGATAAAGCATCTAAAAACAAAGACATGCAAGCGAGAAAGGTTAGGTATCCTACTCTTAAGGAGCTCATAGGTGTCTTATTTAACTTGGATCAAACATTGAACCTATTCAATACATAACAAGAAATGTTTATTTCTTCTAGCAAGTATCTAAAGAGAATATTCAGTTAATGTAGCCTTAACAAATTCTATTAAAATCATATTCTTCCTTTAAGCTATTCCATTCTTCTAAGGAGTCTTAGGGTCAAAAAAGTTATGCTCTATCCATACCTCCTCACAAAAGGATATAAACTTATCATTTTCAAATTCTTCACTATGATCACTATGAATGGTTAAGATCATACATCCTAATTTCCTCTGTATCGAAGTGTAGATGGTTCTAAATTCTTCAAAATATTCTTACTTTTGTGCTAGAAATTTAACCCATGTGAATTTATAATAATCATTAATAATCATAAATACATATGATTTCCCTCATAGTCTAGTTGTAATAACAGGTCCAAATATATCCATATAAAGAATTTCTAGTGGTCTAGAGGTGATAATGTCCTTAATTGAATGAAATGAAGACTTAATTTGTTTTAAAATTTGGCAGGCATCACACAAGTATTCCTTATCAATATACCTAGGGTATTTCTCTAACTAAGTTGTTTTGGATAATCTTCCTAATGGTCTTCATGCTTGCATGGCATAGTCTCCTATGCCATAGCAAAGATTAATGATCAGTGATTTTCAAGCATAAAGAATTTGAGTCTTCATTGCAATTCAGATCAACCATTTTAGTATTCTGAACTCCTTTTCCTTCTAAAACTACTTTTCCATTCAAACTCATCATGCATTTTGTAGATAAAAAATTAATCAGAAATCCTTTGCCACACAATTGATTAATACTAAGTAAATTATACTTTAAATCAATAACAAGTAAAAAAACTTCAATGATGAAGTTTTGAAAGTTTCCAATTTTTCCTGAGCCCACCACTTTCGTAGTGGTGTCCAAGTATGACCTTGCCTCTTGACTTGACCTCCAACATGATGAACTATTTCTTATCTCTAGTCATGTGCCTTAAGCATTTATTTTCCATGTATCATATGCTCTTGTTAGGCCTTTTATAAGAGCACTCCTAAAAAGTTAATCAAATGTTAGATTTGGGAACCAAAGTGAGTTAATGTTCCACCTTATATTTTATGAATGGCTTGCATGTATGCTTTGCTATGGTGCAAGTGAATTGAGCCTCCACACAAGATATTTCCTATAGTGTATTGTGCAAGTACCTAGCATGCCACAAGAATGGCACCTAACCCCAGGGAGTGGATTTACTAGTTTATGCTGGGGGTTATGCCTCTTCTTAGGGGTATATGATGCATGCAATGAGGTGAGGTTATACTAGTGTCAATATAGGTGGTGGTTTATTGGATTACAAGGCATAGATTTTTACTTTTAGGAATTCATTTGCACTTTCAATACTTGCAACTTCAAATTTTAATGCATGCTCATTAAGATATAATTCAATTATAAATATTTCTAACTATTTGTATGAGTTTTTTATTTCACGATGATTTATTTTAAGGATTCATGTGCATTGGTTAAGTTAATATGCTTCATATTTAATGAGTCATACTCATTAAGTAAAGATAAGTGATTACTTTCTAAAATAGAATGGTTAGCTATCTGACTATTATGCTCAATTTGTAAAGTAGAAAAATTGAAGTTTAAACTAGCATACATCATTTTCATCTTCCTATATGAAGCAAAGATTTTTTTAGGTATAATAAAAAGTTCATTATAAGATAGATGACATACCTCATAATGATTTGACTGATCAAGACTATTATTAGCCATGAGACACATATTAGTTCCTCCTCCTTTGCTTACTGATATTATTATTTTGAGATGGAGTCAGCCCAAAAAGCCTTTTGTCTCCATTACTTCCCCTTTTCTAACTTTTCCTTCTCTTTACCTTTCTCCTAGATCGGGTGAGTTTCCAAATTAGGGCATTCAATTTGCATGTGGCTTGGTTCTCTACATTTAAAAAAAAATTATGTCAGATTACACATTAAAATTTTTACTATTTTTAACTTTACTCCATTACAGATGATGCTTCTACTTTCTTTTGAGGAAGTTTTTTAGCTACTAGGTCATTAATGCAAGATCATCATCCTCCTGAACTACAGGTTTGTCATTTTCTGAGTCATTGGCTTTCAAAACCATAATCTTTTCCTTTTTTTCCTTTCACCTGCATCAAGTAATCTCTAACACATGCCTTGCTCGTAGGCAATGAATGAGCTAAACAAGTTATCAAAAAATACATATTTAGATCTTTAGTTTCAAAAATGTTAGTGAACTTAGCATCATAAGCACTAAGGCAATGTTGTATTTTGTTAACCATTTTAGAATTAGAAAGTTCTCTATCTAATTAGTGCAGGGATGTCACTATCTGTGTTAATCTAGTGCACATTTTAGATATTCTCTCGATAGGTTTCATACAAAAAAGTTTATAGTAATGTAGTAAAATATTCAACTTAGACTGTTTGACTTCACTAGTTCCCTTATATGTAATGCATAGCCTATCCCATACTCCCTTTCCCAAATTACATGTGGAGACTCTCATGTAATCCTCATATTTCAATGCACAAAAAAATTTAAATATTTTTTATTTAACTAAGCAAACTTTCTATCATTATTACTCCACTGAGAAAATAGGACATCAGCTTTGACTCCATTCACTATATGTAATTGAAGTTAATAACCAATTTGAATTATATGAAAAATTTTAAAAACATTGGATTGCAAAATTGTAGACATGAAGATTTTTCAAAAATCAAATAGAATATTTCAAATAGAGGTGGGTAGATTATAGCATAACTCTCTATAGTATTTTGATTATAAAAATGTATAATACGATCTTTACTTGAGGATTTTAAAATTGCAAAATCAAAGACCCCTTTCGATACCACTGGAAAGTTTGGAGAGGTTGAAAGACCTCATTGAACTAACTGTTGGCAAAATAAGAGGGGGTAATTGGTAATTTAAATATATACTTAAAAGATCTCATTGCAATAATTTGTCGTCCCCTCTATAATATTTCAATCAACATCAAACATTATGATTAGTTCATAAGAATTATTTCCCTCTTCTATCATATAATTGATCATATAGTAAGATCGTAAATGTATTGTACAATTAGTTTAAAAAATATTAGCTCTCTTTTCTTACTCCACTGTGTGTGTGCGCATGGTTGCCAATTTAGCATACACCCTTGCATGGATAGACTCAAAAAAATAAAATGAAAGAAACTAAAAATACAAACTCACTCAAATAATATCCTATTCTACTCAAACTTGAGCCTTGAACATTTTTGAGTGCTGTATGATTTATCTAGAATGTTAGTACACACACACAAAATATGAAATACATGTGCTAGGAGGATAAAATTTCAATCAATAATATTTATTATAATCAAAATATCAAACTAGGGATCCTAGATTGCAATAAATCTTTGATTAAAGCATATCTCATTTCTTTGGAGAGAAGCATAGCATCATATATACTCAATTTCACATGCAGGTTTTTGAGATGAGCTAATACATTATAATCTACCTTTGCAGTCTTTCTATTCTTTATATCCAACTATAGAACTTATTGAAGTTGATTGGAAACTTCTGGATTATCTACATTCTACTTTCCTTTACCAGTAGATGTAATTCGTGGAGGTAAAATTATACCACTACGAAAGATAACCTGTACTACTTCTTCAATGGAAGGATCTTCACTGGGTTTGGATGTTAATTATCGATCATTATCTAATTGTCATCTAGTAACCATCTGAATTAAATGTCTCTAATTTGATATATAAAGATCATCTTATACAACAAAATATAGGGGAATCACTACCATAGTAATATTGGATTTATTCATCTATGTCATTTATAGGTATTTCATGAGAATTATTTTCATTATTTTTTAGATTATCATCTAAATATTCATCAGCAATAATAAACATAATATATGCAAAATCCTTTTTCATTGGTTTGTTAATCCTAGGTAAGTGAAAAAGAAATTGTACAATGTTAAAGGTTTAATAGGTTTAGCCTCTCCACTCTTAAAAATATATATCTTCTCTATTATATATTTAGTTCTATCCTTCTTTTCATTTATAGATATTGCAGAAGCTATATCGACTCGCACTTCTTTAGGCTCTTCCATTGGAACATTATTTTGTACCTCCTCATAAACAACCTGGATGGAATTTTGTGCTCTTGGTGATTCCAAATATATATTTAGCATATCCTTGACTCGAATCCACTAAGTATTATTTAGGTATCACAACTATCCCATTCCGATAATTTTGTCAAGACATTCTTTGAAGGTAGTGCAATATTACATCTTGTAACCTAGCATCTAATGATATGACCAATAATTAAGTTGCCCTATTTTTCCCCTTCTTGGGAACATGGAGTTTAAATCCTGGATTCTTCATGAGACTCCTAAATATTTTATTAATGGCCTCTCATTTAAATGGATATATTTTATTAGAAAAGTACTCAAACTTTTCCTTTTGTTGCTATGGAGTTAGACAAGGTTAAGGTCTAGGCTACTGATCAACCTGGAGCATGTTGTACAACTATTACTGATTAATTTAACTTTGATTCTTTGCCTGAATATACATTGATAATTTCCCCTTATTAACTTCAAATAAAGTTCCTAGTTTATTCTCTAACAATATTGAGGATTTAATTTCTTTATTTCTAAAGAATATGGATCCTTTAAAAATGTTATTAGAGAAGCTTTCTCTTGAAGATTAGAGGGCTTACTCAAAAACTTCTCAAAGATTTTGGTTATTAAATCTTTCAACAAAAAGAAAACTAGACCTTGGATATTCTTTAGGATGATACCTATAGCATGTTATTCTTAAAGTTGTGGCTCACATCTCATGCTAAGTTTCCTTCATATTAAGATGTAATCTACGAAGCTTTCACCTGATTTCTACTTCTCAACAACCAAATCATTGATTGTGATATAATGCTTTGCACTGATGAATCTCTATAAAATATGACTTCTATGTCATTGAAGGTATGGAATAACCCATTAGGTTGTTCAACATATGAATTAAATGCCATATCAGATAAGCTACCTGAAAAATTATGCATCACTGCCTCCAGCATTCTAGTAACTAGCAATAAAGTGAGTATGGTGATGTTTAGGATACTCTGCACCATTCAAATTCATGAACAAAGGCAGTATGATTTACCCTTCATAATAGTTGAAGAATCCTAAACTTTATCTAATACTTCCTTGAGTTGCTGCTCTACCATTAGTTTGATATATACAAATTGCATTAATGGTGGTTCTACTTTTATATGTATATTCACCAGATTCTCTAGTTCTTCTATTCTAATTTCCTTATTCTTAGTACTCAATTGCACTAATTCATAACGGGAATATATAACCTGAGTATCTATAAAAAGAGGGGTATTACCTTACATGATGGATACCATAGCCATCATTGCTTCTAACTTTTTCTTCAATGTGAGTATTTGCTCATCTTTCTAAATCAGCTGCTTTAATAGATGATGAGTTGAAGCACCAGTAACATCTTCATCATCATCATTATTAGCACTTCCTTCTTGGACCATAATCTTTTATTTTTCTCTTTATTGTAAAAAATGAGTGGTTGACTCTACCGGATATCTCTTCATTCATTTCCTCATCCCCTACAGCTTCTTACTCATTGATATTGTGAATACTTTATTTAAGATGTTCCACCATCTCCTCGAATGACCTTCCTTCTACCCAATGTGGATCTACTGGGGTATATTCTCTAGAAGGATATAATTCTATCATAAACTTCCCCTTAATTTTTTATCTACTATGTTATTCCTAGGACTCATAAACATAGTTGAAGTTGGAACCATCATAGGTTGCCAAACCCTCTCCCTATCAGATACTGAGGTTGACTGATTTATAAATTTCAGCCACCTCTTATCAAAATAAGAAGATGATTTGTTACTTCATTAATATTGTTGATCAACTCTTAAAGGTGTTGACTTTAAGGGTGACCTAATGTTCTTGCATGAAGATTTCTAAATTGATTTGAAGATGGGGGAGATATGGGATTATACCCAAGATAGACTAATGCTCCATATCTGAAGGACTTGATAGAATTTTATTAACTATGCTTGTGAATTGATGCTACGTATTGATTATGATATGAGAACTTCATATGCGTCCTACGATGATCTATAATAGTAGCGGTATGACTTCGACCTAATTCTTGAAATTTAACTCTTCTCTTTATTAGAGGGGGCACTCCCAACCTTTTACTCGAATATTGGTTTAATGGAAATTATGTCTTTTACACTTCTCAAAATTTTCATCTTTAACTTCCCATAACATGTGGCATCATTTAGGAGAGATTTGAATTTGCTCTTTAATTCAAAGAAAGTAGGTAAAGTAGGATATACACAAAATAGAGTACGAAGAGAATTCACTATACATGGGCCAAGTTCTCTTCTCAAGTAGCAGTTGACAATAGATGAAATTTGCTACCTACTATTTGTGGAGAATTAATTTATGACTCAGTTTTTTAAAAATTTTCTTTCCTTGCAGTATCATTTGCAGTGGCAATCAAAGCATCTTCCTTTGATTTTTTAGCTTTCTCTGCCCTTCGCCTCATGCAATGGTTCATATTGTGACATTAGGATTTTTTCATCTCCTTTATTTAAGAAGATGACCACATCTCAAAGTTACCAAACACATGGATTTTAGCATTGACTATAGACTTCCCCTTAGTCATGGCAACTGAATGTAGGAAAGTCAAGGGAGAAAATATTGAGGGTTTAGAAGCTATAGAATTAACATATAGGCCCACTCTCAAAGTTGACCTTGAGAGGAGTTGACTTAGCATATTCATGAGTTACAACCACCTCATCTTATGGTGTAAAGAATGTCAATTATCTTGAACTTATCTTATCTCAAAACATTTTCCATATAAATTACTGAACTCACTAAGCTAAAATTTATTGTTGAACCTGCTCGATCTCTAAGATAAGTTCAATATAATTGATGATTGAAAGATGAAAGGAAGATAGCTAAGGACCTAATCCATATAAAGGACATAATTATGAAGTGTATATTTAGAAGAATAATTGATTAGGATTAAATTTAAATTTATTGATCGAGGAGACAATATATTGAAATGAGGTTTTAATTAAAATGGATGAAAATAGGAAACTTGTATATATAACTAATCATATTATAGGTTTAGAATCTAATCTCCACTAAAGTTGGAAAGTAAACCCAATCCATAATGAAGTCTCCAGAAAAATCTAAGGACAAATTAAATGTTGGATTGTGCTACTAGATTTACTTTAATATTTCTTTAGACAAATCCACATAATTAGTATTAATTTTCTTGAAGAATAAATTAACACTGTATTATAGATTCGAGGAAAGAAAATATTTATTTTCATGCCAAAACTCGGCATAAGGAATATAACAATTATCCTAAAGAATAGAAGTCACGTTTACCTATCATTTTAAATATGAAATTGACTCAAGATAAGCTTGATTGACATCAAGAGATTTTTTTCTATAGAGGCAACCTCTATACTCAATTACATCTCCAAAGAGAAACCTTTTAATTACAATAGATATTAGCCTCTAAACTTAATTGTTAGGATAGGATGTGCATAAATATAATTGGGATTATGCTATTTTTGAATAAGCCGCCAGCTAACAACCTATTTCATAAGCAATCATCCTAAAAGGAATACATAATAAAGGTGACTCTATCCTAAGAATTCAAAGGCATAAATTAGACTATAAATTAGTGACTAAAGATGAATCTTCACTTTAAGTTCAAGTGATAGTATTGAGAAGACTCGCTAAGAACTCTATCATTTATCATATTTTATTAACCTAACTAAATTTTATAACCAACAAAATTTCAAAGAAAATTTTGCAGCATCCCTAACCATAAGAGAACTATGGAAAGCCCATCACTTAGGACCTTAATAACTTGCAGCTAGCTTGTGTGTTGGGATAGTGTACACTACATAGAAAAGGAATGTATGTATGCAAGTGGTATCATTGTTCGTGTATACAGTACCTAGTAATGTATAGTTCTAGAACTAGCATATGTGTTCCTACAAAGTCTAGAACACATACTACAAGAAAACCCTAGGAAAATTCTACCCACTAGTACAATCTACCACCCATATGATGCAATGCATATATGCAATTTAAATGAAAGAGAGTGTGTAACATAAACAAAAAATTTATTTATTTAATAATTTGAACATTTACAAGACTTAGACTCTGTAGAAAAGAAAGAAGGCTAGACAGGATAACAAACCTGGGTTTTAAGCCTACCATATATAAAGAATAAGATAAACCTACTCAGTGTCTTCAAGCTCCACATCTTCTATGGAATTCAAAAAGAGATTATCCCCCAAAGGCAAGTATATCATATTTTGGAGCCCCACATAAATGTATAAGCAGGTGCATTTTACTCTTTTACAACACTGGACACTATACAACTCGATCTATATTCAAATCTATTTTTTTCAAACTCTAATACAGATACATTACATTTCTTAGGTACATTCTACTGATTCTTATAGGAATATAAAAGACTGAAAAAGAAAGAACATATATATATATATATATATAAAGTGCAACAGTTGTGTAATATCCTAATGCTTCTAATACAGTACATAAAGATGCCAAAGTGCACCAACTAAAATGAAGAGTATCACATCTAGAGTACACAAATATAAATAAAAAGACAAAGGTTGCTCTCCAAGCAAAGCACCTAGCAATCAATTCACACCACTGGCTTAACTTAGGCTAGAGTTGGTTATCCTAGCAAACCATCTAAGTGTGTGAAGTAGATTGTGTTGGTTTAGTATATCTACAAGGATTTACTGTTTGAGTTGCATAAATTTTAATATTTATTTATAAATACCAAATGGGGAATTTAATTGAAGATTATCTTATATTCATTTTGATTTTATAATTTAATTTTTTAATAGTTTGAGTTGATTATTTAATTATAAAGAACTTATACATTAATAACCCAAAGTGTAAGGGATATTAATTTATAAATCCTAGAAGTCTTACAAAGTGAAATGTAATCCCCCCACCCCATCTAGAAGTCTTACAAACTGATTCTTAAAAATCCTAGAAGTCTTACAAGAGTTTGAGTTGATTATTTAGCTATTACTAGCAGCTTTGACGGACAGTCCTATAGCTGCCGGTAATATCGATCATTTCCCCAGCAATTTGACCACAAGTATTAACCAATGGTTTAATCAGCGGTCTTTAATTAAAATCCACCAAAATTAGCAGCAATTTAATAACCACGGGGTGTGGCATCGATTTAATTTAATACCGGTGCCTTAACCAGTGGCTAAGGCCGACAGTATTAAGTAATTAATTTTTAGCAGTCTAAACCATCGAAAAAAATACTAAATTAACCCATCCTGAGCCTTTTTCCTCACTTCCTTGCCCGTCTCTCTCGCTAATGTAGGTGCTCTCCCCCTTCTCATGATCGTGCCTTCGAGTACCTCACAGGAATCTGGCATCAATAAGCTCCCTCCAGCCAAAGATCTTGCCCCCAATCCAAACCCCTCTCTTCTCTAGTCTCCATAAGTCGTACGCACTAATATTCTTCTCCAACCGTCAGACTCATCCACCTCCTAAAGGTGACTTGAATGCAACCTAATTTTTATTTTAATCTAGGGTTTAAATCATGTGAGTATGCACTTTTTACTTCTCTAGTTTTAAACTTTTACTACTTCTCATCATTGATATGGTGAGTAGGTTATGCACTTATGAAATATATAGTAAAAGCCATTAAGTTTTATTTATTTATAATATTCAACCAATAAGTTATGTAATTCAATTTTAACTTAATTCCCTTGAGTAAGTTTGATATACTAGATTTTAGAACTACAATGCCATTAGTTGTTTCTATCTTCATGAGGTGTCTTGTCTCTAAGTCAATTCACTTTTGTATCTTACAGCCCTTTAAGACGGATATTTTGAATAAACTATAGGGATATAATAAGATTTTGTTTCTTTAAAATGCCATGATGTTATATTATAAATCCCTATAACAGTATAGTATGGTGTAGTGCAAGGTTGTTTGGGTTTTTTATTGATGGCTATAACTTATAAATTATCCTATATCATATACACGTGATTTTGGATGAATGTGCAATTAGAAAAGTAATTCTCCAATTTTGATGATGATGAAAGATGATCACCACTTTTTAAAATGTTCTTTGTAATTTAATATGTATGTTTAGGTTGCATGTTGATAGTTGTGCTAAAGACTTAATTTCTTTTGCATCAACCAATTAAAATTCAAGAGATTTTTTTACTTTATAGCTATATTTAATTTTATTTGTTAGATGGAGGATGAGATTTCATATTTAGGTAAATAAGTGAATGATAATGGCATGGGTCATTATATTTAGGTTTCACTTTAGACAGATTTTTTACAAATTTACTTTTCAGACTACAATAACAATTTTATTTGGCGTTCAAGTTGAGCTTGAAGTGGAGGAAAGCATAGGAATGCATAGTGGCTTTACCCTTAGAGATAGGAAATGAGTCATTAACCGAGTTTTCCATTTTGTCACATAAATTATTTATATTGTCTTATTATATTTATTTAATGGTTGGTGAATGCATTCCAATTCAAGTAAAGTACACTTGTACGAAAGTAAAGCACGTACACTTGTTCAGGGTGCATATCTTATAATAATTAATTTCACATCTATGTAGGAAAATGTTTGCTTTAACATTTAAATGACTCTACAATAAGAGAGATATTGGATGTATAACAGATTATCATCGGGTCGAAGAGGATTGACAGATGAATTGATACAGGGAGTTGAGATTTTCATTCAAGTTGCATCTCAACTGCCTTCCTTTAAGTTCGATGGAATGTTTAGATGTCCATGTTCAATGCTAAAAAATCAAGCATTTCTCAAGCTCGATGATGTGAAGGTTGATTTATATCATAGGGTATTTATTCCAGACTACTGGATTTGGACCTCACATGGCGAGTACAGGCCACGCATAAATACTCATGCTGGTACATCCATAACTTTTGAAACATTTGATAAAGATCAAATGAGTAGACTGTATGAAGAACTTATTTTTGATGTAGTAGGTCCTAATTTAAGAGCTAGTGTGGAAGACACACCAAATGTTGAAACAAAAATATTCTTTGAGTTACTACATGCAGCTTAAAAACCAATTTAGGATGATTGCAAAACTTATTCAAAATTAGCAATTATAGCGAGGATGTTAAGTATCAAAACTAAATATAATATTCCTCATGATTGTTTCAATGACTTTATTGGTCTTCTAAAGGAAACTAATCCAACAGATAATTTAATTTCCTCATATTTGTACCGAACAAAGAAATTAGTATCCAAGTTGGGTCTCACTACTACAAAAATTTATTGATGTATCAATGGATGTATATTATATTACAAGGATGATGCAATAGAAGTTTATTGTCGCACTTTCAATGTGCCTCAGTTTAAGCCAAATTAGGGAAAACAACATCGTTAAAAGAAAGATGTTCCAAATTTTTGTTTATTTTATTTACCAATCATTCCAAGACTTCAACAGCTCTATGCATCAATGAGTTCAGTAGGCCATATGATATGGCATAAGGAGAAAGTAGTAAAAAGTGGTGTTCTTTCTCATCCATCATATGCTGAAGCTAGGAAATATTTTGATTAATTACATGCTTCATTTGTTGCTAAACCACATAACATAAGATTGGGATTATGTGCTGATGGTTTTACCTCATATATTCAAGCAGCTACACCATACTCTTGTTGGCCAGTTATACTGACACCATATAATCTTCCACCAGAGGTGTATATGACTACCCTGTACATATTCTTAACACTTCTAGTACCTGGACCACATAATTTAAAAGTAAAAATTGATATTTTTTTATAACCATTAATTGATGATCTCAAGTTATTATGGGAAGAAGGTGTTCTCACATATGACATCTCAACAAAATAAAATTTTCTCCTTCGAGCTACATTACTTTAGACCATTAGCAATTTTCCAGCTTATGGTATAATGTCTGGTTAGAGCGCAGATGGAAAAATAGCTTGCAGTCACCGGCGTTACCACCATGGGAAATTATCGGCCGTCCCCACTACCAGAATGCTGCCAGAAATAGGCCTTCGGAAATCATTTCCTATGCAGTTTATATCGATGGTTTTTGTACCATAGAAAAGTCACCAATTTTTTACAAACAGCTGGAAATCAATCATTAACCGTTAGAAAAAATTGCCGGTAATGCCTGAATTTCATGTAGTGAACATGTTCTTAGGATATCAATCATACCCAAAGTTGGCGATAAGATACGTATGACCCAACACCAATCCTATCTATTATCACCTACATAATCATGTCAAATACTAGATTTTATGAATCTGACTTAATTCTTGACTATATCTAGAACATAACCCTAGTTCGCCTTCCTAGAACCCGTAGAAAACTCAATTTATCCCTCAGCCACCTCATAAGATATATTCTTTATCACAAATACTAGTTAACCTATCCTGGTGAACCCGATAATATCCCTATTTTCTATATAGATGCCTCCTTTCGTATCTTATTTCATTGGGGCCAAGTACATAATTTGCTGGATTTTGATGAAGAAGGGGAGGCTGCTCCAATAGGAGAAGCTACTCCACCAACAAGACCTACACCATAATGCGAACCTGCACCTTCTTATCCTCATAATGATACAATCTAATGACTCAACCAACTCCAAACTCAACTTGACTCTCATATACAAGATCAACACCAACAGTACGAGGACGACATGCGATGGTTTGGGGAAAGATTTCCTTTAATTGATCAACAATTTATATCCATCCATCACTTCTCAACCACCACCTAATTAGGATGCTCCTTATTGACTATGTCACAGTCATATGTTTTAATAAGTTTGTCTATACTCCTCTTTTTTGTGATGTCAAAAGGGGAAGAAGATTGTCTACTTTAGTTAGTATGCCTTCTTATTTGCATATCATATTTATCATGTATTTAACTTCTAACTTTAAATGAAATTCATGGTTTGTTATGTATTCATGATTTTATATTTACTAAAAATAATAAAAAATTATTATTCTAACTTGTTTATCGACAATATTATTTTATATCATAAAAGAAGGCTAGATTGTTGCAGTCCATGACCCATAGCCTAATTTTTTTATGGTGATAAATAAAGTCGATTAAATTATCTCATTATTTATTGAATATTTTGAATATTGATATCATCTATGAGTACTAAATTCTAGGGAGATCACATATTTTTTAAGATAATAAAAGACTTATGACTAGGTAGAATAGGATGTGAAGTCTGTAACTTTATATATTTGTTTCCTTTTCTTTTCTTGAGTCTGGCCAAAAAATGTACAAGCAAACTGAGTAACCATGCACACACACAGGGGGAGAGTTTTTTTTTTAAAGGGAAAATTATTTTTTCTATTGATAGTACTATACATTTTTAAATCATACTGCATGATATATTATGGCATAAACTGCTATATTCTATGAACTAATCATATTGTACGATCTACATCATACTGTATGATTCATTTTTAATCCAAAACCATAGCCGCTAGGTTAATTTAAGCAAATTTTTAAATCATTAAATTTTTAATATATCATACTGTACGATCCTATTGTATTATATGATTATTTGAATACTTGCTCAAATTAACCTCCATGATTAGTCAATTAAAATCAAGGTTTAATTAAAGATTTGTAATCATATTGTACGACCCTGTTCATACCGTATGATGAACCGAGGCTATTTTTAGTCATCCCATAAATTGTACCATATAATACCTTATTTTTTGTACTAATCATACTTGATGATGTGTATATTGTACCGGACGATCTGAAGATTTTAACAGATCATAATATATGATTTGGATCATACTAGACGATGAACAGAGACAAATTTCTCTCATCCTAGCATTCATCCTGTATGAATAGAAGAAATTTATCACATCATACTGGATGATATTTATATAACACTGTACGATGTAGTTTATAATTGTTGCCTATTCGTACTCCTTCGTACCAGGATGAAAGCTGTTCTAAACTGATCGTATTGTATGATCTTTGATTATATTGTATGAATAGAAATGGCTAAATTGAAAATTTAGGATTTCTTAAAACCTTATATTTAAGTATTATTTATGTCTTTTTGAAAGAAAAGAGTGGCATAACAAGGAAGGGAAAACTCTTAAGAGGGAACCACTTGAGGGGATTTAGGGCTTGTGAGAGGAAGGAGAAGGTGAGTTTGTTATGGAGAAAGAGTGTGATGGGATCACATGGTTGCTCCTAGCCTGCTGCAAGCTTGCTCCTCCTATGGCCCAAATAAATCATGTGGGAGCTCTCTAGAGGGAGAGCCTTCAAGGTCGACACCCTCAAAGGTCCTCTACCTTCTCTAGGAGGGAGAAAAATGAGAAGGTCTGTTGCCATCACCTTGTGAACCCTGTACACTCCACTTAAAACAACTTGTGTAAAGGACCTTTGAGCTATACCGGGGAAGGTGAAAGTGAGCTTGTGTAAAGGATTCTCCGCCTTACTATGGGGGGAAAAGGTGAATTACTTTTGAGTGGTGAAATTTCCTGAGTGGAGGACTCCGGGGAGTGGATTGTCAAGTGACCGAACCACTATAAATCTTCTGGTGTGCTTTTTCCATTTACTATTTTTTATTTTCTTTTGCATCCTATAATTGTTATAACTACTTGGTGAGAATATTGTTGTAGAACCTTATTGACTGATTTAGAATTTCATCACTGCTATTACAATCGTGTTTAATCACTAGCTTCAATTTCAAATTAGTTAAATTATTTTTTGAAAACTAAAAAAAATTAGAACACTTGTTTAGGCTTTGTTCTTTATTTTTAAAAATACAAATTCACCCCCCTCTTGGCGCATCTTGTACTTTCACCAAATTAAAAGTTAATATATTTTTTAATGCAAAATCTATCGAAGCTTTTCCAATCAACAAAGATGTTGAAATTCATGATTTGTATGCTCATGTGGTTATTAATTTATCTTAATCTATTAAAACTAATATGAATTATGGTTTTACTTCAAATGACGATATTAAATCTATTTCTTTTGATAAGAGAAATTCTTCTTTATCTGTTAAAAATGTTGATACACTAAATGCTTGTGATATTTTTTTATAAAGAATTCAATTATATTCTTCTAGCATGAGAAATGGATCTATGAAAAATTGGACAAATCCTAATAATAAAGTGATTAATTCTGATACTGCTACTAAGATGTCAGAAGATGGTGTTGCTACTAAATTGAATGTTGATATTGAAAAGTTTAATATCTTTGGCTTTGAAATACTTTAGTCATTAAGGTGTTTGGAACCTCAATTCCTTTTTCTGTGATTAGAATAGAATTAAAGAAGTAATAGAATAAATATGGTTCTTTTCATCTTACTAAGTTTGGAATGAAATGGTTTCTTCGTTTATTGCATTCTTCTGAAGCTAAAGAAGCTATTATTAGTGGAGGTATTTGGTTTGTAGGGAGCATATTATTGGAATGGAGAGTTGGAATCCTGATTTTTCTCCATTATCAATGAAGAATTTGGTTTCTCCCATTTGGATCCCTTTGCCTCATCTTTCGCTATACTGTTGGGATGAAACTAATATTGTTATAATAACTTCTAAGGTTGGTATACCTTTGATCTTAGATGGTAATTTATTTAATTGGGGGAAGAAGAGAATTTGCAAGTGACTATTTTCATATTAATCTTTATGTTTAGCTTCCTAATTGTATCTGGGTTGAAGGTTTTTTCAGAAGATTTTTTCAAAAATTCAATATGAAAGAATTTCATCATTCTATTTCAATTGTGGATGAATATGACACACTCATTAAAATCGTTCTAAAAAACATAATGAGTTTTTAGTTGTATCTTCTAAAGAAGTTGTAAAGGGAGTTATCTCTAATCAACCTGTTGATGTTAATCAAAATATTCCAAAAGATGTGGTTAATTCTGATGCTAATAATTCTTTGTTATCCAATAGCTATGGACCTTGGTTCCATGCGAATCATGGAAGGAAGTGATTGAAGCCTTTCAACAAATTCCATCTAAATTTTAATTAGAAGAACTTTACAAAATCTGTGTTAAATTCTCTGTTAAGAACAAAGAGGTTTCTCATAAACCAATTATGGATAAACCAATTTTTAAGATTATTGAAAAAATTTAGTTTCTTTTGATGAAAATAAATCTAATGCTTTTCCATTTAAATTAGTGGTTGTTACAAAAAAAAGTGAATTTTTCTAAATGTTCAATTGAATATGTTGATTGAAAAGTTAAGATTGGTTGTTAAACCTACGTAAATGTCCCAAGGCTAACCAAGAGGGGGGTGAATTGGTAATTTTAAAACTTCCCTCTTGAATTTTAATAGAAAACCATTTAATAATTCTTACAACTTGAATTTTCTTTTTCAAACAAACTTTTCAACCACAATTTCTAAATACTAAAAAATAAAAGTGCGAAAATAAAAATGAACACAAATATTTATAGTGGTTCAGTCCAATAAAACCTACATCTACTCCCTGAAAACTCCCTCTATAAGTATTCCACTATTATCAAAGTTACTCTCATTTTGCTCCCACAAGAAGGCAGAGAAGCTTTTACAATTTTCCTCTCTTCCACCAATCAAAAGGTGTGGTAGACTAATGTCATCCTTTCACACCCTCTAAGTGTCGGCAGAGTACCATCATCCTTTCACACCCTCCAAGTGTTGGAAAAGTACCATCATCCTTTCACACCCTCCAAGTGTCGACAGAGTAACGGATCTTCTTCAAGGATCTTCTCTCGAGCAATTAGAAAGAAGAAAGGAAGAGAAGTAACTAAAATACAAAAGAGATTCTTACATTTGATTAACCTTTTGAACCCTTTACACTCCACTTAAAACAACTCTCTCTCAAACACTCTGCCAAAACTCTCTTTCACTTGCTTTCAAAGAAAATATGAAGAACAAAACATCCAAGTCAATTTCTAAGGACTTTTTATATGAACGACATGAAAAATCATCTAGAAAATTAAAAATTGCCATTTTGACTGTATACGATCGTAAAGTACAATCGTAATTCATACGTACAAATAGCTCAGAAACTTCTACGTACAAACCTATACAAAATATTTTTGTATGCGATAATCGTCCATTATGAATCATGTTTGTACTGTATGAACTATTAAGAAAATTTTTTTGACTCATTGGGATGAAAAGGTTCTCCATAATTTTGTACACTATATGTCGTATGTACGAACAAGACATCGTACAGTATAATCTATTTAGAAAAATTTTGTATTCGTCAGGATGAGAAAGTTCCCATTCTTTTTGTACTCTGGACATCGTCTGTATGAACATCACTTCATATAGTATGAATAGTACTTAAAAAAGTTTTTTGCATAATTTGTCTAACCACTCATAGAAGGAAATAACTAAACAAATTGTCCCATACAAAATCCAATCGTACAATATGATTAGTTTAAAAAATAACAAATTTTAAAAACTCTTCCAATGAATTTGTGTATGGTTACTCAATTGAAATCACAGTCTCCCAAACTCAATAAAAATAAAATACAGACTCCATTTATAATGAACCCTAATTTAATCTTATTTGAAATCGTCAATAGTTTGGAGTATGATTTCTCTTAAATGTTAGTACACACAAATAATAAAAACACTATATCCAATAAATGTTAGGAGAAATAGTAATTAAAATAATAAGATTTGGAATCATCAAAAACACATATGCTGCAATAATCTCAACAATCAAAAAATTAAGTTGAAACTATCTCAACAATCTCCCCCATTTTTATGATGGCAAAATAATTATTATTTGAGTTTACATTTATTTATGATGGCAAAATAAATATTATTTAAGTTTACATTTATACCATAAATTTCTCCTTAGCTCCCCCTTAATGAATGAACATTCGAATTCGAATTGGGATATTCCATGAAGAGCAGAAAACATTTAAAAATCCTAAAAATAATGAAAGACATAAAAAAATACAAACACAAAGATATGAAAAGATAGAACATTAACATGAACAAAACAAGCAACGAAAACACAAAGACAAACAAAAATAACCACTAAACAAAGATGCAAACACGAACACAAACAATATTTTTCTCCCCCTTTTATCAACAACAAAAAGGGAAGTAAAAATTGAAATGAAAGATGCCAAATGAGAAATCAATATAATTGATCTTTAAAGTTATTTTAAATTTAATTGCAATAAGAACATTAATTTCATAAGACTAAAAAGAAAGATTTATAATTTTAAATCAAAGAACAACAAAGATGAGAAAAGTTAATCAAGGCTATGATTCAGTATAGATAAAATAAATAATGATTATTATTGCAAAAATGATGAAATAAAGATTAGTTGACATCAATTTCACTATAGTGTACAATTAAAAACTATATTAATTTGTATTAGAGATTAAATAATAGTGGAAAGAACACAATAAAGTTAAATTTCTATTGGCGACATTGCACATCTTTTTCAAATACGTGTGGCACACTATGTGCATCTTTTTCTGCTTGGGCTAATTTTGTTCCTCTTTTTACTTTGTGAACCATTTCGCAAACTTTTGATTTTTACACACATTGTGCATTTCTTTTTATTATATATTTTGAGTCTTTTCAAAATCAGTAATAAAAAAATCAAACTTCTCTAATGACAAAAATAATCTTATCGAAAAAGAAATAAAAAATAATAAGACATCAATATTATAATAATGATATTCAATTATGTTTGCCTGAAAGAACATGAAATTGATCTTCTTAACTTTAATCAGTTATAATTTAATTTAAATTTTTGAAAAATTAGATTTTATAATGAAATTAATTTTATAATGCAAGCTAATTTATAGCACATTTTTAGAGAAATTATAAAAGGCTTTCATATAGACAAACTCAGATTTCTTAATGAGATCCAAAAATAAATTCACAAAACATGACATTTTTTATTGATATCAAGAATTATTAGATACATTCAAACCATTACTACCAATATAATAATAACATAACACCCAAACATAAACATCTCATAATAAAACAACTATGAAAACAGAGAAATAAAATGACATCATCACATGAGATTACTTCACAAGTAAAAGACTGGTAGAAACAACGATAAAGAAGTATAATTAAAGTCAGAGGAGCCCTGATCTGGAGGAGGTGACTTATTGAGCATTGAATAATATCTATTCATCATAGCTATATTTGTATTAATCATGTCAAACAAACCACATATCCACCCCATGTCCTCCTAGTACCTTTCATTATGCGGATTTAAACATGTCTCAATTTGATAAAAATGTTGATCAAAGTGAGTTTCAATATAATCAAAGTGCTAGACTAACTTATGAAAGTAGTGCTGATCAGGTCTAGGTATAGGTGTAGGTGCTCCCCCTTCTCCTTCAGAATCTCCACTAGAACTCTGGTCTCTCCCAAATAAAGATTGAAAAGTGGTATCAGTAAAATAAATTGGCATTTTAGTGGGAGGTTCAGGATGTAGAATGTGCTACTTCTTGTCAAAAATGTATTGGTGGGAAAAATTGTGTCTCACCACGCAGATTTTGGTTTTCTCCTATTTTGTAATCGAATACTGCATTGAGAATAAAGTACAGTCTCGAGAGGCCGACACAATATTCTACAATGGATTTCTTGAATAATGAGGTCAACATGTATGTCACTAAGTATCATAGAGAAATATTCTTCTTCCTCTTGTGATGAGGAAGCCCAATTTCAAAAAGATTGTACAAGTAGTCCAGCATGAGTTGGGCCTCATTAATAAGTTGTCTGGTAATGATCAAATATGTGATAGTGGATAGAAGAGGGCAGCCTTAGGAATGATTGAAATTCTTAAGATATGTTGGATTACATAGGTATTTTGATTCAATGTGTAGACTCTTGCTAAGTGACATACTTAAGTTACACCTCTAAGAATTTTATTAATCTCAGACCAATCATAATCAGATTTAGAGGTCAAGGTGTGAGCTATAGTGCCTTGAGTCCTTAAATGAAGAAAAGTTGACAAATCTTCTTTTGTGATTTTGACTCACCTTTTTTTAACAAAAGAGGTTATCTTAATTTCACCCTCACTAAGCCTCAGGTTTGCTAAGAAATAATGAAAGGATTATTTATGATAGGCGTTGATCAAGGTTAAACTAAAAGTAAATTGAGTTGAAGCAAAGAGTGGCATGATAGAAAAATAGATTTCATCTTGGATGAGGAGTCTAGAAGGAGTAATTTTGAAAACAATATATTGAAAGAAAGCATCCTCGTTATCCTTAGAAAGAGGTAGTCATGCCCACTCCTAGATGATGATCCCATAGAAACATATGAGCATTTATTGGGGCTTGTCATTCCTAGTTTAGAGGCTCTAGAGGATTTAGAGAAGGGTTTGAAAGTGAATGAAAATGATTTCTATGGCCGTTCTATATAAAGAAAAATGACCTATCCTATTATACAAAATTGAGTTCATTCGTACGATATTGAGATCGTACGGGATGAAATTATTTTTATATGTAATAATGAAAATGTCCAAAATGAAATGTCTTTTTATAAACACACCATTTGCGAGGTGTCCTTTCATATAGGCTTTTTGACCATACATTTATACAGACGAACAGTGTTCATCTAGGATGATCAGTTATTTAAGATCATTTTGAAGATGGTTAGGTTCATCCCTCGTAGAAATTGATACCTGGATCATACAAACAAAAGATGATTTCATATGTACAATCAGTTATAATAATTGATTCTAACCAGATAACCATCCATATGCATACAGACAAATTTGTACATATTGTATGTATAATGATGTCATCCTATAGTACGTCATATGTGAAAATTTGAAAATTTTTTTGTGTTCAACTCCAAAAATAGACATAGATATGCTACAGAATTCGTGCAGTATGAAAAAATTTCCAATACAAACAAACACTTAGAAAATAAAGCATGAAAACCAAAAAAAAAATTCTCAAAATTGTTCAACCTTTAATAAGTGATAAATGTCCAAACTAGAAATGAAAAAAAAAATTAAAAACACTCACAAACGAAAAGATAACAACAAACAGAAACAGAATAAACTAAATCAAACACAGATAAAGAACATATCAATTTTCCAAAAATTTTATCTAAGCATTAACATCAATCACACCTAACCTTGTTCTTAAGGTGCTAAATATATCAAAGGCTTGTGGTTTTGTAAAAATATATGCAAGTTTATTTTTAGTAGAAACATGATTTAATTTAGTTTCTCCTTTGGCTACATGATCTCTAATGAAATGATACATTATGTCAATATATTTGTTTCTAGAATATTGAATAGAATTTTTTGAAATGCAAATGGAACTAGTGTTATTATAATAAATTAGAATTGTACCTATTATGATTACTAAATCAATTAACTATTATTTCAACCAAAGAACTTGTGCCACATAATTACCTGAGGCAATATATTCAACTTTAGCAGTAGATAGCGCTACAAAATTTTATTTTCTACTAGACCAAGAAACTAATGGATTTCCTATGAATTGACAAGTTCCAGATGTACTCTTTCAATTAACCCTACAACCTACAAAGTATGAAATCAGAATATCCAACAATTTCAAATGAAGATCTACACTTAGGATATAAATTTTAGTTTTAAGTTCCCAAAAGATATATTAAAATCCTGTTTACTACTGTCAAATGTGATTCTTTTGGATCAGCTTGAAATCTAGTACACAAATAAATACTAAATATTATATCTGGACTGCTAGCATTCAAATAAAGTAATGATCCAATTATACCTCTAAATTTATTTTGATCAATAGATTTTCCATTTGGGTCCTTATCCAACTGAACTAAGGAACTCATTAGTGTACATATTGGCTTAGTATTATCCATTTCATACTTTTTGAGGATGTCCTTAATATACTTTGACTGAATAAAAAATGTTCTCTCCTAAATTTGCTTAATGCTAAAACCAAGAAAATAATTAGATCTCTCATTAAACTCATCTCAAATTCACTACTCATTATTTTAGAAAAAATATCACAAAGATTTTTTTTTGTAGATCCAAAAATTATATCATCAATATATATCTAAATAATGAGTATATTTTCTCCTAATTTCTTTAAAAAAAGAGTGGTGTTCACACTTTCTTTTATAATAGATCTCTCTAATAGGAAATTGTTTAACCTCTCATACCAAGCCCTAGGTGTTTGTTTCAATCCATATAATACCTTTCTTAAATTATATATACGATTAGAGAATTTTAAATTTATAAAATCTAGAGGTTGGTCAACATAAGCATCCTATTATATTATCCCATTTAAAAAGGCACTCTTAATATCCATTTGAAATAATTTAAAATCTCTAAAACTGGTAAAGGCTAACAAAATCCTAATTACTTCAAATCTAGGTACAAGGGCAAAAGTCTCTTCAAAATTAATGCCTTCAATTTGACTATATCCCTTAGCCACTAATCTAGTTTTATTTCTAATTATTACTCCTGAATCATTTATTTTATTTTTAAACACCCACTTAGTTCCAACTACACTTTGATCTGTTGGCCTTTTAATCAATTCCCAAATATCATTCCTTATAAATTTATTCAACTCCTCTTGTATGGCCAAAATTCAAAATTCATCCAAAAGTTTTGATTAACATTTGAGGGTTCAATCATAGAAATAAAGGTAGATTGGTTAACCTCTTTGCTAAGTCCATGCCTAATTCTAGCACCCTCACTAGGTTAACCTAAAATTAATTTCTTAGGGTGATTTTTAGAAAACTTTAATTCTCTAAGCAAAGGATTTTCTTCTAAATTTATTAGTTCAATCCTTTGGGAGTTATTTTCTATATGATCCTCTTCCAAACATGGCTCTTCCAAAATACTAGATTCATCAAATACAACGTGGGTGACCTCCTCAACTACCAAAGTTCATTTGTTAAACACTCTATATGACTTTCTAATACTATAGTATCCAAGAAAAATTCCTTCATCTGATTTTGGATTGAATTTTCCTAAAGGAGATTTTTCATTATTATGTATGAACACCTTACATCCAAAAATAGGTAAATATGACAAATTAGGTGTTCTATCCCAAAGAATCTCATAGGGTATTTTATTTCACTTTGATCTAATACTCACCCTATTCAAAATATAATAAGTTCTACAAATTGCATCAACCCAAAAATATTTTGGAAGTGAATATTCTATCAATATGGCTTTAGTAGCTTTAATTAATATTTTGTTCTTTCTTTTGACTACCCCATTTTGTTGATGGGTCATTGGTGCAAAATTTTTTTGATCAATTCCATTTTTTTCACAAAAATCCTCAAATTTTTCATTTTCAAATTCACCTCCGTGATCAATTTGAATTTTTAAAATTTCACATCCTCATTTCCTCTGAATCTAAGTTGAAAAGTTTCTAAATTTCTCAAATGATTCACTCATATGAAATAAAAATTTTACCCATGTGAATCTCAAAAGTCACCAATAATCAGAAATCTATATACCTTCCCTCCTAGACTTACAGTACCAATAGGTCCAAAAAGATACATATGAATAACCTCCAATAGTTTTCTAGTTATAAGATCCTTAGTGGAATGAAATGAGGACTTTACCTATTTTCTTGGTTGACATGCATCACAAAGGTGATCCTTAGTAAAGTCTAATTTTGGTATACCTCTCACAAGTTCTTTTTGGTAAATTTTTTAAGGTTTTTCATGCTAGCATGACAAAGTCTCCTATGTCATAACCATGATTCATCAAAAATTATTTTTAAACAAAAAGCATTAGGAGATTTAATATAATTTAAATCTAGCATAGACAATTTACCTTATTTCCAAGCAGTACATCAATTCCATTTTGGCTTAATATGCAGCTAGTGGGAAAAATTTTAATACTATATCCTCTATCACATAACTGACTAATACTCAAGAGATCATGCTTTAAGCCTTCTACAAGTAACATATTTTTAATGGAAAAAATTATTCAAGTTTCCAATCATACATGTGCCTACCACTTTCCTAGTGGTATTATCTCCCAATGTAACCTTACCTTCATTCTTAGCTCCTAGCGATGTGAATTGTATAGTATCTCTAGTCATATGCTTCAAGAAACCACTATCTAGGTACCAAATGTTCTCATGAGATCTTCTATGAGAGCATTTCTATAAAATGATTAAACGTTAGTCTTGGGAACTTAAATAAGTTTGGGTTCTCCTCTTGACAAAATAAAACTAGATGTATATATAATATGACTTATTTTATACATCTTAGGTCTCCACACTAAATGAGTTATGCTATGAAATATGTCTGATCATTCCACAAGAAAAACATTTAACTCCAAGAAAAGGATTTTTTAATCTCTAATAATAAAATTCTCTCTTCCTATGTTTTAAGATTTTTTATTTTAAAATAAGATAATTAAAATTTTTAAGTTTAGGGGGATCCTATTCTCCTCAAGAGCTTTAACTGTCACTCTAAGAAATGAGTTTACATTAACACAATGTTATTATATTTCAAGTAGTGCTATATATTCTCATATTCATCCTTAAAAGTTTTGAATTCATTTTACAGTTCAGTGTAGGATGATTTCAATAATTCATTTCATTTGTTCAAATATTCAAATTCACCCAATAAATTCATGTGGTTTTTATCAATTTGGGTATGATTTTTCCTAAGAATTTTATGCTATATTCTCTAACTTTAAAAAATCCAAATTTAGCCTAGCATATATTTTTTTGAGTTTTCTATATACTATATAACTTCTTTCAGAAATTTTCTAGTAATTCATTATAACTTAAGTCACATACCTCTTCTTCATTTGACTGATCAAGATTATCAGCCATTAAGTATAGATTGATAACTTCTTCTTTCTTCTCTATTCTGATGAATCCAAAGCTGAGTATGCCCAAAAAGCTTACTGAAATTTCTTCTTACCCTTCCTCAAATTTATTTTCTCCTCCACTTTCTCCTTGTAAGGAGAGATTTTTAGATTAGGGCAATCTAATTTGACATGTCCAGATTTCCTGCATTCATAGCAAATAATATCATTAGATTCCTTAACTTTCTTGTGAAACTCTCCTTTATTTCACTATTAACATATCTTTTGCTTCCTCTTTAGAAAACTCCTAAATTTCTTGGTCATTAAGGAAATATCATCCTCATCCTTAGGTTATGACTGGCACTCTCTGAGTCATCCACTTTCAAAGCTATGTTCTTCTCCTTTCACTTTTCTCCTGCATTAATCTGTCTTTGAGTCATTCCTTTCTTATATGTAAGCAATTAGTGATCCAAGAAGATTATCAATAAAATATATATTTAAATCTTTAGACTCTATAATAGCAGTAATTTTAGCATCATAAGTTGTAAGCAAACAATGAAGTATTTTATTAACCATTTCAGCATTCATTATTTCCCTACCTAATGCATGCAAAGAAGTAACTATTTGAGTGAGATGTGTATACATGTCAGATATAGATCCATTTAGTTTCATATAAAATAATTCATAATCATGTAACAAAATATTTAATCTAGATTATATCACTTCATTAGTTCCTTCATATGTTATATAAAGTTTGTCTCAAATTTCTTTTCCATATTTATAAGTAGAAACACACATGTAATCTTTTGATTTAATTTCATAAAAGAAACTAATTAAAATTTTTTCATTTAATTAAGCTAATTCACATTCATCAACAGCCTAGTCAATAAATAGTGTTTCGATTCTAATGCTATTTTCTAGTCTAGTTAGCCTAGTGTATCCATCTTGTACTAAAATCCACATGTGATAGAAAAGCGATTGAAGAAAAGTAGACATATGTTTTTTTTCAAAAATTGAAAGGGATATTATCAAATAATGGAGGTCTAGTGATTGAATACCCTTTAGGTGTGCTATAGTTTCAAAAAGTAGCCATTATCATTTTCAAAAAGTATTCTAAACTTAAAGTTTTGAAACAAAGCTTTGATACCACTTATAAAGTTAAGATTGGTTATTAAACATATGCAAATATTCCAAGGCTAACCAAGAGAGGTGTGAATTAGTAATTTTAAAACTTCCCTCTGGAATTTTAATAGAAAACCATTTAATAATTCTTATAACTTGAATTTTCTTTTTCAAATGAGCTTTTCAACCACAATTACTAAATGCTTAAAAATAAAAGTGCAGAAATAAAAATGAACACAAAGATTTATAGTGGTTTGGTCCAATAAGACCTACATCCACTCTCTAAAGACTCCCTCTTCAGGTATTGCATTATTACCAAAATGACTCTCCTTTCGCCCCTATAGCAAGGTGGAAAAGCCTTTATAATTTTCCTCTCTTCCGCCAATCCCAAGTGCAGAAGAGTACCGTTGTCCTTTCATACCCTCTAAGAGTTGACAGAGTACCATCATCCTTTCATATCCTTCAAGTGTCAGCAGAATACCGATGTCCTTTTACACTATCCAAGTGTCGATAGAGTACCAAATCTTCTTCAAAGATCATCTCTCGAGAAACTAGAAAAAAAAATAAGAGAAGTAGCTAAAATACAAAAGAGATTATTAGGTTTTAGTAACCTTGTAAACCCTTCACACTCCAGTTGAAAGAACTCTCTCCCAAAACACTGTTCACTAGCTTTCAAATAAAATATGAAGAACAGAAAGTCCAAGTTAGTTTCTAAGGACTTTTTATATGAAAGACACAAAAAACTTACCACAAAACTAATAATTTCCATTTATAGATATACGATTGTACAGTACGATCGTAATTTGTATGTACAAATAGTTCAAAACCTACTATATATGAACCTGTATGAAATATTTTCATATATGATAATTGTCCATATTTATATTGTATGAATTGTTAAGAAATTTTTTTTGATTCGTTGAGATAAAAAGGTTCCCCACATTTTCGTAGTCTGGATATTATCTGTACGAACAAGACATCATAATAGTAAAATCCATTCAAAAATTTTGGCATTCATCTAGACAAAAAGGTTTCCATTCTTTTCATACTTTGGACATCTTTTGTACGAAGATAACTTCATATAGTACTAACAATGCTTTAAAAAAATTTCTTTGCATAGTTTGTCTAGCTGCTCATAGGAGGAAATAACTGAATAAATTATCCCGTAGGAAATCAAATAATACAGTATGATTAGTTTAAAAAAATTTAAATTTTAAACTCTCTACCAGTGTGTGTGTACACGATTACTCAATTATAATTAAACTCTCTCAGACTCAGTAAAAATAAAAATACAGACTCCATTTATAATAAACCCTAATCTAATCTCATTTGAAGTCTTCAATAATATATATGTTATAATAATCTTAACAATCAAAAAACTAAGTTACAACAATCTCAACATTGATAATATAGATCAACCTATTATAACTAAAGTACAAAATAATAAAATCTGTCCAAAGTTTAAAAATGTATCAAACCCATCTTCTATAAGAAATTCTTTAAAAATTCTATTCCTAATATTGTCTCTATATATAATACTATTAACGAAGAAGTATCTTTAGCTCCTAAAATGAAGGATATGATTACTCCAAAATCAAGTCAACAAAAAATAATAATTTGATTAAAGAAGTGAGACTATTAGGACCTATTAAGGGCAGTATTAGAGCCAAAAGAGGTGTCGGTAATAAAGAAGGTGTTGGGCCTTCGTCCCTATTTTTTTCTTAAATGTCTTCAATACTATTTTGGAATTATAGGGGAGCTAAGAAAAAAGAACCTTCTTATTACTTAAGAAGTTTTGTTGTTGATAATGGTGTTCTTTTTGTTGGTTTAAAGGAAACCAAATTGCCTTCTCTAGATAATGAAGTCAAAAGAATTAATTGTAATGAATAGGATTTTTTTTTTCATTTTCTTGTAAATGGAACATCATTCACTATTTTAAATTCATCAAACCAATGTATTATTTTTAACTTAAAAGCTCTGAATGGTATTTACTAGACATTGCCTATTTTCTATGGCAATAAGGATCTCCATAAAAGAAGGAAGTTGTGGAAACTGATTGAACAACATACTTTTAATGATAATCCTTTTATTATTGGAGGTGATTTTAATTATTATTTTCCAAATGGAAAAAAAAGGGGGAAAAGATTTATATTCTCTCAAGATCTACAAGAGATGAAGCATTTCTTATCAAGAAATGATTATCATAATATTTATTATTATTTGTCCGAAGTATACATGGTTTAATAATAAAGGAGTTTCTTATATTTCAAAAAGGTTAGATAGAATTTGTCTAAATTCAAAAGCTTTCTTTCAGATCACTTTTAAGGTTACTAATCATTTAATTTGACTCAAATCTGATCATTGTCCTCTTCTCATTAATCTTAATAATTTGGTTAGATACAATTTGGAAAATCTATCAGATTTAAGAATTTTTTTTCCTATGAAGCTTCTCGCGGTGTGGTAAAAATGCATGGAGGAAAAAAGACTTTCAAGAGTTTTTTGATATATTTCAAAGGAAACTTAATAAATCTCTTAAAAGCTTGTTTTATTCGAGTAGAAACAAATTAAAGGAGTTGAACTTTTTAAATTCTTTATTGCAAAATGAGATTCTATTATTTCAAGAAGAGGAAAGCATTTATGGATTGAATCATTTAAAGTTGTTGGAATTGAGGAAGAAATTTTATGAGTTGAATATCATTCTTGTAAGACTTTCGTCATGGTGGAGACAACATTCTAAATCCCAATGATTAGAAGATTTTGTCGAATCCAGAAGGAATTCATTCAACTTTTGTTATGTTCCTTCAAAAAAAATTGAAGAAAAGACATTGCATTCTTAATAATTGGCCAGTCTTTCTATCAAAGAACAAGCTAAATGATTATATAAAGAGGATGTTATTAGAAGATTTTCATTTTTTTTGAAAGATGCATAAAGAAATAGCATTAAAAAGAAAATAAGCTAATACAAGTTAATAGCATCACATTCCTCCTTTAAAATAAGAAAAAAAGGAGAAGGAATGTGATTCATGCTAAGACAATCCCAATTAAAATCACCATTATGAGCATAGTTAGCGCAGAAATCTGGTAACTTATTTCTTTCCCTACTAACATGTTTGAAAATAACACAATTAAACTCTTTAATAAAGGAAAAGAACCTTGCTTCAATCTCCAATATATGACTTTTGTTGAGAATGTTTAGAAAATTTTTTATCACATTTTCATTGTCTCCTTCAATGATTATCCCTTTAACTTGAGAAATCCAATCCTTGATAATGTCATGAAGAGATAAAATACCTTCAAGTTCAAGGCGAGCAATGTCCCAATAGATACCTTTGATTCCTTTAGCAAATAGAAACCTCCCTAGATGATCACGTCCAACAGCTCTAATTCTGGCATTATAAGTAGATAACAAAGAAGCGTCCACATTAATCTTTATCCAATCGGGTGGAGGAGGATGCCAAGAATCCTTAAACAACCGAGATGGTTGATTAAAATCCCATAGGCTCGATTTATTTCTATTGGAAATAGAAATTGAAGTCAAACTAAGAGCATTAGAAGCAATGCTTAAATTGGAATTCTCAATTCCCTCATGAATAAGTCTATTTCTAGACTTCCAGCAAAAAAAAAACCAAATTACAAAGTACATTTGTGATAAATGTATTTTTGGAAGCATTTATCTCCAACCACTCAATAGTTTCAGCAAAACTTTTAAAATTCAGAATCTGAAATCCCCAAAGATTGAGAATTATTTTAGTTTGAATGAGCTTTTCACAACTCACCACCACATGCTTAACATCTTCAATTTCCAAGCAACCTCTTGGACCTAAGCATCCTTACTTAAGTCCTCTGTATTCAAGGAAGTGAAAGGTTGGAATAGCTTTATGGAATATCCTCCACCAAAAAACTTCATTCCTTGAATTGAGCTTAATCTTCTTCATCCAAGACCAATAGCTTCCTTTACTATCATTCATTAAAAAAGCCTCATAAGATAAAGCCATAAGTGTTTTTCCAGAATTATAAGAAATGAGTTCCATTTAATCATATCCAGCATCATGGTCAATATTCAATTCACATATAATCTGAAGCAAATCCTCTTCGAACACCTCAAGCAGTTTATCAGTGTTCCATCTACCATTTTCCAGAAATTGTTCTACATAAAGATCATTAATAAGTTGATTATTAAGAAACGTTGGCCATTTACATAAAGCTTTATCAAGTATCCAAACATCCTCCATTACTTTAATATTTTCACCAGTAGAAATCCTCCATCTAATAATAGGTTTAAGAGCCTTAGCACCAATTCTTAAGATTTTACATGTAGGAGATAAATTTTGTTTCCATTCTGGAATCCAACCAGAATTTCCATATATAGGCTTCAAACATTTATGCAACAGTGAATCTTCATCATTCACATATTTCCATGTAATTTTAGCTCTTAAGGAATCCATTCTTTGAGTACAAGATTTGAGACCCCGTCCACCTAAATGAAACGGCTTGCACATAATATCCCAATTGACAAAATGCAATCCATATTCATTGTTCTTCTTATGCCAAACAAACTTCCTACAGGCTTTATCAATTTCCCTCAGAACACCGCTTGGAACCAGAGAATGCATGCAGTAAAAAACAGGTATTGAAAGGATAGTCGATCTAGCAAGAGTCAATCTTCCAGCTAGAGAAATGAATTTAGATCCCCAAGTTTCAAGCTTTCCAAGAACTTTCTCCAATATAAAATTGTAATCTGAAGCTACCAATCTCCTTAAAGCCATTTGTACTCCTAAGTAACAGAATTCCTTCACAAGCTTGAATCCCATTACCCGAGTAATTTTTTTCTTTTTCCTTCTACTAACAGCTTTCCCACATAAAATAGAGGATTTCTTGTAATTGATTTTTTGACCTGACCAATTACAATAGTCTAATAAGATGCCCTTAATCCTCTTAATCATTTTAAAGTTACTTCAGAAATGATCAATATATCATCTGCATAAAGCATATGTGATATCCTAGGGGCATTATGATGAATCTTAATCCCTATCTCCATATTATTTTGCATCAAAGCATTTGTTAAAAGTTGAGAGCATTAAACAAAGAGAAAAGGAGATAATGGACAACCTTGTCAAAATCCACTATGAGCATTGATCCAATTAGAAGATTTGAAATTGATCAGGATAGAAAACCTTGGATAACAAACACACTCCATAATAAGCTTTAAAAAGTGAAGAGGAAAGCCAAAATATCTCAAAATAGGCTCCAAAGTTTCCCAAGGCATGCTATCATAAGCTTGCTCCATGTCTATTTTGAAGGAAACCAATCCTTTTGAAGATTTTGAAAATCTAAATTTATAGAAAATTTCTTGAGCAATTAATACATTGTCAGTAAGAGAGCGGCCTTTAATAAAAGCAGATTGGTTCTCAGAAACCAGTTTTGGAAGAAGATTCACAAATCTTCCAAGAAGAATTTTAGCCACAAGTTTATAAATAGTCTTACATAAGCTTATGGGCCTAAAATTAGAAGGAGCCAAAGGTAACTTCACTTTAGAAATGAGAACAATAAGTGCATCTTTCCAGGTAGATTCCATAATACCCGTATGAAAAAACGTCTTCAAAGCATCCCAAACATCCAGTTTAATGATTTGCCAATAGGTTTTAATAAAAGAATGTGTTATACCATCAACACCAGGTGATATTCCTCCCTCCAAATGGCTGACAGCATCCCAAACTTCCTTCAAGTTAAGCTCATAATTTAACATTACTCTATCCGAATCAGATAGAGTAACTCTCGGGCATGGCCAGTTATTCAAAGAACAATTCCTGTGACTCCACTTGGATTGAAAAAATTTGAAGAAAATTTTTTCAATTTTACTTTGCTCCTCCACCAATTCTCCATTCTCATCTTTAATGTTGAAGATATAGTTTGCATTTCTCCTAGCATTTGCAGAGAATGAAAGAACCTTGTATTCAAGTGTCCCTCTTTTAACCATTTTACTTTAGATCTTTGTCTCCACCAGGAATTTAATCGGGCTAAAGTGCAATGAAGTTCATTGATTTTGGCTCTAAGAAGCAGGATTTTACCTTCGGAAAGGCTACCAACCGCAGACTCCTCCATTTGAAGATCCAATATTTCTTTGATAAGATTATCTTTCTCCAGGTTAAGGTTTTTCAATTTTGATTTGCTCCAAGAGAAAAGAGCTTTCAAAGCTCTTTTAAACTTGATATCCAGTTTATCTGAGAGATGATTAGCAGTATTTCTATTCCAAGATTTTTTAACAATAGCCGCAGAAGCATAGTGAAAAGCCCAAGTGTCTTCAAACTTGATAAAGCCATTTGGTTTTGGTTTATTTTCCCATAATTTCATCATAACGGGACAATGATCAGAAGCTATACGAGGGAGATAATGAACCACCAATAAAGAGATAGACTCAATAGCAAATGTATTAACAAAGTATATGTCAATTCTTTCAAGGATACGAGCTCCACCTGACTTGTTATTACACCAAGTATATCTTGGCCCAATAAAATTCAATTCATGATAATCAAGGTTAGAAAAAAATAATTTCATATCCTTTGAGCCTTGTGAGAATTCAAATCTTCTACCTCATTTCTTATCAGTTTGAGATAAAAGAGAATTAAAATCACCTCCCACCACAGAAGGTTTATCAAGAAGCAAATAATTCTCCAATTGATTCCAAAGGTCCCTCCTTTTATAGGAATCTTTATTAGCATAAACAGTAGAAATCCTCCAAAATCCTTTATTATGTATATCCAAATCACCAATAACACATTGATAAGAAGAAAACAATGTATTAAAAGAAGCAAACATAGAATTCCAAAGAATTAGAATCCCTCCAGAAAGACCCTCCGAGGGATAATGAAAAAATCCCCACTCCATACCAATCAGAGCATTAATATCATTTCTAGTCATAGAAGAAACTTTGGTTTCAAACAAACCAATAAATCCCACATCATACTTTTTGACAAACTCTTTTAGATATAGAGAAACATTAAGTTTCCTTGCTCTACAATTCCAAAATATAATGGAATTCATTGATTAGAATGTGGACTAGCCCCATTCTTCTTGTCTTTATTTTCCATCTCCATTCTTCTATTTCTAGTCAAGAGTTTAATTGGTCCAAGAGTTTTGAGCTCTTTTCCCAATTTCCTTTTAACCGAGCTATTAACCACTTTAATTTGTTCAATAGTTAAAGCCATATCCTTTGGTTTAAGGGATGACATAATAACATTATCATCAATGTTATTCTTCATAGTAAAAGCAACAATATTAGCATCCTCGTCTACTGTGTTAAGAATATCAAACATATTATTATTCAAGATAATATGTTGAGAAGTTTTCAGATTCTTACTAGTTGGAATCCCATTGTCAACTTGAGATAAATCCGATTTATTGATAGGCATATCCTCCATAATCTCTCCTTCTTCAAGGTTTTTGTCAATAGCTAAATCATCATTCACAAGGTCTTTATCTTTGTCATCATTCTTCAGATTTTCAACCAAAAGCAAGTCTTCTACAGCAGGAACAGGAACTCCTGGAATAGGAATTTGACTTGGAACCACAGCTGGAACAGCAACTGTGACAGGTTTCCAAACTTTCCTATAAAATAATTGGTCGAGCAGCAGATTTTTTATTAACCTTAACTGCATTGTTCTAAAATTTATTTTTCCTCCCATATTTGACTTGCATCCATGGACCATGCCCTTCTTCTTCCGGATCAACATTTGCAACATCAACTTCACGAACTGCATTAGCTTTAAGAATAGAATCCACTCTAGAAGCAATCACATTTGAATTTTTTTTAAAATATGCAGGCTTAGAACCAGGACACTTCATCATTAAGTGTCCAATTTTCCCACATTTGAAACAAAGTTTGGAAACTTTCTCATATTCCACTTTTTGATAAAATTTTGTGGATTCACCTTCCACCCATACTCCTAAAGGAAGTTATTCGTCTAAATTGATACGAACACAAATCCTAGAAAATTCTCTTCTATTCCATTTGAACATGTTTCCATCTAGTAGAAACGACTTTCCAACTAGAGAAGCAATTCTACAAATATTTATGTTGTCCCGACAATATAAAGGCAGATTAGGGAGTCTAATCCAAACCGGAGCCGAAAGACCTTTCAAGGAGTTTGTAGAAAAAGAAGGTGACCATTTGTCAATTCCCACAATATGACCTTTAACAAACCAAGGTCCTTCACATAAAATAGATTCCATAATCTCAGCATTCTCACAAGAACAAAGAACCCAGTCTTGACCTAGCATAGTGAGTCTAAAGCTGCCATAACAACTCCATTGTCTTCTTAACTCACTGTTGATCACATAAAATTTAATGTTATCACCAAAAACTTTGATAACAAGAGCATTTCCTAATATTCTGTAATTCTCCAAAACATTCTCCATATGCAGTTTTATAGTTTTTCCATCTTCAGCAACAAATGAACCTAAGTTCAAATTATCCACTTTCACATTAGCACTTCTTGCCCAAACATTTGTTTTAATGTGGCCCATCTTATTAGAAGTCTCCAGAGGACAAATTTTACTGTGACAATTGATTTCAGTGTTCAAATCACCTGAATCACAATGTTTGACCTGCTTCAAGTCATTTTGAATTATAGTTTTCTTAACAGGATACGGCTTATCAACAAACACCTCATCAGCAACACGATGATTGATTCCATCAATAATATCACCATTATATGAATTTCCACATTTAGAAATCAGATCAACAGGACTGCATGGGGTAGAATTACAAAATCTGTTCACATGTAATTTGAAATTCGAAGAATTAGCAGTATTCGGGCTTCCAGAATTGAAATTTAGATTCTTAAAATTCTTTGGGCTCTTCACACCATCTTCAATTAGAACAGCCTTGCCTTTCCCAATTACCGGACTTGTCTTTTTTGAATTAAGACAAGCTCCTTCATTGATGATCAGTGGTCTTTCCTTTTTAGATACTTTACGATTTCTGCCCGTCAGCAATTCTAATGAAATATTCTTTTCAGAATATTTTGAATTTGGAGGATCAGTCCTCCCATCCATTGCAGTAGAAGGAGGATCATCACCCATCATTCATATTCTGATGATCGAAGATAGATCACTGGATCAAATGATCGGCGAGAAAAAATAGCAACAAAGAAATTTGAAATTCACTTTCTCTCCTAGAAAATGGAACTTTCTCTCACTAGAAAACGACACTTTCTCTCCAGAAGATTTTCATTAAGAAGATCTAGTTTCTACAATAATGAAGATGGAAAATAATAAATCCCCTTGTAATGATTGGGTTAATGCTTGATTTTTAAATCTTTTTGGAGTATTATAAATATGAAAGTGTGGAACACTATTGATAATTTCTTTAATTTGGGTATAATGCCTGATTTCTAGAAAGAAACTTTTGTTGTTCTAATTCCTAAAGTTCCTAATGCATATGAATTAATGAAGTTCAGACCCATAAGTTTATGCCAAATAATATATAAGATTGTTGTTGAAATGATATTAAATAGATGAAGTATTGCCTTAATTCGATTATTTTTAAACAACAAGGAGCCTTTGTACCAGGAAGATCTATTTTAGAAAAATATCTTGTGGCTCTTGAGATGTTAAATAAATTTAAATTCTCAAAACCTAAACCATGTTTATGTTAATAAAACTAGATATGATGCAAGCTTATGATAAACTGTGTTGGTAAATGTTAAATCAGATCTTATTTGTCATTGGTTTCCCTGAGAAACTGATAAATCTTTTTATCTAATGCATTAGTTTTATAAAATTTTCTATTATTATCAATAAAATTGGATAAATGGTTATTGTGGTTTTATACAAGGTTGTGCATTATCCAATTATATTTTTATTCTTCCTTTGGTAGGAAAACTTTTGTTGATTAAATCATCATTTCCTTTAATTATTTCTTTTATTATAACTCACTCATTAATTTCAAATGCAATTTTAGATGATATTGCAAGAATTTTTCATGGCATAAGGAACAAGGAAAACAGGGAATGCCTTATATTTCATGGAAAATTCTTTGTACTCTTATTAGTAAAGGTCATCTTGGAATTCAAGGTGTTGTTGAAAGATCGGGGCTGTTAATGGCTCGTATTGCTTGGAACTTCATTTATAATAAGAATTCTTTTCTTAGAGAATTATTATGGCTAATATGTTAGTGATACATAGAAATAAGAAACAAAGAGGAGCCCTTCTCCAGTATGGCATAATATTAAAGATGGGGCTCATTTTTTTAATCCAATCATCAGATGGCATGTTTCCAATGGTGTAAGTACAAATATCACAAATGATATTTGGATTCTTCATAGAAGTTTAAATAAATGGACAATAATGTGTAATATGACAGATCTTTACAATAAAAATATGGCATTTCTCCTTGATAATTATGGTAGACCGAATTTTTCGTTGCTAAAAAAGTATTTTTCAGAAGATTTGATTTTGTTAATCATAGATGCTCATGTTATTAATGAAATAGAAGTTGATAAGCTAGAACATCTTATTTACAAATCTAGAAAATCTGTTATGGCATTAGCTTTTGAAGCTTCTATCAATCATCATTATGATGGTATTGCTCTTCCTACTAATCTATGGTTGAATTATAGGAAGTTACAAGAATCTATTTTATGTCTGAGATCTTGTAATCAAATTGGATATGGTAATCACATTTTAGTTCATTGCTTAAAGTTAACTAAAATTTTGATATGTTTAAGAAATGGGGAACTCAATTGCCTAAATTTAATTGTTTATCTCATTAATTGTATGAATTGGAGAAGGATGCTTACTCAAATTTTGGAATTGTTAGAATTTATTTATCTTCAGCTTATCACAATTTGAAAGAAAGGAATAATATTAGGCATGGAGTTTTTGTTCAGTCTCCTATCATGATTGCAGCTAATATTCTTTTTTATTCAATCAAACCTCAATCATTTCCAATTTGCCAAAACTGAGATACTAACTAGTATAATGTGTTGTCTAAAAATTGGTATCCCATGCTTATGTGATGCAAAATTATTTTGCAAGTATAACAGGTTTTCTTCATGACCATAAAGGAAGATTCTTATTAGCTTATGGTATGAAGGTAGTTCATTAGGATGTTTCTCATTTAGAGTTGATTGCTATTTTTTACTTTAAAAATGTTATTCAAGATTATATGATTGGTGAGAAAGGGATCATCATTGAAGGATATGATTTCAACATTATCAAGTTATTGCATAATTCAGTTTTCAAGAAAAATGAGATGAATAAAAGTGGTCATAATTTGGATTTTTCTTTTCTATAAATGTTTAAAAAAGTAATTTTTCATTTTATTTTAAAAGATAGTAATAGAGTGGCTGATTTCGTTCTCATAAAGCACTCTTTTTTTTTTTTTTTTTTTTTTGAGAAACTGCATATTGCATTAAAATAAAAGGAACCTAATACAAACTACCAAGTGATAGAAAATCTATCACTTTCCTCCTTTAACAAAGATAAAAAAATAGGAGGAACCTTATTACAATTCAAATATTCCCACAAGAAATTGCCTTCAAAGCCGTTAGCACAAAGGTCGGCTAACTTATTACAATCTCTATTTGCAAAATGAAATAAAAAATCCCCAAAATCTTTAGGAAAAGAAAAGTCTTCAAATCTAGCTTCATTATATAAAAACCCCAGTTTTGCAACCGAATTATGAAGATACTTGATGATGTTAAAATTATCTCCATTTATAATAATTCTTATAGCATCCAACATTCAATCATTTATTATCTTCTTCAAAGAACGAAAAGCCAACAATTCCAAATAACCACTATCCCAATGCAAACACTTATACCCAAAAGACAACATAAATATTCCTCTATGGCCTCTGAAGATACCACCAACCCCAGCATCATTAGAACAAAGTAAAGTTGCATCAATGCTAACTTTAATCCATCCAGATGGAGGGAGATGTCAAAAATATGAAGTCAGCTTAGAAATTTGGTTAGCACCCCAATGATCCAAAAATAAATTACATTTAGATGAAATTGATGCAAAGCTAATAGCATTAGAAATAGTTTCTCCCAATCCATGTCCATCATGTACCAACTTATTAAAACTCTTACATGAAAAAAAACCAAAGAACAATATAGAATGGCAATGAAAGGATTCATTTTAGCTAACCTTCTCAAACTATCCAAACTATTATGCATAGATAAAAAATATAGAATAAGAATGCCCCATTGATTTTCCAAGGAAATCTCTTGAGTTAGCTTACAACACTTAACAACTACATGCTCTGTATCCTCAGCCATCCCACATCCTCTCAAGCATAGATTATTATTCATAAATCTCCTATACATTAAAAACTCTGTAGTGGGAATTACATCTTTCAAAAGATGCCACCAAAAGAAATCAATACGTGGATTTAATTTAAGACTCTTCAACCACTTCCAATTGTGTAAATGAACAAAGAAGTCTGAGGCCGAGTGGTAGGATAATGTAGCAATGGAATTCCCAAAAAAATTATTGATCAATTCCAGCTCATCCTCCAAAAGTTTTGAATATATCTTGGTACGAATAATAACTTCAATCAAGGATTTGCCAAAGAATTTTTCCAGCTCATCTAGATTCTAAGAACCATTTGAAATAAAATTCACTAGAGGAGGAAAATCAGTATCCTCTATAGCGATGAAAGTAGGCCACTTATCCAAGATCATATCTAATATCCAAATATCATTAAGAATATTCACTGAAGAACCAGATCCAATCCTCCATCTAACGCAAGGTTTAAGAGCATTTACTCCGCTTCGCAATAGTTTCTAAGTAGAAGAAACATTCGGCCTGTGCACATTACTCCAAATATTACTGCCATATTTTGAATATATTGATTTATTAAGAATAGAATCAAGATTCTTAATAAAATTACAAACATACTTTCCCATAATAGAAACATCCCAATGAATACCTCTACCTCCAGCATAAATAGGTTTACAAATCTCCTCCCAAACAACTAAATGTAATCCACAACCTCCATCATTCTTATTCCACAAAAACTCCCTACACATCTTCTCAAAATTTTTCCAAATGCTTAAAGGACTGAGGGATAGGGATACATAAAATAAAGGAATAGATAAAATCACTGATTTAATAAGCACTAACTTTCCAGGAAGTGAGATAAACTTGTTACCCCAAACTTCTAATTTTGAAGCTGATTTCTCCAAAATATTTAAAAAATTTGAGGCAATCAATCTCCTCAAAGTAATCTTGATACCAAAGTATTTCATTTCTTTCACTTCATTAAACCCCATGATGATAGAAAAAGTTATTCTCCTATTCCTTTCCACTGACTTACAAAAACAAATTAAAGATTTGTGAACATTCACTTATTGACCCGTCCAATGATAGTAGTATGAAATTAGTTTTTTTTTTTTTTAAATTGAGTAATTTTAGCTTCCGAGAACATAAACATATAATCAACAAAAGAAGAAGAGAAATTCTAGGAGCCGAAGGAGCAACTTTTAAACCCAACTTCCTTCCCTTGGACAAAAAACCATTAGTAAGAAGTTGTGAGCATAAGATGAAAAATATGGTGAAAGTGGACATCCTTGTCTAAAACCACTTTTATCTTTAATCCACTTAGATCCAACCCCATTAACTTGAATAGAGAATAGTGGATCAACCACACATTCCATTAAAAGGTTTGAAAATTTCCTTGGGAAACCAAAATAATACAAAATTTTTCTAAGGGTATCCCATGTCATGCTATCATAAGCTTGTTCCATATTAGCCTCAATAACAACCAACCCTTTTTTTAATTTAGAAAATCTAAACTTATGAAAAATTTCTTGAGCAAGAAGAATATGATTTGATAAAGTTCCTCCCCTAATAATAGCCACTTGGACATCAGAAAGAAAATAATGAATCACCTTCAAAAATCTATTTAAAAGTACTTAGTATTGATTCATGTTGAATCTAGATTAGGTTATTAAACCTAAACTAATATTCCAAGGCTAACCAAGAGGGGGTGAATTGGTAATTTTAAAAATTCTCTTAGATTTAAAATTTTAAAGTGGTTGATTCAAAAAGAAAGTTAATTAAAGTTTCAAAATAACACTTTTCAACCACATAAAATAACTTGCAAAAATAAGCAGCAAAAATTTAAAATGACATAAAGATTTATAATGGTTCGGTCAAACATCACCTACATTCACTCCCTAAAGTCTCCCTCTTTACGTATTGCACTATTTCCAAAAGTGACTCTCCTTTTTCTCCCACAACAAAGCGGAGAAGCCTTTATAAAGACTCTCTTCCACCAATCCCCGGTGCGATAGAGAATCGTCATCCTTTCACAACCTCCAAGTGTCGGCAGACAATCATCATTCTTTCACACTCTCTAAGTGTCAGCAGATAACAGTAATCTTTTCACACTCTCCTAGTGTCGGCAAAGAACCATTTTCCTTTCATACTCTCCTAGTGTTGGGAGAGAACTGTCGGTTGTTCACACTCTCCAAGTGTCGGTAGAGAATCAGATCTTCTCCAAAGATATTCTTACGTGCAATCTAGAAAGATAAGAGGAAGAGTGAAAAACATAAATCACACTGAGATCCTTACCTTTGAGTAACCTTGTGAACCCTTCACACTCTGCTGGAAAGAAATCTCTCTCAAACACTCTCACACACTCTCTTCTTTAAATGCTCTTGATAAATCATGAAGATAAGATTTTTTACATCAGTTTTTAGTGGACCTTTTATACAAAAGGCACGAAAAACTATCTAGAAAATTGAATTTTTCAAATTTGAGCATACTTGATCGTATAGTATGATTGAATGTCATACCTATAAATAGTTCAAATATTGTTGCATAAAAACCTATTGTGACTTGATATGAAATCATTTCATAACCGATCAACATCCAGTACAAATAAAGTTCGTCCAGGATGAACACTTAGAAAATTTCAAAATTTATCTATACAAAACATCGGGACAAAATGGGACATCATATTTTCGTACTATGGAAGGTATGTACGAATTGGGTTTGTACAGTATGATCGATACTTAGAAAATTATTTTTATGCGACCTGGAACCTAAGAAGATTGTACTCGGGGCAGCATGTACAAACTAGGTTCTTATAGTATGATCTATATTTAGAAAAATTATTTTTACGTGACCTGGAACCCGAGAAGATCGTACTCGTGAAAGCATATATGAACTAGGTTCGTACAGTATGATCCATACTTAGAAAAAAAAATTTTACGCAACCTATAACCTGAGATGTTCATACTTATTAAAGCTTGTATGAACTTGGTTCATCCCATATGATCCATACTTAAAAAAAATTCATTCTATTTGTTCGACTGCTTGTAGGGGAAAATAACTAACCAAATCATCCCATACAAATGAGTATCATACAGTACAATCAATTTTAAAAATATGAATTCTAAACACTCCCCTGGTGTGCGTGTGTTTAGTTAATCAATTACAATCATACACTTTCATACTTAATAAAATGGAAAATGCATGCTTCAATTATAATAAGCTCTAAACTGATCTTGATTTGAAGTCTTCAACAATCTGGAGTATGATTTTCCTAAAATATTAGTACACACAAGAGCAAAACAATTCTTCTAAAATATATTAGAAGAAATAATATTCAAAGTAATAATATTTGGAATCATAAAAAATATACAAGTTGCAAGAATAATAAACATGCAAAAACTAAGTAGCAACTATCTCAACAATCTTCCCCTTTTTTATGATGGCAAAATAATTATTATTTGAATAAAATTAAATTTCATAAATTTCTCTTTAACTCCTCCTAAATGGATAAACATGTGAATATAAGGAAATTTCTATTAAGAACATATCAAATTTTTTTTAACACACAAACAGAAAAAAAAATAAAACATCACTAACAAACCAAATAATCAAATGCAAACATCAAACCCAAATATCAAAAGCAAACATCAAAATCAAATAATATTTCTCCCCCTTTTTGATAACAACAAAAAGGAAGAAGAAAAACAAAAGAAATGAAGGAAGTCATATGAGAAACTTTTGATAACTGATCTTGAAAGATATTGAATTATAATTGGAATGACGAGAATAATGTCCATTAGAGGAAAAAATAGAGATTCAAAACATTTAAATTAAAATATAACATAGATAAGATAAATATATCAAGTTCATGAAATATTTTAGACAATTTGATAAAGAAAATTATTGCAAAAGTGCCAAAATGAAGATTAATTAAAATAATTTCCAACACAATATAATTGAACATTATATTGATTTGAATTTGAAGAATAAAAGATAGAGGAAAGAACATTATCAATATGCTTATTTGGCGACATTGCGCATATTTTCAAATATTTATGGCTTACTTTATGCATCTTTTTATATTTGGGCTAATTTTGTGCACTTTTTAATTTACAAACCATTGCGCATTCTTTCAATTTTTATACACTTTTATATTTCTCCAGATTTTTTAATTGATTTTTTCAAAATCAATAATCTAAAAACTCAAACTTCTCTAAGTACAAAGATAATTACATAAAAAGAGAAAAAAAATTATAAGACATTAAAAAAATAATAATAATATTAGAATTATGATTGTCCAAATAAAAAGAACATGAGATTGATAGCCTTAACTTGATCGAGTTATAAATTAATTATACTTTTGGAAAAATTAGATTTCATAATGAATTTAATTTTTGTATTGCAATTCATGTTATAACTCTTTTTAAATCAAATAAGTCAGGATTAACATATGAGCAAACTTACATTTCACATAAAGAACAAAATCAACTAAGCAAAACAAGGCATTTTTTATTGATACTAATATGAATATCTAATATAATAAAGCACATTTGATATCAATATCATTTATCTCAAAACAAGAAAAACATAGCAACATAAAAAATCTAAAACAAGACAAGTACACAAAACACTAAACAAACACAACATAGAAATTAGAAAACATCTCATCACATCTCTAAGGACTAGCAAGGACAACGCATAAGAGGTATATATAAAAATCTAAGGGGTCCTAGTTTGGAAGAGGAGGCTGGTTGAACACAGAAAAATAGCTATTCATTATAGCAACGTTTGTGTTCATTGAGTCGAACTGACCTCGAATCCAACTCATGTCCTGCTGGTATTAAGCATCCTGCTGGTTTAGGTGATTCTAAATTTGATCAAAGTGCTGATAAAAATGACTCTATAGTCTGTCAAAGTACTAGACCATCTCCTGAAAGTCAAGTTCATAAGCAGGCGCAAGTGTAGGTGCAGGTGCAAGTGCTGGTTCTCTCACTTTTCCCTCAGTATCCTCACTTGTATTATCACCTTTTTCAAAAAGTGCTCAAAATGAAGCATCAATGAAGTAGATGGGCAATTCAAGTAGAGGCTTAGGATGAATAAGATTGTACTTCTTCTATAGGATATATGTCACAAGATGTCATAAAGCAATGTTCTTCTTCCTCTTATGAGAGACATGCCCAATTTCAGAAAGTCCATGAATATAGTTAAGAATAAGTTGGGCTTCATCTATAGGTTGTCCAGTCATGATAATATAGGTAACAGTGGACAAAAGAGGAGTAATGTTAATGCGGTCACCAACTTTAGGAATAATAGAAGTTCTAAGAACATATTGAATGACCCTTGCATTTTGGTTTAAGGTATAGACCCTAAGCTGAAATTACTAGATGGACAAGAGGGGGTGAATTGTGAAAGATTTATAGTAATAAATAAAACCTAAACAGGAGTTCTAATATTTTTGATATTTTTTAAGGTTTTATCAAGAAAATAAAGTGCAACAATGGAATCCTGTTCAATCACAATATTTCACCAAGCAAATATACTAAAAATAAAAAATGCACGCAAGAATAAAAATGATAAGGAAAAAGCACACTGGATTTTTATAGTGGTTCGGTTAAACCATGACCTACGTCCACTCCCCGGAGTCCTCCGCTCTGGGAATTTCACTACAAGCAATAGCTATCTTTTTGCCCCCCTTGGCAAGGCGGAGAAGCCCTTACAATACTCCCTTTCACCAACCCGGTGTGGCGGAGTGCCAAACTCTATTTTCACCCTCCTGGAGATGGCAGAGAACCTTCTCGTTTTTGTCCCTCCTGGAGAAGGCAGAGTACATCGAGTTCACGGATGTCGAAGAGCCTTCCCCTTGGAGATCCTCTCACAAATTCTTCTAAGGCCACAGGAGGAGCAAGATGTAGCAAGTTTAGAGCAACCGTGTGATCTCCCTCACACCTTTTCTCCTTCACAAAGCTCACCTTGTCCTTCCTCTCTCAAACCCTAAAGAACTTCTCAAGAGCTCTCTCATTTGGAATCCCTCTCTAACCACGTTCTCCTCTCTGATTCACACACACAAAAATATAACTATTTTGACACCTTAAAACGGGCTCAAAAATTCCAAAAATTTCAAAGTAGCCATTACTATCATACAGTATAATTTCTAATCATATCGTATGATATGTATACCAAGCTTTGTCCTGGTACGAAGATATATGAATAGTTCAAAATCAATCATACAGTACGATAATGAATCATACCGTACGATCCTCAACACTACTGATCGTACAGGGCGATAGCATGGACAATCAAATGTAGTCTCTGTTCATCATATTGTATGATATATATCATACATTACGAATGGTCAAAATTCAAGGCATCATCTAGGAAAATTTCCAGGACAATCAAGAGTCATCTCTGTTCATCGTATAGTATAATATACATCATACTGTATGATGAGGAAAAATAAATGGATCATCCAGGACGATCTCCGGGATGATCAGAATTTATCTATATTCATTATATTGTACGAACTAGTTCGTAAAGTATGATATTCAATTTTAAATTGAGCCTTGAATTATTTCACTAATCACGGGTTAATTTAAGTAAGTATTTAAAATAAATCGTACTGTACAAATTACTTCGTACAGTACGAACGGCGGAGAAAAACTTACTTAAGTTAATTTGACGGCTAGGGTTTTGGTTTTGAATATATCGTATAATATGATTTTGATTCGTACGGTACGATCTATTCACAGAATCGTCCTACAAACTCAAATCGTATGGTATAAAATTGTTGCAAATCTATTTTTATGACTTATGTTTCGATGATTGACAAATATTATTGATTCTCTTGGACTGCTTGTTACTTCTAACTTTTCAGGAATCGAAGATCGGACGAACAAACGAAGCCAGTTCAAGATTGCATAGGTTAGGGTTGAGTCATTCTGTACTTTGTTTTTTCTCTTCTTGAGTCTATTTGTAATGTTCAAAGAGACTGATGCTAAGTAACCCTACACACAAACACTTGAGAGACTTAGAATTTCTATTTTTACTCACATCGACCAGGACGATATTTGTATCGGCCTGGACGATATAGTTTAAAACAGAGATTCTATTCAGGATTCTTAATTAAGGCAGCCGTCATTAACAGGTCGTCCTGGATGATACGTGTATCGGCCAGGACGATAAGCTCAAAACAAAAAGAAATTGCCTCCATAAATAGTTAAGGTATTCTGTAATTTTTGTTAATCGGCCAGGACGATATTCATAATTATGCCTTAATTAATCAGACAAATCAAGGAAGTAATTAAGGATGATTGATACGATCATATCGTCCTGGACGATTGCAGAATTGGTCAGGATGATCTATTCAAAAATCTTGGTTACTTCTGGACGATAAATATAGGCCAACACAAATTCAGGGCGATGCTCTGGACAAATTTCCTCTGATTTGAACTGATCGGCCTGGACGATCGGGAGATCGGCCTGGACGATCAAGCCAATTTTTCAATCGTCCAGTTTGCATTCAGGGCGATGCTTTGGCCGATCTTCTGAGATTTGTACTGATCAGCCAGGACGATGTCCATATCATCCTGGACGATATAGTCGACAACTTACAATTAATGAGCTCCTTTGAAGCTCTTCTATTTAAGAGCTCTTGTTCAAGATTTTGAACAATCTTTTGTTGCTGCCTTGACCTTAGAAGACCTTGAGGAGAGAAAGAGAGAGAGAGAGAGAGAGAGAGAGAGAGAGAGAGAGAAAGAGAGAGAAGATCTTGTGAGGGGGAGCTTGTGAGGGGATTCACAAGGGTTGCTTCAAGCATCGCTCTGCTTCTTCTTCATCTAGAGTTTCTCGTCCGTGGAAGGATCGGTAGAGGTAAGGAGTCAGCATCTAATTGTGGTTCTCTGCCAGCTTCAGGAGGAAGCAAAAGGAGATAGGTTCTCTGCCTTGCCGGGGTGGCAAAAAGAGGTTCTTTGTAAAGGCTTCTCCGCCTAGCTGTGGGGGCTAAAGGAGAGTCACGATTGTAATGCAATACTCGGAGGGCGCCTCCGGGGGGTGGACGTAGGTCAAGTTGACCGAACCACTATAAATTTCTCTGTTCTTATTTCTTGCTTCCGCACTTTAATTTTCGCACTTATTTTTCTTGTGGTGTTATTTTGGTTTATGACATTTTACTTCTTTGTGAAAAGAAATTTTTAAAATACCAATTCACCCCCCCTCCCCTCTTGGTTAGCTTGGGCCAGTTCTATAGGGCTTAACATCCCTAACGAACTTTCAAGTGGTATCAGAGCGGGATTCATAAAAATTAATTTGAAAACTTTTTGAATTTTGATCCATAGCTAACCTTGGGAATCGTAACACTACGGAAGGGTATTCTATTACTCGACCTCCCCTGTTCGATAACCTACCTTTTGATTTCTGGAAAACCTGCATGTCAATGCTTTTACAATCAACTTATTATCACATGTGGATGCTTATTAAAGAAGGGTATTCTCCACCTTCTCGTGAAATTAATGGTGTTAAGACTGAAGTTACTTTTACTGAATAGACTTTCGATGAAAGAGATTTATCCCAATTGAATGCAAAATGTCTGAACTATTTTTTCTGTGCTTTAAAGTCTGAGGATTACATGTGTGTCTCCACTTGCAAAACTGGTAAAGAGATTTGGGATAAATTGTGTATTACTTATGAAGGCACTAATGAAGTTAAACAATCTCGTTTGAATATTCTCTTGCATGACTACGAACTTTTTTCGTATGAAACCATTTGAATCTGTTTCTGACACGTATACTAGGTTTACTCAGATAGTTACTTCACTGCATGCATTAGGAAGAGAACTTTCAAACTTTGAAAAAGTAAACAAGATTTTGAGATGCTTTCCTTTGTCATGTGATGCTAAAATCACTGCAATCACTGAATCTAAGGATTTGAATACTTACTCTATTGATAACTTACATGGTCAAAGAAATCTTAATGCAGGTGAAAAGAAGAAAGATAAAATAGTTGCACTGAAGGCACACAAATCTGACTCCGATTCTTTCGGGTCTAAGAGCGATGAAGTTGCCTTTATCACAAGGCAATTCAAAAGCTTTCTAAGGAAGAAGCAAAAGCATCATTGGAGAAAAGGTAAGGATCATAAATATTCTAAGGGATCTTCTGATGTCGTTTGTTATGAATGCAGGAAGCCTAGACATGTGAAAGCCGATTTTCCTATACTTCAAGATCACTCGAGCAAGGAAAAGGAAAAGGGCGAGGAGAAACCTAAGTTTAAGAAGGACAAGAAGAGAGTCCAAAAGGCGTTCTGGGCAGAATCTGGTACTGATTCCTCTGAGACTGAACCAGAGGAAGAGACAACAAACCTGTGCTTAATGGGGGAAGATCATCTTGAGCAAAGTGAGGAGGAAGAGGTATGTAAACCAACCTATGATGAATTGTTTGAGATTTATGAGAAAATCCATGCATCATACAAAAAACTTAAGAAGACTCATGCTAACCTAAAATTGGAACTTATAAATTTACAAAAAGAGTATAAAGTTATTCTTAAAGATCATTCAACGATTGATTCTAATCACATGGCTCTTTTGATGAATTTGATGATTTGAACAAAAAGCACTTAGAATTATTTGATGAGAATGAAGCATTAAAAGTTTCACACACCTCACTTCAATCTGATTTCAAGAAATCTAAAGAGAAACAGAAAAGCTTAAGGGTTGAGAATGATGTTCTAAAAAATACAAACTTGAGGATTAAAAATAAATTGTCTACTCTTAAGAAAACTTGGATGATGCCTACTCTTGATCAAAAGCCAAGACCTAGAAAGAGGTATTATAACTCAAACCATTTAAGAAATTCTTTTCCTGGAGTTAGATGTTTTTCTTGTGGCATGCTAGGATACATCTCACACACTTGCACCATTTACCGTAATACACATTGGGTATGGAGACCTAAGGTACATGATTAACAGCATACCACACCTGCATTGTATTCTACTTTTCCTGAGAAGGGACCCAAACCAGTTTGGGTTTCTAAATCTGACTATTGTTGAGTTTTGCAGGTGTGCTCTCACCAAAGACCTCGTGGAAGCATAGTATAATTGGACATATGGAGGCTCGTAGCTCATAATTACTTAAAACTTGCTGCTTCATAATTTCTTGAAATATTTTTTTAATCAGTTTTGTGTTATTTTTGTTATGTGCTAGCTTTGTGTTGTTCTAGATTATTTTATTTTTGTTTTTCTTTTTATGTTTGGTTTTCTATATGATTATTTTTAAGCGTTTAGATTTTAGAGATTTAAAGCCATTGATTATCATATCTAAATCAGTTAAAGGGAGAAACACCGTTGATGGTTTCCCTCCCTCTAACCTCCTTTAGTAACATAATTTTCTTTTCTAGACAAAAGTCTATCTTATATTGACAACTGGTTTTTGAAACTAAGATTCCTTTTATCTTGTTACAATAATCTATTTTATGCATAATATCCAAAGTTCTTATATATCTTTTAAGTTAAATGAAATCTTGCCAATGCATTTATCACATGATTATGATTTTGTTTTGTGACTTGTTCTTCCCTATGTTGGAGAGAGAGCTCCTATTCTCTAATATTTGGAGGATATACTCACAACTAAAATTCTTTATAAGAGTTTTGTTAAAGAGAATTTAGCTTGAAAAATATTAAGAGGGAAAGTGGAAAAGATGCAAATTTGAAATGAAAAATATGTATACACAAATGTGTATCAAAAATCAAGCTGCTCAAAGAGCCAAATCAAATATACAAGAGGCGCAAAATTAGCCCACTAAATACAAGCTATTATCTCTTTTCTGAACTCTTAAAACTTAGAAAACTCATTGGTTATTTCATGCTTTCAAAGGCTTGAGTTCAAATTCCAAGATTGAGATAAATTACCTTGGTATATTATTTATAAGATATATTCTTTGTAACCAAGTTTTGATTGAATCTTTTTTTACCCAGTAAAGTTTTTCTGAGTTAGACCTTTTGTTTTTGAAAGGACGATTATTGCCCTGAAAGATGTCGAAGCTAGGGATTAACAAGATCGGATATTCTACCTTTTTCAGATTTTGACGTATTAACTCTTTGATCTTTTGAATCTCTAAAATTTAAATTGTTTGAGAAATTTGTCATATGGATACTTTGCTAAAAAAAATAAAAAAATAAAAAAAAAAAGAGGAAAGGAAATTTTTTTTCTTTTTGTTGTTTCCTTCATTGTTCTTCTTAGCCTTTTTTGTTGTTTTTAGCTTTGTATTGTGAGTCTTTTATTTTTAAGGGCTTTGATCATCAACATCTTTTCCTTGGATTCAAATTTCTTGACACATCGTCCTGGCTGATTCTCATATTGTCCTAGATGATAGGAAAAAATTTCTGCAAAATTCCATCTGCTGAACTTTTCTGTGCTTGCTATAACTCTTCATCCTGGACGATAATTTATCATCCTGGACGATCTGATCAAACTCTGTTGCAATCATGATGATAGTCCTGGCCGATAATATATTTCGTCCTAGCCGATGCATTTTATGGTCATCATCCTGGCCGATACACTAGATCGTCCTGGACGATCCACGTGTCAGCATGTTTAAATCCTTAAAATCAGCCCCAGATGATCCATTATTGGACAATCGTCCTGGTCGATGCACTGTTCATCCTGGACGATACACGTGGCACAGATTTAAAATATTTTAACTTTGGCCAGTACGATCAATTCTTGTGCATCGTCCTGGATGATACACCTAATCGGCCCGGATGATCTACTTTTTCAACGGTCATCCGGCTTGACTTCTCAGGATGATCGCCTGTGTCTAATCGTCCTGGCTGATATCTGATCGGCCCGGATGATCAGACCACCTTTTTGACCAATCGGCCTGTACGCAATTATTGTACCATATCGTCCTGGATGATTCTGCGATCGGCCTGGACGATATGGCTGTTTCTTTAAATTCAGATCATTCCAGCCATGCTTTTCACCTCACACCCCTTCTTCTCTTATGTTTTCTTGCTAATTCCTTACTATGGCTGGTGGGAAACGAGTTCGACAAGCTTCTGGAAGTTCCTCGAGGGCCACTCTAGACCCTCGATTCAGGGAGGCAGAGGATCAGGCGGCTTATGGTTGCTACAAGGAATGTGGCATTACCCTCTCCAAAACAATCATTCCTGCCCACCTTTCGTATCCGGTAATGGATCACTTTGCCCACACTTCTCTTTGTTTCATTCTCACCCTCGCTGTCCCTTTTTCTTCAAAACTTCTGCTAGATTTTTATGCAAATCTTTGCATAAATTCTACTTTCACAGCCCTGACCTCCTATATGAATCGACGCCCATCGAGATCATATATCAGGACTGTGCTGAACTTTTACAGCTATCCACCACCTGGGATAAGCTGCACTTAATTGTTTCAGATCCTGATTTTGACTGGTCCACGACAAACCATTTTGTTCGCCAAACCAACACACCCTTTCATATTCGAGAGACTAGCTCTTTATTCAAATATGCTAGAACTATTTAGCATGTCCTTCGCACCTCCATTATTCCAAATGCCGGGGACCGAATCCACATCACTCTTTTGCTTTCTTTGACTATCTCTTTCATCATGGCCCGGAGAGAATTTAATGCCACTGATCTACTCTTTCGATACATTGATCATTTAACAACTATTCGTGGTCCAGGCCATAGTAGGAAACCCAATCTTGCTTTAGGACATCTCATAACCTTTGTCCTAGAAACCAAATACAATCTTCAATATCCTGGTCATTAAGACCTTCAGGCACCTCACTACTCTGACACCTCTTTCCAAATTCTTCATAGTACTCGTCTCCACCTAGGAGATGGGGAAGGTCGGGGGGCTGAGGAGGAGGAGGCTCCCACTCCCATTCCTGATCCTGTTCCTCTCCACCTGCACTCACCAGTTGATCAGTTAATAGAGAGGTTTGATCGATGGGAGACCCGCTTTGATGCTTACGTGTCTGTATAGGAGTAGCAACATTCTGAACACATTGCCCGCTACGAGCAGCACCACACGGAGGACTTAGCCCGTTTTGATAGCTACATTACTCACCAGCAGCAGCAGCATGACTAGGACATCGCCTGATTCAATGCTCAGTTTACTACGTTAGCTAGCTACGTTCAGCAGCCACCTCCACCACCTCTATCTGATGATCAGGGTCCCTGATTTTTCTAGTTTTTTTCTGTTTTCTATTTTCTGTAGTTTGTCTTCTAGTTTATTTTAGTTTTATTTATATTTTTTCCTTTTTCTTTTATGTATTTAGGACCATCTTTTTGTGATGATAAAAGGGGGAGTAGGATGTGGTAGGAAAAGTTAATGCTTGTAACTTTGAAATTTTAATGAACTACTATTTTTTCTGAGATTTTCCTACTTGTGTTTGCCATCATCAAAAAGGGGGAGATTGTTGCAAATCTATTTTTATGACTTATGTTTTGATGATTGACAAACACTATTAATTCTCTTGGACTGCCTGTTACTTCTAACTTTTCAGGAATCGAAGATCGGACGAACAAACTAAGCTAGTTCAAGATTGCGTAGGTTAGGGTTGAGTCAGTCTGTACTTTGTTTTTTCTCTTCTTGAGTGTATTTGTAATGTTCAAAGAGACTGATGTTAAGTAACACTACACACACTTGAGAGACTTAGAATTTCTGTTTTTACTCACATCGGCCAGGACGATATTTGTATCGGCCTGGACGATATAGTTTAAAACAGAGATTCTATTCAGGATTCTTAATTAAGGCAGCCGTCATTAACAGATCGTCCTAGACGGTACGTGTATCGGTCAGGACGATAAGCTCAAAACATAAAGAAATTGCTGCCATAAATAGTTAAGGTATTCTATAATTTTTGGTAATCGTCCAGGACGATCTTGGATCGGCCTGGACGATATTCACAATTATGCCTTAATTAATCAGACAAATTAAGGAAGTAATTAAAGAAGATTGATAAGATCATATCATCATGGACGATTGCAAAATCGGCCAGGATGATCTATTCAAAAACCTTGGTTACTTCTATATGATAAATATCGGCCAGCATAAATTCAAGGCGATGCTCTGGACGATTTTCCTCTGATTTGAACTGATCGGCCTGGACGATCGTGAGATCATCCTGGATGATCAAACCAATTTTTCAATCATCTAGTTTGCATTCAGGGCGATGCTCTGGCCGATCTTCTGAGATTTGTATTGATCGGCCAGGACGATATCCATATCATCCTGGACGATATAGTCGGCAACTTGCAATTAATGAGCTCCTTTCAAGCTCTTCTATTTAAGAGCTCTTGTTCAATGTTTTGAACAATCTTTTGCTGCTTTCTTGACCTGAGAAGACCTTGAGGAGAGAAAGAGAGAGGATCTTGTGAGGGGATTCATAAGGGTTGCTTCAAGGATCGCTCTGCTTCTTCTTCGTCTAGAGTTTCTCATCCCTGGAAGGGTCAGTAGAGGTAAGGAGTCAGCATCTTATTGTGGTTCTCTGCCAGCTTCAGAAGGAAGCAAAAGGAGATAGGTTCTCTGCCTTGTCGGGGTGAAAAAAAAGAGGTTCTTTGTAAAGGCTTCTCCGCCTAGCTGTGGGGACTAAAGGAGAGTCACGATTGTAGTGCAATACTCGGAGGGCGCCTCCGGGGAGTGGACGTAGGTCGAGTTGACCGAACCACTATAAATTTATGTGTTCTTATTTCTTGCTTCCGCACTTTAATTTTTGCACTTATTTTTTTTATTGTGTGATTTTGGTTTATGATATTTTACTTCTTTGTGAAAAGAAATTTTTAAAATACCAATTCACCCCCCCCCCCCTCTTGGTTAGCTTGGGCAAGTTCTATAGGGCTTAACATCCCTAACGAACTTTCAGAAATAAATTCATACAGTATGATCTACAGAGAACGAAAATCTCCAAATTTTTCTTTTAAAAAACCCTCTCCCCCAGTGTGTGTGCATGGTTGCTTAGACTTTTATGCATTTTATGGACAGACTCAAAAAAAGTAAAAATAAAATAAATAAAAAATATATTGTCAAACTCATACTCCTAATCTACCCATTCTTAAGTCTTCCTATCATTCTGAGTAGCTTGTGATCTTCCTTAAATGTTAGTACTCATGGACAATAGCAAACAAAATAATATTCCATGAATACATAATTCAAACGACATTATTTGTCATCATAAAAATCTCAAACTCGGGGTCATGGGCTGCAGTAATCTCCCCCTTTTTTATTATGTCAAATAATATTTTTTGAAGGCAAGTTTGAAGAACTTTTTTTTATGGAAATATAAATGCAATAAAAAGGAAAATACAGTACGAGATAAAAAGAAATGCATTTAATCATAGAACAAAATTACAATAACCTTCTCCCCCTTTTGACAGCACCAAAAAGAGGAGCAAACACTAAGAAAGAGAAAAAAAGAAAAACTACAATACAAAGATAAATTAAAGCGGAGGATCCTGATCAGTTGGTGGTGGAGGTGGGTGTGGTTGGAAATACTGAAGGAGAGCGTCAAATTGGTGATCAATAGCGGTGAAGCGTTCCCCAAACCATCGCATGTCAGTCCCGTGTTACTGATGTTACTCTTGAATGTGAGTATCAAGACTAGTCTGAAGTTGGTCAAAGCGTTCAACCAAATCATCATGAGGGTGTGCTGGTGCAGGTGCTCGGGGTGGTACATGTCATCGTAGACGTGCTTGAGCTACGGCCAGGGGATCTTCACCTTCTTCTTCGTCAAAGACAGGTTCTTCAGGCTCGTGTCCCCGATGGAAAAGAATACAGAAAGAGACATCCATATAAAAGATAGCAATATTGTCGGGTTCACCAGGATAGGTTAATTGATATTTATTTTGGAGGATATATCCTATAAGGTGACCAAGAACTAGATTTTGTTTCCGTCGAGTAGTAGGGAGACGAACCAAGGTCATATGGAAAATGTAGTCAACAATTAAATATACCTCATCGAATTTGGTGTTGAACATGATGAGATAGGTAGCGACAGATAAAATCGGGGTTATGTTGATCTGGTCGCCAGCTTTGGGTATTATAGAGGTTCTAAGGACATGTTGAATAATTATGTCATTCTGATTTAGTGATTGGATGAGGGGCTGGTGTTGATAGAATGTGGCATTCCTAAGGACTCGATTAACATCGCCCTAATCAAATTTGTTTGTGAGGAAGGAATGAACCCTAGGACCTTCAGTGGATAGCCCAATATAGTGGGCGATGTCGGCTCTGGTGATCTCTATGTTTTGACGACAAACAAAGGAGTGGAAAGTTGTGTTGTCGACAGTATAAGTGAGATTGACTAGAAATTCTAATAAAAGTTCAGAGTTGTAGGAAAAGGCTAGGGTGAGGAGGAACTGAAAGGTAGTGGAAGCAAAAAGGTTCAGTTCCTCAAAATTTAGGGCAGCCTGATTGAGCATTTTAGAAGGTGTAATTTTGCAGGCTTTAAATTTATGGTAGGCTTCCTCATTTTCAGCACTCAGGAACCGAACGCTGTGACGGCTAGAAGAAGATGAACTTCCAGCTGCCAAATGACCTCTCTTGCTGGAATTAGACATCGTGTAGAGGCTGAGGAAATCGTACAGTACGATTGTGTTTTGTACAGTACGATATGGTATTATATGTTCTATCAAATTATTTCGGGAAAAGGTGGTCAAAGCGTACAGTATGATAAATATCGTACTGTACGATTAGAAGAATATCGATCATCCCGAGGGTCGTCAGTACGACTTTTGACCAAAAGTTTCGTACTGTACGAATAATTGTATCATACAGTACAATAAGTAATAATATCGTACCAGATAGCTTTAACTCGTGCTCATCCATTTTGCTGAGGTGGAGCATACAGTGCGTAGAGTAGGTATCGTACTATATGAACACCAATAATCTCGTACCAAACCGAGTTATGTCATCCCAATCCATTTGCTGACGTGTCTTGTATAGTACGAAATGGAGGTATCGTACCGTACGATGCTCAATAATGTCATATCAGACGGACTTAAATGACTGCCAGCTATATCATACATTACGATATAGATCGTATAGTACGATCAACAGAGGAGAAATTTGCTTATAGATGTTTTTTGTGCATATTTAGATGTATCGTATAGTACGATAGTGGATCGTACAGTACGATGATTCAATGTAAAATTTGGTTATTTTGTATGGTGAGTGAGTGTGTGATGAACAGAAGCAACCCTTTTTTTATGCATTAATGTCAATGACACCTAGTCTAGTTCTCAAGGTGCTGAAGGTGCCAAATGCTAGTGGTTTTGTGAATATGTCAGCCAATTGATCCTCTATAGTGATGTGATGCAATTCTATATCTACCTTAGCAACGTGATCTCTTATAAAATGGTGTCTAATGTCAATGTGTTTCATTCGAGAGTGCTGAATTGGGTTCTTAGAGATGCAAATTGCACTTGTGTTGTCATACATGATTGAAATAGTTCCTACGAGTAGGCTAAGATCAAGAATTTGTTATTTTAACCATAGTATTTGTGCAATGCAACTTCCTACTGTAATATATTCTACCTCGGCTGTGGAAAGGGCTACTGTGTTTTGCTTCATACTGGACCAAGACACTAATGATTTTCCTATGAATTGGCAGGTACCAGTGGTGCTTTTTCTATCTATCCTACATCCTGCAAAATCAGAATCTGAGTACCCAAAGATTTCAAAGGAAGTGTTATGCCTGGGATACCAAATTCTTAAGTTCGGGGTGCCTAGTAGATATCTAAGAATTCTCTTGACAGTAGTTAAGTGAGACTCTTTAGGATCGGCTTGAAAATAGGCACAGAGGCACACACTAAACATTATGTCCGGTCTACTGGCAGTTAGGTAAAGAAGAGATCCAATCAATCCTCTATACTTTTTCTGATCTATTGACTTTTCCTTGGGATATTTGCCTAATTGAATTGTTGAGCTCATTGGGGTGTTCATGGGTTTTGCATTCTCCATTTCATATTTTTTTAAAATGTCTTTAATGTACTTTGCTTGGCTAAGAAATGTTTTGTTCTCCATTTGTTTTACACTAAAGCCAAGAAAGTAATTTAGTTCTCCCATCATGCTCATTTTAAACTCATTACTCATTAAAAATTCATCACACAAGTTTTTATCCGAAGATCCAAACAAGATGTCGTCCACGTAAATTTGAACAATGAGAATTTCTTCTTTAATTTTTTGTAGAAAGAGTGTAGTGTCTACACTACCTTTTACAAATCCTCTATCCAGTAAAAATGAGCTGAGTCTCTCATACCAGGCTCTAGGTGCTTGCTTTAATCCATAAAGTGCCTTTTTAATTTGAATACGTGATTAGAAAATTGTGAACTTTCAAATCCAGGGGGTTGCTCAACATAGACATCTTCCTTAATTACCCTGTTCAGAAACGCACACTTTACATCCATTAGATATAATTTAAAGTTCTTGAAGCAAGCAAAAGCTAAGAGCACTCTTATGGCTTCTAGTCTAGCAACAGGGGCAAATATTTCTTCAAAGTTTATTCCCACAATTTGGTTGTAACCCTTAGCTACTAATCTGGCTTTATTCCTTATTATTGTTCCTAAATCATCCACCTTATTCTTAAAGACCCATTTTGTTCCAACAACACTTTATTCTTTAGGTCTCTTGACTAACTCCTTGCTCGTATGCAATGAGTGACCCAAGGAGATTATCAATAGAATAAACATTAAGGTCTTTAGATTCAATGATAGCAGTTATCTTTGCATCATAGGAACTAGGTAAGCATCTAAGAATTTCATTAACTTTCTTAGAATTTGAAATCTCTCTACCTAATGCATACAAGGATGTCACGATTTGGGTGAACCTAGTGTACATGTCAGATATTATTTTGCTAGGTTTCATACGAAAGAGTTGATAATCGTGCAATAAGATGTTAAGCTTAGACAATTTTACTTCACTTGTTCTTTCGTATGTAATGCACAGTCTATCTCAAATCTCCTTACCAGTGGCACATTTAGAAAATCTCATATAATCTTCAGACTTTAATGCACAGAAAAAGCAATTTAAAGACTTATCATTCAATTGGGCTAATTCCCTATCCTCATTGCTCCATTCATTAAAAGGTATAGAAGTTTTCAATCCATGGATAGTTTTAAAGGTGCAACATATCAATCATTCACTAAAATCCACATGCGGTAATCAATAGACTGTAAAAAAGTAGACATTCTAATTTCCAGAAATTAAATGGAATGTTATCAAAAAGTGGTGGACAGGTTATTAAATAACCCTCCGCGGTGTTACGATTACCAAAATGTGACAGGATCATTTTCTCAAGGTTTTCTAAAATACTATTTTTGAAAACAGGCTCTGATACCAATTAAAATTATTAGATAGACAAGAGGGGGGTGAATTGTGAAATATTTATAGCAATAAATAAAACCTAAATAGGAGTTCTAATATTTTTGATATGTTTTAAGGTTTTATCATGAAAATAAAGTGCAACAATGGAATCCTGTTCAATCACAATATTTCATCAAGCAAATATACTGAAAATGAAAATGCACGCAAGAAAAAAAATGATAAGTAAAAAAGCACACCGGATTTTTATAGTGGTTTGATCAAACCATGACCTACATCCACTCCCCGGAGTCCTCCTTTTCGAGAATTTCACTACATGCAATAACTCTCCTTTTGCCCCTCTTGGCAAGGCGAAGAAGCCCTCACAATACTCCCTTTCACCAACCTGGCATGGCGGAGTGCCAAACTCTATTTTCACCCTCCTGGCGACGACAGAGAACCTTCTCGTTTTTCTCCCTCTTGGAGAAGGCAGAGTACCTCGAGGTCACGGATGTAGAAGAGCCTTCCCCTTGGAGATCCTCTCACAAATTCTTCTAGGACCACAGGAGGAGAAAGATGCAACAAGTTGAGCAACCATGTGATCTCCCTCACAACTTTTCTCCCTCACAACACTCACCTTCTCCTTCCTCTCTCAAACCCTAAAGAACTTATCAAGAGCTCTCTCCCTTGGAATCCCTCTCTAACCACGTTCTCCTCTCTGATTCACACACATAAAAACATAACTATTTTGACACCTTAAAACGGGCTCCAAAATCCCTGAAATTTCAAAGTAGCTGTTACTATTATACAATACGATTTCTAATCATACCGTACGATATGTAAACCAAGCTTCATCCTGGTACGAAGATGTACAAATAGTTCAAAATCAATCGTACAGTACGATAATGAATTGTACGGTACGATCCTCAACATTACTGATAGTACAGGATGATAGCATGGACGATCAAATGTCATCTTTGTTCATTGTATTGTATAATATATATCGTACAGTACAAATGTTCAAAATTCAAGGCATCTTCCAGGACAAATTTTGGGACGATCAAGAGTCATCTCTGTTCATCGTATAATACGATCTACATTGTACTATACGACGAGGAAAAACAAATGGATCGTCCAGGATGATCTCCGGGTCGATAAGAATTCATCTCTGTTCATCATATTGTACAAACTGGTTCGTACAGTATGATATTCAATTTTAAATTGAGCCTTGAATTATTCCACTAATTGCGGGTTAATTTAAGTAAGTATTTAAAATAAATCATACATTACGAATTACTTTGTACACTACGAACGGCGGAGAAAAAACTTACTTAAGTTAATTTGACGGCTAGGGTTTTGGATTTGAATATATCGTATAGTACGATTTTGATTCGTACAGTACGATCTATTCACAGAATCATCCTACATGCTCAGATAGTACTTTACGAAATAAATTCGTACTGTACAATCTAGAGAGAAAGAAAATCTCCAAATTTTTCTTTTAAAAAACCCTCTCCCCCAGTGTGTGTGCATGGTTGCTAAGACTTTTATGTATTTTGTGGCCAGACGCAAAAAAAAATACATTATCAAACTCATACTCCTAATCTACTCATTCTTAAGTCTTCCTATCATCCTGAGTAGCTTGTGATCTGCCTGAAATGTTAGTACTCACAAACAATAGCAAACAAAATAATATTCAATGAATAGATAATTCAAACGACATTATTTGTCATCATCAAAATCTCAAACTCGGGGTCATCGGTTACAACATAAGCAAATGACATACTTATTCAATCCCTCTAATAACTTTGTTTGTTTCATTCCAGTCAAAAACAGATGTAGAAGTCATTGGGTGGGCTCTAATTCCTTGAGTTCTTAAATGCCAAATGGTTCCCAAATCTACCTTAGTAATTTCTACCTTTTTCTTAATAACATAAGATCTGATCCTACTCTCATCTTTACTAAAAGACACATTTGCCAGGAAATAGTGAAAGGTTTATTTGTTGTAGGCATGAATTAAAGTTAGGATAAAGACAAATTGAGTGGTAGTGAAAAAAGGCATCACTTAAAAGTGGATATCCTCTTGAAGTAGGATTTTAGAAGGAGTAATTTTGGAAAAAACAAACCTAAGGAACGAATCCTCATTTGCCCTAGAAAAAAAGTTGTCATCTCCACTCGTGGAAGATGATCCCTTAGTGAGTCTACCCCGCTTGCTAGAACTGGCCAATGCTAAGTTAAGAAGGATTGGAAGAGGCTATTGAAGTGAATGAAAATGAATTCTAAAGCCCTTCTATTTAAAGAAAAATGATCTTTTGTACGTACAAAAAGGGGTTCGTACTGTACGATTGATGGTTTGTACATAATGAAATAAAATTTGTATCCACTAATGAATACGTTCGAAATGAAATGACTTTTCATAATCACACAAGTTATAAGGCATCTTTTTGTATAGGCTTTTTGACCAGACGATCATACAGATGAATAGGTGTTCATCCATGATGTTCAGTTATTTAAGATCATTTTAATGATGATTAGGTTCATCCCCTACATTGAATGGCACGTGATTCATATGTACGAACTACAAATTTGTACGTACGATCAGTTATAAAACCTAATTATGCCTGTATAACTATCTACATGCATACAGACGAAGTATTACAAATCGTCTAGATAATATAAATATTATACAGTATAATATGTATTGGAAAAATAAAACTTTATGCAATCAGTTCAGAATAACTATCATCATGCTACAGAACTTATACATGATGAAAATAATTTTGTACAGTATGAATAAAAAACTTAGAAAATTTTGCACGATTGATCAGAAATAGGAAATCTGATGTATCAATAACATGTCTGAAACACACAAAAATAAAAAATCAAAAATAAGAAAATAGAAAATTAGAAACAAAAGTACAAAAATAAAAACAGACAGAGACACATATCAAGTTTGTAGAAAATTTTAATTAAGCATTAAGATCAAACACACCAAGCCTTATTCTTAGCGTGGAAAAAGTATCAAAACCTAGTGATTTTATAAAAATATCTGCAAGTTGATTTTCAGTAGAAACATGATTCAATTAATTCTCTCCTTTGGATTCATGATCCCTTACAAAATGATGCCTTATGTCTATATGTTTGGTTCTTGAATGTGGAATATGATTTTTTGAAATGCAAATGGCACTAGTGTTATCACAATAAATTAGAATTGTGCCTATTATAAATCCTAAGTCAATCAACTATTGTTTCAACCAAAGAATTTGTGCCACACTACTTCCTAAGGCAATGTATTCAACTTTAGCAATGGATAGGGCTACAAAATTCTATTTTTACTGGACTAAGAAACAAAAGAATTTCCAATAAATTGACAAGTTTCATATGCACTCTTTTTATCAACCCTACAACCAATAAAGTCTGAATCTGAATATCAAATTATTTCAAATGAAGAGATAAACTTAGGATACCAAATCCTTAAGTTATGAGTTCCCGTGAGATGTCTCAAAATCCTTTTTTCTGCTATCAAATTACAATTTTTTTGCATCTGATTGAAATCTAGCACATAAACAAACGCTGAACATAATATTGGGTTCGCTAGTAGTCAAGTAAAACAAAGATCTAACTTTTCCCTTAAATTTCTTTTGATCAAAAGATTTTTCCTTTGAGTCCTTATCCAACTGAACTGAGGAACTCAAAGGTGTACTAATAGGTTTAGCATTGTCTATTTTATACTTTTTGAGGATGTCCTTAACATACTTTGGCTGATTAAAAAATGTTCCTTCCTCAATTTGCTTAATGCTAAAACCTAGAAAGTAACTAATATCTCGTGTTAAACTTTTCTCAAATTCACTGCTCGTTATTTTAGAAAAACCATCACAAAGAATTTTATTTATAGATCTAAAGATGATATCATCAACATAAATTTATATAATGAGTATATCGTCTCCCAATTTCTTCAAAAAATAGAGTGGTGTCCACACTTCCTTTTTTAAAAGATCTATCAAGTAGGAAAATGCTCAACCTCTTATACCAAGCCCTAGGTGTTTGATTCAATCCATATAATACCTTTTTATATTTAAAAATATGATTTGGGTATTTAGAATTTTCAAAACCTGGAGGTTGTTCAACATAAATATCCTCTTGAATCACCCCATTTAAAAATGCACATTTAATATCCATTAAGAACAATTTGAATCCTCTAAAACATGAAGGCTAACAAAATCCTAATTGGTTCAAGTCTCGCTACAGGGGAAAAAGTCTCCTCAAAATCAATCCATTCAATCTGATTAAATCCCTTAGCCACCAATCTATCCTTATTTCTATAAATAACTCCTGAGTCATTCATTTTGTTTTTGAATACCCACTTAGTTTGAACTACACTATGATCCTTTGGCCTTGTAATTAATTCCCAAACATCATTTCTCACAAATTGATTTAATTCTTCTTGCATTACCGAAATTCAAAATTCATTCGAAAGTGCTTGATTTAAATTTGTGGGTTATATCATTGAAATAAAGGCATAATGATTGGCTTCTTAGCTTAGTCGACGCATAGTCCTAACACCCTCAATAGGTTTTCCTAAAATCAATTTCTTAGGGTGCTTTTTAAAAATCTCAAATCTCTAGGCAACAGGTTTTCTATATCCAAATTTTCATTCAAAATAATTTTCTCCTTTTGGGAGTTATTTTCTATTTCTTCCTCTTTCAAATTTGGCTCTTTCACAATTCCAGATTCATCAAATATAATATGTGTGGTCTTCTCAACTACCAAAGTTCTTTTATTAATATTCAATAAGATTTTCCATCACTAAAGTATCCAAGAAAAATTCTTTTATCTGATTTTAGATCAAATTTTCCTAAGGTGGATTTTCCGTTATTATGAATGAACACCTTACATCCAAAAATATGCAAATATGACAAATTAGGTGTTCTCCCTTTAAGAAGCTCATAATGTATTTTATTTAATTTCATTCTGATGTTCACCCTATTCAGAACATAACAAATAGTGCTAACTACTTCAGCCCAAAAATATTTAAAAAGTGAATATTCTACCAATATGGCTTGAGTGGCTTCAATTAATGTTTTATTTTTTCTTTTGACTACCTCATTCTGCTGAGGGGTTCTAGGTGCAGAATAATTGTGATCAATTCCTTTTTCTTTATAAAAATCCATAAATTTCTCATTTTCAAATTCTCCTCCTAATCACTTTGGATTGTTAAAATATCACACCCTATTTTCTCTGAATTCAGGTCGAAAAATATCTAAACTCCTCAAATGATTCACTCTTATGATTTAAGAATTTAACCCAAGTGAATCTTGAAAAATTATATACAATCCAAAATCTGTATACCTTCCCTCCTAGACTTACAGTTCCAATCAGTCCAAAAAGATTCATATGTAAAATCTCCAGATGTTTACTAGTTCTAAGATCCTTATTGGACAAAAAAGTGGACTTCACCTATTTTCCTAATTGACATGCATCACAAAAGTGATCCTTAATAAAGTTTAGTTTTGGTATACCTCTTACAAAATTCTTTTGGGTAATTTTACTAAGATTTTTTATGCTAGAGTGACAAAGTCTCCTATGCCATAACCATGACTCATCAGAAATAGTTTTCAAATAAAAAGCATTAGGAATTTGTATACAATTTAAATCTAGCATATAAACATTGTTTACCCTTAATCCATACAAAACATCATTTCCATTTAAACTTAATAAGCAGCTAGTAGGAAAAAATTTTACACTTTATCCTTTATCACATAGCTGGCTAATATTCAACAGATTATGCTTTAAGCCTTCTACAAGTAACACATTTTCTATAAAAAAATTCTGCAAGTTTCCAATCATACTTGTGCCAACCACCTTCCTAGTGGTGTTATCTCCAAGTGTAACTCTGCCTCTATACCTCGCTTCTAATATTATAAATTGTATAGTGTCTCCAGTCATATGCTTTGAGTAACTGCTGTCCAGGTACCAAATGCTCTCATGAGGCATTGTATAAGAGCGTGCCTACAAAAATAATCAAATATTAGACCTGAGAACCCAAACAAGTTTGGGTTCTCCTTTTGGCAATTTAAAAATAAATGCATGCATGATATGACTTGAGTTATGCATCTTAGGTTTCCACACTAAATGAGTTTTCATATCCAAAGTACAAGTGTGTGCTATATGTTCAATTATGCCACAAGAATAACATTTTACTCCAGGAAATGGGTTTCTCAAATTTTTATAGTAAATATGTCTCCTCCTGGGTTTTAAAATTTTTTACCTTAAAATAGGATTTGTAAAATCTTCAAGTGTTGGGGGTTTCCTATTTTCCTCAAGAGCATTTACTTTTAATTTAAGAAATATGTTTAAATCTTTTAAAGCATTCTTACTATAATTAAAATAATGCTCTCTATTATCTGATTTATCCTTAAAATCCTTAAATTTTTTTTCCAATTGAGCATACGATGATTTTAGAATTTTATTTTTCTTATTCAAGTCATCAAATTCATTAAGTAAGATCATGTAGTTATTATATATGAATGCATGATCTTTCTTAAGAATTTCATATTATTTTTGCAGTTCTAGTTATTTTAAATTCAGACTAGCATGCATTTTCTTAAGCTTCCTAGCGTCATGAATCCTTTCTGAAACTTCTAACAATTCATTTTAACTCAAGTCACATACCTCTTCTTGATCTGACTGATCAAGATTATCAACCATTAAGCATAAGTTAGTGTCTTCCTCCTCCTTTTTTGTTTATGATGAATCTGAAGTAGAGTCCATCCAAAAAACTTTTTGAAATCTCTCCTTGCCCTTCTTCATATTTGCTCTATCCTCTACCATCTCCTTGCTAGGAGTGTCTTTGAGATTGGGAAAATTCAATTTTATATGTCCAGGTTACCTATATTCATAGCAAATCACATCATTAAAAACCTTAACATTCTTATTAAATATACCTATGTTCCACTATTGGCGTCTCTTCTACTTTCTCTTTAGAAAAATTCTAAATTGCCTAGTTATTAAGGCAATATCATTCTCGTCCTCAGGTTATGCTAAATCACTCTCCGACTCCTCCACTTTCAGTGTAATGTTCTTCTCCTTTCCCTGTTCACCTCCATCACTCTTCCTTAGACTCACTCCTTGCTCGTAGGCAATTAATGAACCAAGAAGATTATCAATAGAGTAAACATTCGAATATTTATACTACATAATAGTAGTTATCTTAGCATCATATATAGTAGGAAAATAACGAAGAATTTTATTAATCATTTCAACATTCGTTAGTTCCCTACCCAATGCATGTAAAGAAGTAACAATTTGAGTAAATCTTGTATACATTTTAGAAATAAATTCATTTGGTTTCATGCAAATTAATTTATAATCATGTAAAAAGATGTTTAGTCTAGATTATTTTATTTAATTTATCCCTTCGTAAGTAATACAAAGTCTATCTCATATGTCCTTTCCACTTTTGCAAGTGAAAACCTGCATGTTGTCTTCTAACTTAAGTGCACTAAAAAAATTGTTTAAATATTTCGCATTAGTTGTGCTAAGTCACGTTCTTCTAAAGTCTAATTTGTATAGGGTGTTTCAACTCTAATACCATCAACAAATCTAGTTGGTTTTGTATACCCTTCTTGTACTAAGATCCACATATGATAATCTAATGACTTTAAAAATATAGACATGCGTGTTTTCCAAAACTTGAAAGGAATGTTATCAAATAAAAGAGGTCTAGTGATTAAATACCCTTCAATTTTGTTATAGTTTCCAAAAGTAGCCATATTTGTTTATCAAAAAGTAGTCTAAACTTATGATTTTGAAATAAAGCTCTGATACCACTTGTTGATTCTTGTTGAATCTAGATTAGGTTGTTAAACCTAAACTAATATCCCAAGGCTAACCAAGAGGGGGATGAAATGGAAATTTTAAAAATTCTCTTGGATTTAAAATTTAAAATAGGTTGATTCACAAAGCAAGTTAATTAAATTTTTAAAATATAAAACTTTTCAGTCACAGAAAATAACGTGTAGAAATAAGTAGCAAAAATTTAAAATGACATAAATATTTAAAGTGTTTTGGTTAAATACGACCTACATCCACTCCCTGAAGACTCCCTCTTTAGGTATTGTACTATTACCAAAAGTGACTATCCTTTTGCCCCCACAGCAAGGCGGAGAAGCCTTAACAAAAACTCTCTTCCACCAATCCCCGGTGCTATAGAGAACCATCATCCTTTCACACCCTCCAAGTGTCGACAGAGAACCATCATCCTTTAACACTCTCTAAGTCTCAGTAGAGAATGGTCTTCCTTCCATACTCTCATAGTGTCGATAGAGAACCATCATCCTTTCACACTCTCGTAGTGTATGCAGAGAACCGTCAGCTATTCACACTCTCCAAGTGTTGGTGAAGAACCAGATCTTCTCCAAAGATCTTCTCACGAGAAATCTAGAAAGATAAGAGAAAGAGTGAAAAACACAAATCACACTAAGATCCTTACCTTTGAGTAACCTTGTGAACCTTTCACACTCCACTAGTAAGAAATCTCTCTCAAACGCTCTCACACTCTCTCCTTCAATTGCTCTTGAAAAATCATGAAGATAATATTTTTTATGTCAGTATTTAGTGGACCTTTTATATAAAAGACATGAAAAATCATCTAGAAAATTGAATTTTTTAATTTTGAGCGTACACAATTTTATAGTACGAATAGATTTCGTACATACAAACATTTCAAATATTATTGTGTACGAACCTGTTGTTAATTGATATGAAATCATTTTGTACACGATCATTATCTAGTACGAACAAAGTTCATCTGGGATGAATAGTTAAAAAATTTCAAAATTCATCCGTATAAAATACCGGGACGAAATGGGACCTCATATTTTCATACTCTGGAAGGCATGTATGAACTGGGTTCATACAGTACAATCCATACTTAGAAAAATTATTTTTATGTGGCCTGGAACCCGAGAAGATCATACACATGAAAGCATGTACGAACTGGATTCTTAAAATATGATCAATACTAAAAAAAAATATTTTTATGCGACCTGAAACCTGAGAAGATCGTACTCATGAAAGCATGTACGAACTGGGTTCATACAGTACAATTCATACTTAGAAAAATTATTTTTACATGACCTGGAAATTGAGATGTTCGTACTAGTGAAAGCATGTACGTCCCATATAATCCATACTTAAAAAAATTTTCATTCTATTCGGTAGACTGGTCGTAGGGGAAAATAACTGACAAGATCATCCCATATGAATAAGTATCGTATAATACGATCAAATTAAAAAATATAAATTTTAAACTTTCCCCCGATGTGTGCATGCTCAGTTACTCAATTACAATCACACTCTCACAGACTTAATAAAATAGAAAATATAGACTTCAATTATAATAAACTCCAAACTGATCATGATTTAAGGCTTCAATAATCCAGAGTATGATTTCACTGAAATGTTAGTACACACAAGAGCAAAATAATTCTTCCAAAAATTTTTAGGAGAAATAACAAACAAGTTGCAAGAATATCAAACATGTAAAAACTAAGTAGCAACTATCTCAACACTTAGGCAACAATCTTATAAATAGAAAGGCAAAGACGAATAGGTCAGAAATTAGAAGTTAAAGGAATACTAATTTTAGGAATAAGAACCACCATAGTCTCCTTCCATTTAGAGCACATCTTACTCGAAGATAATAAGAGATGAATAGCATTCCGAACATCTGAACCAATCATTTTCCAATAAGATTTAATGAATGAGTAAGAGATACCATCCAAACCAGATGAAACATTATTACCAAGATCTTTAATCATGGCCTCCAATTCTTTGAGCAAAAAATCAGCACTCAGGATATCACAATCCCCTTGACTTAGAGTATTCGGGTTAGGTGGCCATATATATAAAAAACAATCTCTAAGCCTCCATTTTTTGCTATAGAATTCCAATAATATATTCTTGATAAATTTGAGATTCTCCACCAGCAAGCCCATGTCATCTCTTACTTGCCTGAAATGATTTCCATTCCTATAACCATTAGCAAAAGCATAAAAGAAACTTGAATTTGCATCACCTTCACCTATCCAATTAATCTTTGCCCTTTGTCTCCACTAAGTACTCAATAGAGCAAGAGTATAATTAAATTCATTAATCTTAGACCTGAGAAGAAGAAGTTTACCATGAGAAAAGCACTGATCTTCTGATTCCTCCAATTAAAGATCTTCAATTTCCCTTTTTAGCTTCACCTTCAGCTCTTCTAAATTCTAATGTTTTGATTTGCCCCAAAAGTATAAAGCTTTTAATGCCCTTGAAAACTTCTTGTTCAAAATATCCACAGCATCACCACTTGTCCATTGGCTCCGTGATCTGCTCACCACCGAAGCTGCAGCCAGGTAGGATAACCAAACATCTTCAAACCTTCAAATTTTACTATTATAATAAGTTTGAATAAAAACCTTCAAAATAATAAGACAATGATCTGAAGCAATCCTTGACAGATGCCTAACTAAAGCTTGATGAATTAATTCCAATGCCATGGAATTCAACATGAGTACCATTCCTATTATTACTCTAGGTATACTTAGGTCCAAGAATCCTAATGTCATGTAGATCGATTTTATTCATAAAACCTTTCATCTCCAAGGGGCCTTTTAAAAAAGAGAACTTCTTCTCTCTTTTCTTATCGTCTTGAAAAATAATGCAGTTGAAATCTCTCCCATCTACATATGGTATATCAGACCTTGAATGTTGCTCCAAGCAATCCCATAACTCTCTTCTACCATAAAAGTCTCTACTATCATAGACTGTCGAAACCACCCATAATCCTTTATTAAAAATCTTCAGCTCTCCATCAACACATTGAGCAGAAGCTTCCAACAAAGTAAAAGAAGCAAAAGAAGACCTCCATAAAACTAGGATACCTCTAGACATCCCACTAGATGGGAAAATAAGATAATCCCAACCTACTCCCATGAATTTATCAAAATAATTTCTAGAAATAGATGATATTTTAGTTTCAACAATACCAACAAAAAGAATATCCCATTCTCTAACAAACTCCTTCAAGTATAAGGAGGCTTCCTTCCTATTAGCCCCCCTATAGTTCCAAAAGGCTAAGGAACTTATTTTGACAAGAAGGACGAGAGACACCCACTCTTTTTCTTGTTCACGTTCATCTTGCTTTGCCTAGAGGATAAATTCAAAGGCCCAAGAAACCTAAGCTCTTAATCCCACTTAGGTTTATGTCCTCCAACCACAAAATTACCCAAGCGAACCAATCCATCACCTTTGATATCCAAAGCATCATCTCTACTGAAAATAGCCAAGCCCTCCTTCTTACCATTATAAATATGATTTATCAATGAATCTACCAATTCACCTTCCTCCACATCCATTCTAGTATTCACATCATTTTTATTTAAAACAACATCTTCCTCACAAATTAAATTTAGAACTTCAATTTGATTTTCTTCAGATAATTTAAATTTAGGAGAAGGACAAAGTTTAATACAAGGCACTGTAGGAAGGCCTTGAGCAGAATCCCCATTTACATTAATCAGTCCCTCTTGAATAGGTTTCCCAACAACATTACTTAGTTCCTCAGTTGTTGTCTTATATAATAGCTACTCCTCTTCAATTAAACCAACAATAAGAATGATTGCCTCCATAGTATTTTCTATATCTTAATACCTGAAAGCCGATGACTCATTTCCATTAGCATTTAAAAACCCCATCAATGTTAGAATTGATATTCTTACTAATTTGATTAGATTCGTCCAGAACCTTCTCCCCATTCAAAGAAACCACCACATCTCCATCTATAGTAGATTTTCCCAGTTCACCCAGCATAACATATTCTTTCTTCAGGACACCAACTTTCCTTCTTCTATTTCTCCTATTATTGACCAATAACCAAGGGCCATAAGAAGAATCCTCCCTAATACCATTATCTCCAACTTTCTCAACAATTTTGCTTTGTTCTGCTACTTTATCCATATCCTTATTGGCTTCTCCCTTTTTAAACACATTGCAAGCATCAACCAAGTGTCTAATCCTTCAACAATTGAAATCAAAAGGATAAAATTTTTTCATACTCAACTTTTTGAAAGAATCTTCCAATCTTTCCTTCCGCCTAAACTCCCAATGGAAGTTATTTATCAAGCTCGATCCAGACGCAAACTCTAGAAAACTCCCTTCTTCCCCATTGAAACATGTCATCATCAATCAATAGAGATTTACCAATCATAGAAGCTATTATCCACACATTAATTTCAACTTAACAATTTAAGGGCAGATTGGGCATCCTGATCCAGATCGGAGATGAAAGTCCCTTAAGCAAATCCGAAAAGAAATAAAGATTCCACCTATCCAGTAAAATAATATGGCTATTCATGAACCAAGAACCACCGGATAAAACACTCTCAATTGATTCTACAGTAAAAAAAGAATAAAGAATCTAGCCCGAGCCAAGAACAGTCACGTGAAACTTCCCAAATTGTAACCATTGAAGCCTCAACTCTCCCGCTATCACTTGGATAGGAATAGATTTACCAAAGACTTTTACAACCACAGAGAACAGAAGCTTCACCGAATTGTCTTGAACATTAGGTTCAAACAATTTAACCATAGAACCATCATCCAAAAAATAAGATTCGACATTCATCATATTAACCTTAATGTATGGATGCTTAAACCAAGGATTACCAGAACGTTGTTTACTCATCTCTATAACTCCAACTTGAGGTTCTTCTGAAGGAATAGTCTTAGAAGCAATATCATAAATATTCGATGAACCAATCGCTTTCTCCTGAGTAAACAGAGCATATTCAGAAACTGAGACAGGTTTTGCATTAGCAAACGTATTAACAAAAAATTTAATATCAAATGAAGACGATCCCACATTTGTAATACTACAAACACTAAGAGGAGTATTCACATTGATATCTTCCAAGATCTGCTTGCCTTTACCAACAACCAGTGTTGAAGATTGGATTTTCAATTCAATAGGTTCTCTGATCACCAGAGGAGATTTTGAGACATCACATGCTTCAGTGGAATGACAGAGCTAGAAGAATAATCAGAATCTGGCAACAAATTCTCGCCATCAATGGTGGTCGACGGCAGACCCTCCATGTCCCGCGGAAATACCGACAACGTGAAGACAAAGAAATATTTTAAAAAATAATTCAAAACCCAGGTGTTTCTCTCTCTTGCTTTCTCTCTCATAAAGCACTCTTAGGTGAATTTATTTGGGATATTTTTGTTTATGATGTTCTTCCTTCAAGTTTTGTTAACATGATTAAAAAGGATTATCATAATCTAACTATCACTTAATAGATTTTATGTCTTTTTCTTTATTTAATGCTATTTGCATAATTGTAAACAAAAACGAATAAATTAAACCCATAAAGACTCATTTTAATTTATTTTTTTATTTAAGTTTAATTGAATTAATTATAATTGGTTCATTTAATTGGATTGAAATGAAATTGAGTTGTTATTATATTTATTGCATTTAAAGTCAATTTGACCAAAGCTTGATATTTTATATGAAATTTTGAAGATTTATTATTTTTATAAATACTATGATTTATTTAAAGTTTAATGAAATTCAATTTGAATTTTTAAAATTTTTATTTTATTAGATATGATTTTAACAAAATTAGCATTTATTACGGATTTATTTAATTAGGTTTTTTATGGTATTTATTATTTTTTCATCAAATTAACTTCAATTATCTTTCAATCATTTACATTGGTTAGAGATGACCTAATATGAAATTATTAGCAGTTTGGGCCAATTTGGACTTATATTTTATTATATTTTTCAAATTTTATGAAGTGTATTTAATTTTTCCTTAATAGATTTTAAAATTTTATGAAGAATGTAATTTAATTTATAATTTGTTTTATTTTTAATTATTTTCCAATCAATTATTGAATTTCCTAGGTTAATTATCCACTTATATTAGGCTTTGCTAATTGACAGAATAAATGGGTTCTAATTTGCTTAAAATTTTGACCTTATGTGAGTGATGACACAAAACTTAAATCCTGACAATTTAAACTCATCAAAGTCCCCTTAGGTTTAATTGTAAATTTTCTAAGTAAATGTAACTATACTTTAAAAAATTCATTTTGTGCGATCTAAACTTGAGATTAGACCAAAATAAATGTCTAGCTAACCCTTGATAATTTATTTGACGATCCACAGAAGAACATTCAAAGATTCCCTATGGATTCATAGCTATGCAATTTTATATTTCTTGGTCAAATTTTGACCTAAGAATTTAAAGTTCAAATTGAGGCGAATAATTTTAAAAATGTACATAACATCCCCAAAATTTATTCCTAAAAATTTGAAGGTATTTGAGTTTTCTACATGAAGTAATCTAAGTAATACATTGGAGAGTATTTCTTAAATTAATTTATATCTATTTAAGATCAAACCTCAATTTCATATGGTTTTATAGATGTATTCAAGCTTAATTTTATAGATGGTTACATAAGTAAATTGGTCAAGTGTGTCAGGAGGTATGAATTTTTGAAGTTAGAGCAATTTTTTGTTAATAAATTCCCTTGATTAGACATTTATGCAATCAACCAAGTTGACTATGCATGCGATTTTATACTTGACAACATCTGGTTGCTCACTTAAAGGACAAAGAGCTTTCAAATAGTAATATTATAGCTCAAAACTATGAGGTAGGCTTAAGAATCCTAATCTCACAAAATCAGTGAAGCTCCTCCAATTTAAATTGAGTGGATAGCTCTAATTTCATCTTTAACCTTCTGGTTGAAATTTTAGCTATGAATAAATTTTAGCTTGATTAAGTGAACTAGTCAACATATTTTTGTTCCAAATGATTCCTAAGGATCATTTGACTAGGAACTCTCAATCCAATAGCAGGATAGCCGTGGATTTATAATTCCTTTCATAATGACCAAACATATGCTAAAGGATGATTGAATTTGGAAGTTAACTCTATCAAGTGGGTAAGTGATGGGGCTTCTTGAGAAAACACCACCTAGGTTAATAAATATGTGAATGTACAAAAATCATTCCATAGGCATTACTAGGGTTGTAAGTAAATTTAGAATTTCCCCTCGGAAGGGAAAATTCCAATTAGATTGAACTTGATTTTGAACATTGAATTTTAGGATTGAATTTGATTAAATGGTTTGAAGTTTATTAAATAATTGTATTATTAAAATTGAAAAAGGACTATTTGGTTAAAATTAATTAAAGGTTGTTGAGTGATTGATCATGATTAAAAATCATTTAAGATGATTAATTTTCTTGAGTGATTGAAGATCATTAATTTTTAAATATTTAATTTGAATGATTGAATTGATTAAGCATGGTGATTGATGATTATTGAATGATTGAATTTAATTGTTTGAACACTTGATTTCATTGAGTTGAATTCAACAGTTGAATTAACATGATCAAACATAGATGATCCAACTTGAGTATAATGATTTGAAAATGATTGAAGTATTGACCTCATACAAAAATGAGGTAAACAATCATTTGTAGAATTTATTTGGTTAATCTTTTGCATAAAGTTTTAAATACACAACAAATATTGAAAATATAGGAACAAAAAATAAAATTTTTTCAAAATATTTTAAATATATAATTTAAAAATATTTATTCACTTCTGCAAAATACTCTATTTTAAAAAAAGGTTTTAAAATGCTAATTCACACCCCTTCCACTATCTTATATGTCATAGCACTTACAGATTTAGAGTTTTATAGTTGACCCCTTAAACGACTTAGAATATTCTTGAAACATAAACCATTAACCACTATAGATCTAAGAATCAATCATTTAAAATTTTAATTTATTAGAGTTATATATTTTCATAAATAAATTACTAGTTTTAAAATTAAAGTAATATATAAAGTAATGAAAATATTTTGTTTGATCTTAAAGTGATTTGAAATAATTCTTAGATTCTAGGATCAATAAACTTTTTATTGCATTTTCTTTAAAAAATTATAATTTGAAATAAATATTTATGAATTATGCAAGTTAACTAGGTTCATAGACATTCTAATGTCCCAACGATAGCACTTTGCAAGCTTGCAAATTTGAGATTCACCTTTTTTTTTTTTTTGAAAAAAAAATGCATCAATGCATTTAAAACTAATAAAAAGAAGTTATTGCAACTATTGATCTAACATATTAAATTCTTCCTTCAAAATATTAATGAATGAAGGAGGAATTTCATTGTTAGTTAGATCATACCAAATAAAACTTTTACTTAAAGCTAAATTAGCGCAACAATCAGCTAATTTATTACCATTTATAGTAGTAAAACTAAAAGAAACTTGAATAAAATCTAAAATGAATGATAACTTATCTTCAATTATTCCTTTTGATTTGAAGTTCCTCAAAGCTTGTTGAAGAATCTTGATGGTGTTGAAGTTATCTCCTTCAATAATCACTCCTTGAGCTTCCATCATCCAATCTTGTATTACATCTTTAATCATGAGTACCGCTTGTAGTTCCAATTCTCCAATGTCTCATGGCATTAGTTGATTCCCAAAAGCAAGTAATAGTCTTCCTTTTTCATCTCTGCAAACTCCAGCAATTCCAGCTGAATAATTACTGTTTAATGATGCATCCACATTAATTTTTATCCATCCAGGCGAAGGAGGATGCCAAGTAGAAAACAGCATAAGCTGATTGACATCCCAGTTTTCTGTTTGGACATTGATCATCGGAGTTACAGCAGCCATAGATATTTCATTTACAGCAATATACCGATCATTTTCTTCCCTTTCTTCATGAATTAACAAATTCCTGCTTTTCCATACGAGAAAGACTGCATTACAATAGATGTTGACCACCAATGGATTCTTATAAGACAATCTCTCCAATTCTTTTAAACAGACATTAAAGCAAACAAATTGTGGAACTTGAAATCCCTATTTGTTGAGCCAAAAGATAACCTTCTTCAGTTTATCACATTCTCTAGCAATGTGATTATTATCTTCATCTTTTTTACAACCTCTTGGACAACCTGTGAAAGAAGTAAGCTTCCTGTGAAATAAGAATGTGAAGCTTGGTATTTCTTTCTTGTACATTCTCCACCAAAACAACTCAACCTTTGGTCTAAGCTTTACATTTTTAAACCACTTCCACAATTCAAAGTTTGAGTATTCTTTATAGAAAAAATCCTGAGAGATAGCTGCTATTGAACAACCATAAGCTTTCCTCTTCAATTCAATATGATCCGCTCCTTGATCCAGAAAGATGAGAATTTTTAAAAAGAGATCAATTAGATCATTTCCAAAGAACATTTGAAGGTGTCAATGTTCCATTCTCCATTCTTCAAAAAGAATTCCAGTTTGTAGTTTTTAATCTCCATGTTGTTAACAAAAGTAGGCTAATTGGATATATTCCTATCCAATATCCAAGCATCCTTCATCCAGTTAATAGAACTCCCATTGCAGATTTTCCATCTAACAATGTTAGTAAGAAATTTGGCTCCATTACAAATTATTTTCCAAGTAGATGAAGTTCCTTTAGTTTCCAGATTCTTCCATAAATCATCTCCATATTTTTCTCTAAGGATGCAATTGAGTAATGTTTCCGGCTTCAAATAGAATTCCAAAGAAAACTTGGCTCTAAGATGACCCACTTTTTCAACCGTTGAAAAGAGACCTCTTCCTCCTTTTTGTTTTGGTTTGCAAAGCTCCTTCCAAGATAAATAATGCAAACCTAAATTCCCATTCTTCTTATTCCACAAGAAAGTTTTACACATCTTGTCAAATTCCTTAAGGATCCCCAAAGGCACCAATGAAAGAGTTGATAAGAAAATTGGTAGAGATAAGAAAGCTGATTTCAATAAGACCATTTTGCCTTCCAATGAGATAAAATTCTTTCCCCAAATATTCAGCTTATTTAAAGCAATTTCCAACAGTTTTTTATAATAAGAGCTTACCATCCTCCTAAGCGTAAGCTTAATACCAAGATAATTCATTTCTATAGCAAAACTGAATTTTAAAGCATTTTCAATTTCTTTCTCCCTCCTTTGATTCGCTGTTTTTCCAAACATCATCTAGATTTTTTGAAATTAAATCTTTGACCGGTCCATTTGTAATAGTTTTTAAAGTCTTTTAGATTTTTTTGATCTTCTTCAAGTTGGCTTCAAAAAAAATTAGTATATCATCCGCATAGAGCAAATGAGACACTCTTCATGCTTTAGAAGCAATTTGAATACCCATCTTCTTTCCACTTTGGTAGATAGCATCCGATAACACTTGAGAACACAAAATAAAAAGAAATGGGGATAGGGGACATCCTTGTCTAAACCCACTTTTAGCTTCAATCCAATTTGATTTATTCTCATTAATCAATAAACTAAATTTTAGATCTAAGATGCAATTCATAATTAAATCCGAAAATTTGCTAGGGAATTTAAAATGAAGAAGAACTTGCCTCAAGGCTTGCCATCCCATGCTATCATAAGCTTGTTCCATATCAACTTTGATTGCAAAAAATCCTTTCTTAGCTTTTGAATGTCGAATTTTGTTGAATACCTCTTGAGCCAAAAGAACATGCTCATTTAATGATCTTCCTTTTAAGAAAGTTGCTTGGTCATTAGAAATCACCTTGTGTATAACCATTTCAATCCTATTCATCAACATTCTTGCCACTAATTTATAAGTAGTCATGCAAAGACTAAATGGACAAAAATTTTATGCATAAACTGGATTTTGTATTTTAGGAATTAAAACAATCAAAGTATCCTTCCAGTTTTGATTCATAATTGCTGTTTTGAAAAACATGTTAATAGCATTCCAAACATCAAATTGAATTAACTTCCAACAGAATTTGATAAAAGAGAATGTAATTCCATCATTTCCAAGTGAGATGTTCTTCCCCAAGTTGTTCACCACTTCTTGAAGTTCCTCCTTTGAAAAATCTGCATCTAATTTGAGTTGATCTTCTTTATCCAACACAGTAGCAGGTTTCGGCCATCCTTCCAGTTTATAGCTTCTATGTCTCCATTTTTCTTTAAAGAAATTGCTAAAAATCATATAAATATCTTTAATTTGATCAGTGAAATTACTCTCTTCATTTTTTATTTGATTAATCCAGTTATTGCTCCTTCTTGCATTTGCAAAAGAATGGATGAAAGCTGAATTTGAATCACCATCTTCCAACCACCTAGCCTTGGCTCTTTGCCTCCACCAAATATTTAATCTAGCCAAAGTAATGTTTAATTCATTTACTTTAGACCTGAGCAATAGCAGGTTTGTCTTGGTAAGCATCCCTTCAGCTTCTTCAACTTTTAATTCATAAATCTCTTTCATCACTGAATCTTTCAAAACCTTTAAACTCTTAAATTTAGCCTTACTCCAATAGAATAAGGCTTTAAGAGTTCTTTTAAACTTCAGGTTTAAAGAACTAGCAGGATCATTACCTCCACCCTTCTTCCATGTGTTTTTTACAATAGCAAAAGCTCCATGATAAGTGCTCCATACATCTTCAAAACGAATACTTTTGTAGTTAGACGCCATCTGTTTGAACAATTCCAAGACAATAGGGCAATGGTCCGAAGCTATACGTGATAAATGTTTAACCAAGGCAAGATTAATAGAATTCATAGCAAAAGAGTTAATAAGGCATCTATCCAATCTTTCTAAGATGCGTCCTCCTCCAATTTTGTTGTTACCCCAAGTAAATTTGGGTCCTATAAACCCAACTTCATGAAAGTCATTGTTGCTCATAAACATCATCATATCTTTTGATCCTTGAGAGAATATAAATTTTTTTCCTCCTCTTTTTTCCTCTTGTGACAAGATACAATTAAAATCTCCTCCAACAATTGCTGGTTTATTATTATCAAACATTTTTTCTAAAATCTCCCATAGATATTTCCTTTCTACCATACTTCTGCTTCCATAAATAGTGGAGACTTGCCAACATCATTTATTAACAACTTCAAGATCACCAATGATGACTTGTGAAGAGACTTCCAATACTGAAAAAGCTGCTACATCCTTCCTCCAAAGAACCAAAATACCTCTGAAAAGTCCAATAGAAGGAACCATAAACGATTCCCATTTGTCACCCAAAAATTTCAAAATTTGTAAATTCTCTAATGTGCTAACTTTGGTTTCAACTATTCCCACAAAAAAAAAACATCATTTTCTTTGACAACCTCCTTGAGATATAGAGCTGCCTCTCTCTTTTTGGCCCCTCTACAATTCCAAAAAGCTAGAAAAGTCATTGATTAGAAAGAGGGGTTAGCCCCCCACCCTTTTTGTTTCTTCTACTATCCAATTTCCTGTTATGCTTGACTATATTTCCATATCCTAGTGATTTCAGTTCTTTGATCAACTTGACTTTCTTGCCTGAAGAAGAATTTTCAGCAGTCTTGGTCTCCTTAATTAGTCTTTCAGCTCCTAACATCTGTTCTTGAATCTTTATATCAGAAAATTCATTAGAATCAGTAAACAGATCAAGTAATATCTGTTAGGAAAGTTGCTATTTGCATGTTTTACATTCTTGCAACTTGTATAGTTTTGATGATTCCAAATATTATTGTTTTATGTGTTGTTATCTCCTAACATTTTTTGGAAGATTTGGTTTTGCTCTTGTGTGTACTAATATTTCAGGAAAATCGAACTCCAGACTACGAAGACTTATGGACACTCCTTTGAAAAATTTCTTCCAAGAAACTTCAAGAGAGAAGTGAAGACCTTTGAAGAACAAGCAAGAGATACTCACCACTAGGCAACCTTGTGAATCCCCCCTCAATTCCCTCTTTAGAAATCTCTCACTCTCCAATTAAAAAAACTCTCCCAAACACTCTTTAAGTACACTTTCAAAAGAAGTTTGCAATAGAAAATTTGTAGGAGTTCTTAGAAAATCAATTTTAAGAACTCATATATGAATGACACAAAAAGTTATCTAGAAAACTAAAAATTTTAATTTGACGGTCATGGATCGTGTAGCACAATTGCATATCATACATACAAACAGTTCAAAAATTGTATGGACAATCCTGTACGAACCAATTTTGTACTTTGGTTGGCATATGTATGAACTTACATCGTACAGTAGGATTAATTCAAAATTGAACTGATTTGTCTGGTATAATTTCGCAAGAAATGTTTTTGTACTCTGCATTGATCCTACTGTAGCGGTGCACTGTTCATTATAGACAAATTAAATAAAAATAAAAACATCAAATAAACATTGAAACATACACACAACACACATACATCTAACAAACAATCAAATGCATCAAACATCAAATAATATTATCCCTCTTCCTTTTGACAACAACAAAAGGGGAAGAAAATCTTAAAATGAAAAGTTTCTAAGGATAAATCAAAAGAGTTGATGAAGAAGAAGATTTTAAACTAATTGCACATGCAATATTAACTTCGTAATGTTAAAAAGAAAAAAAAAATCAAAGTTTAAATAAAAAAAAAAAACAACTAAGATATGAAAAGTCAACCAGGTTCAGTATTCATTATAGACAAATTAAATAAAAATAATTATTGCAAAAATAACAAAATAAAAATTTAGTAGTTTCTAATTCAATAATGAAAATGATTATTGATTAAAAGGATTTGGATTAAAGATATAATGATTAAAGTAAATAACAATACTAATGTTTTCAATTAATTGGTGATATTGTACATCATTTCAAATGTTAGTGGCACACTTTGTGTAACTTTCTATTTGTGCTAATTTTGTGCCTCATTTCACATTGCAAACCATGTGCATCTTTTCTATTTTTACACACTTTGTGCATTTTTTTTACTTTTTTGGACTTTCCAATATCAATTATCTTAATTCAAATTCTACTAATAATAAAAACAAACACATTGAAAAAATAAATAAATAAGACATCTATTTTGCAATCATTATATCAAATTAATATTGTTTATATGAACATGAAATTGATCTTCTAATCTATATCTAGTTATAAATTTAATTTAAATTTTGAAAGATTAAATTTTGTAAGGAAATTAATTTGTAAAAAAAATAATTCAAAATTTCATCTAAGAGATCAACCACAAATGATTTTTTCAAAAAAAAAAAATGAAATTTCAAGAAATGAAATTCAATGCACATCAACATAATATTTCATCATTTCATAGATCATTCAAAATACATACACACATTTTCCCTTTTAACATTATCACACATAACATAATCCTTGAAAAGAAAAAATAACACTTCAATCACCAACACAAAAAATCACATCAAATATGTCTCAACAACAAACATAAATACTCATAAGCAATAACAATAGCACAGAAGTACATCTAGTAATTATGGGAACTTGATCTGGAGGAGGTGGTGGATTGGATATTAAAAAATAACTACTGATTATAGTTACATTCATGTTAACTGAGTCAAACTGCCCTAAGATCCAACCCATGTTTTCAATATATCTAGCATCCTACAGATTAGTGTGATTCTCAGTTTGATTAAAGCGTTGATCAAAATGAGTTTTCATTCTATCAAAGTGCTGGACCATTTCCTGGTAGAAATTCTAATCATGTCTAAGTGAAAGTGTAGGTGCTGGAGCAAGAGCTCCCCCATATTCCTTAGAATCATCTCCCTTAGAGATTTTATCCCACCGGAAGAGTACCCAAAAAGAGGCATCTGTAAACTAAATAGAGAGTTCAGTAGGAGGTTCATAATTGATACGATTGGACTTCTTTTCTAAGATATAAGAAACTAGATGTCCTAAAGCCACATTTTTTTGCTCTTATGATGATGAAGTCCAATCTCAAAAAGATTATAAATTTAATTCTTGATAAGTTAGGCTTCATAAAATAGTTTTTCAGTCATTATCAAATAAGTGACTGTGAACAAAAGAGGGGTCATGTTTATGTGATCCCCAGCTTTTGCAATAATTAAAGTTCTCAAAAAAAAAAAGAAAAAAAAGCTAGATAATTCAACCATTTTGATTGAGAGTGTAAACACGAGATAAATGAATCACTTGGCAACACCTCTAAAAGTTTGATTTATTTCATACCAATCAAAGTTGGCTCTAGAGGTTAAAGTGTGTGCTCTAATCCTTTGGGTTCTTAGGTGGAGAATGTTGCCTAGATCTTCCTTCGTAATTTCTACTCATTTCCTGAGAATGTAGGAGGTAATCCTAGTGTGGCCCAAATTTACTTTTATGTTAGCCATAAAGGTTTGAAATATATCTTTATGGTAGGCATAGATGAGAGTCAGGATAAATGATAACTAGGTTAAGTCGAATAGGGGCATGATAAAGAAATGTATATCACTCTGAATGTGGTGTCAGGAAGGGGTAATTTTTGTAGTAGAATACCTAAAGAAAGCATCCTTATTCTCTTTGGATAAAAAATTCTCATCCCTACTAGATCTAGAGGAAGATCCCTTAAAGAAGCGGGGTCATTTGCTACTAATTGCTATTCCTAAGATATGGGCTCTATAAGGTTTAGAACGGATGAGAAAGTGATAAAAAAACTTATCCAAAGACCATTCTATTTAAAGAAAAATAACCTATCATACAAACAAATATGGCAAAAAATGAAACAGCTTATCATAAAACACCATTTTTGAGGCATCCTTTCATACAAAATTTTTTACCATATGATCATATGGGTGAACATGTGTTCATCCGGGATGATCAAAATATTAAATATCATTTAATGACAGTTAGGTTCACCCCCCATAGAAATTGACAATAGGATCGTACAGATGAAACAACATAAATCACATAGTATGATGAAATCATCATACAGTACAAAATCATATGAAAAACAAAGTTTCGTGCACTCAACTCAGAAACCTATCACTTATAAGCTACATAATTCTTACAATACAAAAAATATCATGCAGTATGAAAAGAACACGTAGAAAATAAGACATGATAATTAAAAAACTTTCTCAAAATCAATCACCTTAAATCCAATGAAAAGCTTCTAGTAAAATAAAAATAAAATTGAAAACATAAAACTAAACACAAAAAAATAAATAAAATAAATAACAAGTGAAAAAAAATAAATATATAATTATACAATAAATCAGGTTTGCAGAATTTCAATTTAAGCATTAAGATCAATCACACCTAATCTGGTCCTTAAAGTGCTAAATGTGTCGAAGGCCAATTATTTTGTGAAAATATTTGCAAGTTAATTCTTCATAGCAACATGATGCAACTGAATTTCTCCCTTAGTTATATGATCTCTAATGAAGTGATGCCTTATATATATATGCTTGATTATAGAATGTTGAATAAGATTCTTTGAAATACATATGACACTAGTATTATCACAGAAAATTGAAATAATGCCAATAGAAAATCCTAAGTAAATCAATTATTATTTTAACCAAAGAACATGTGCCACACAACTACCTAAGATAATGTATTATACTTCAGTAGTAGATAGGGCTACTGAATTTTGTTTCCTATTGGACAAAGAAACTAAAGAATTTCTGATAAACTAATAAGTTTTAGATATACTTTTCTATTCAACCCTGCATCCTATAAAATCTGAATTTGAATATCCAACTATTTTAAAAGAAGACTATGCTTAGGATATCAAATCCCTAAGTTTTGAATTCTTAAAAGATATATCAAAATTCTTTTAATTGATTCTTTTAATGGCTATCAAATATGATTCCTTTGGATTAGATTAAAATCTAGCATACAAATAAACACTGAATATTATATCTGGTTTGGTAGTAGTCAAGTAATGCAATGATCTAATTATTATTCAAAATTTATTTTAATCAAAAGATTTTCCCTTAGGGTCCTTATCTAACTGCATCGAGGAACTTATTGGTGTAGTTACTGGTTTAGCATTATCTATTTCATTACAATGTCTTTTTTAATTTAAACACATGATCATAAAATTTAGAATTTTCAAAACCTAGAGGTTTCTCAACATAAATATTCAGAAAGACACTCTTAACATCCATATGATACAATTTAAAATAAGCAAAGACTAACAAAACCCTAATTACTTGAAGTATGGCTATAGGGGAAAATGTTTCTTCAAAATTAATCTCTTCTATTTGATTATACCTCTTGGCTAGTAATCTTACCTTATGTATAATAAAAAAACATGAATCATTTAATTTTTTTTTAAATACCAACTTAGTTCCAATAACAGTTTGATCCTTAGGCCTTTAAATCAATTCCCAAACATCATTTCTTATAAATTGATTTAATTCTTCCTGTATGGCCAAAATCTAAAATTCATCTGAAAGTGCTTGATTTATATTAGTAGTTTCAATCATTGAAATAAAGGCAAGATGGTTCACTTATTTACTAAGTCTATGCCTAGTCCTAACACCTTTACTAGTAAAATCAATTCCTTAGGATGATTCTTAGAAAATCTCCATTCTCAAGGCAAAGGGTTTTCTAATGCAACCTTCTATTCCAAATTTGTTTTTTCAATTCCTTGGGAGATAGTTTCAATATGATCATCTTTGAACCTTAGCTCTTCGAAAATGCCAAATTTATCAAACACAACATATATGGTCTCCTCAGCTACCAAAGTTCTCTTTTTAAAAACTCTATAAGATTTTTAAACATTAGAATATCCAAGAATAAAACATTATTATGAATGAACACATTGCATCCAAAAATATGCAAATGTAATAACTTTGGTGTTCTCCCTTTAAGAAGTCCATAGGATATTTTATTCAATTTGGATCTAATGTTCACCCTATTAAAAATATAACAAGCATGGTAGAGTCTCTAAGAGGTCATCATCCAGCGGTCGAGAAAAAATTTTTTTGTTTAGAACAAATAAGGATTCCTTCTATAGGTTTGTCGCTGCTAAAGTCACTCCCTCTAGACTATTGATTAAAGATGATATCCACTTTTAAGTCATGACTCTATTTGCTTCAACCTAGTTCTCCTTTATTTTGACTCTGATCCATGCTTATCATAGGGAGACCATTCACTATTTTTTAGTAAATATGAGTTATAGCGAGGATGAGAGCAAAATAACATCTTTTGTCAGGAAATAATAGGTAGAAATAACCAAGAAAGATTTAGGAAACTTTCCCCATTTAAGGACTCATGGTATAAGAACACACTTTTTAATCTCCAAATCTAACTATGATTGGTCTAAAATAAATAAGACTCTTAGAGTTGTCACTCAAGTTTCTCAGTTGGCTAGAGTATATACTTTGAATCAAAATGCAAGGGCCATCCAGTATATCCTTAGAACTTCAAACATTCTTAAGGCTAGTGATCACATAAACATTACTCCTCTTATGTCCATAGTTACCTATTTAATCATGACTGGACAACCAATTTATGAAGCCCAACTTATTCTAGATTACATTCATAACCTTTATGAAATTAGGTTATCTTCTCATAGGAGGATGAAAAAAATTGGTCTAGAACATTTCGTGACCTATATCTTAGAAAAGAAGTACAATATTTTTCATTTTGATATTCCCACTAAAATTCCAATATACTTCATTGATGTCTCTTTTGATCTCTTTTTGGGAGAAATGAGGGTACAAGTGAGGATATTGAGGGAGAAGGGGGAGCACCTGCACCTACTCAAGGACCTGACTTTCAGAATATGGTCCAGCGCTTGACCAGTTAGAGAGTCATTTTGATTAATGTTTTGATCAAATTTAGACTCACTTAAATCACTAGGATGCATAGTACGAGCAAGAGATGGGTTGGATCCGACGTCAATTCGACTTGATGAACACTAATATAGCTATGGTGGATAGCTATGTCATAATTTCATTTGGAATAAAAGTAATAATGGGCAAGGCTTACATTATGTGAGCTGGAAAAAACTTTGTGAATCTATTGATAATGGTGGTAGGGGGCTACATTCTTGTATCAACAAAGTTAGTCATCTTATAGCTAACTTAGCTTGTAAATACTTAAAAGAGGGTGATTCTCTATTGCATAAAACATTATTTCCTAAATGCGGTTCTTTTTGGAGTGTTGGAAATAGAAATAGATCTGTTTCGGTGGCATGGAAGGTTATTAAAGACGGGAGCAAACATCTGAAACCAATTGTGAGGTGGGAAATTGCCAATGGCCAATCAGTTAATGTTTTGGAGGACATATGGATTTTTGATAAAAGTCTCAATAGATGGCCGATGTTTGTTAATTCTTAGGTGGATATGACAGATTTCTGTTCTCTAGATAATTTTATAACAGATGGTTACTGGAATATGACAAAATTGGAGAAATTCTTTGGGCTGGAACTTATAAAACTGATTTGTATGATTCAAATCAATAATGATCTAGAAGTAGATCCATTACAGATTACACATATGGAATCAGGTAAAACTATTACCTCTATTGCTGCTAACTATAGATGGAAGTGGCTAAAGAGTTCTATGTTGAATGCCCGTGCTGAAAATTTCTGGTTGAGAGTATTAAATGATGATTTGCCTACTTTTACTTTTCTTTCCTATAGAAGAATAGGAAGGACGGTGAATTGCCCAAGAGGTTACAATATAGAGGAGAATATTGATCATGTGGTTTGTAATTGTTTGAAAATTATAGATGTTATTCATCATCTTAAAAATTGGGGAATTGGTATTCCAATTTTTTCATCCAAGGAAGATACTTTAAATTGGTTGGAAAAGCAAAATATTTTCATTTCCAATATATAATGTAATGTTATTCATCTCACTTGGAAAGAGAGAAAAGAATTAGTTCATGGTAAGAAGGAAAGAAGCTCAATTTTCATTGCAGCGGAGGCTATTACTTATGTAGGAGCTTCTAAATCTACCAATTATACCTCTATGGGCCGGTTGAGTACTAATCAGCTTATGCTGTTAGAAGATCGTTGGTACTCTCCTACACCCAATTGGATCAAGATAAATGTTGATGCGGCTTTATATTCTTCTTATAAAGGTGGTATAGGAGGAATAGTCAGAGATCACAAAGGTCGGTTGATTTCATCTTTCGGCTATCCTCATATTCATTGGGATATTACTTATCTGGAACTTCTATAAATAACATCCATTCAATATGTTATCAATAAATGGAGATATGATTACAAATGAATCATTATAGAGAGTGACAATGCAAATGTCATCAAGCTCATTCACAAAGCTCTCAATAAAGGAAGAAGAGGTAATGATAAGTTTTCCTTTATTTTTGATTTGAACTTTGTTTTTTTTAATTGCATTAAGAGAAATTTTAATAAGTTAGCGGATCTTTGTGCTAACTTTGGGGTTTTTTCTTCTTTTGGTGGGAAGATTTACTTTTGGACATGGTTCCTCCATCATTTGTCAATATTTTGATGGAGGAATCCACAGCTTGCATTTAGCATGCTGTTACTCTTTGTGTTTCTTCTTTTCTAATTTATAATGCAATTTTTGTTTTGCTCTTTAAAAAAAAAACCAACCTCCTCCTCCAAACTATAGTCCTTTAGGGTTTTAGATGTACTTCTTTGTAGTTATCTTTGTCAGTCCTCTCTAGATGTAATGATTTCAGTGTTAATGTAATTTTGTTGTACTTATTTTTATTTATGTTTGTGTTGATGTTTTATTTTTTTTATGTTATGAAAATTAATATCAAGGGCTTCAATTGTATGTGATCTTTATTTGATATCAATAAAAAAAATCTTATTTTGACTAATTATTTTTTATTGTTATTTGAAATGTGAGTTTGCCTATATGATAATCATGTCTTAATTGATCTAAAAGATATTATAAATTAACTTGCATTACAAAATTAATTTCATTATGAAATATAAAATTTTAAAAAATTTAAGATTAAGTTATAACTCGAATAAATTAAGGATATCTATCTCATATTCTTTTTAGGAAAACATAATTTGAATATTATGATTGTAATTTTGATATCTTATTATTTTATATTTGTATTCTCAATATAATTATCTTTGTAATTATAGAAATTTGATTTTTTTAGATTATTAATTTTTGAAAGATCAATTAAAAAAATATATCAAAAAGAAATGTACAATGTGTACAAAAATTGAAAGAATATGTAATGGTTTGCAAAATGAAAATAGGCATAAAATTAGCCTAAATACAAAATAGATGCATAAAGTATGTCACAAATATTTGAAAAGATGTGCAATATCGCAAACAGAATATGTTCTTTCCTTAATTATTTAATCTTTAAATTCAAATCAATCTAATATTTAATTATATTTTATATTGAGAATTGAAATTAATAAATCTTCATTTCATCACTTTTGCAATTAAGGAGAAATTTAGGGTATTCAATTTTACTCAAACAATAATTATTTTGCCATCATCCAAACGGGGGAGATTATTGAGATAGTTGAAATTTAGTTTTTTATTGTTAATATTCTTACAACATGTATGTTTTTGATGATCCCAAATATTATTGCTTTGATTATTATTTTTCCTAACAAATTTTGGATGCCTTGTTTTGTTGTCTATGTGTAACAATATTTCAAAAAAATTATACTCCAGATTATTGAAGATTTCAAATAAGATCAGTTTAGGGTTTATTATAAATGAAGTATATATTTTTAATTTTTATTGAGTCTGAGATAGTGTGATTGTAATTGAGTAACTATGCACACACACAGGGGGTAAGTTTAAAAATTATAATTTTTAAATTGATAATACTGTACGAAGTCATTTCTTATTAGATGATTTATTCAGGTATTTTCCCTACGAGCAATCAAATGAATAAAAGGTAATTTTTTTTTTAAGTATGGATCATACTATACGATATACTATTCATACGTACACCATCTAAGGTATGAATTGGACTGGTCACTTTTCATCCTGATGAATTTGAAGTTTTTTTTTTAATAGTTCATTCCGAACAATGTGGTCATCATACATACCTCATCCAGCGTAAGAATTTGACAGGTCCCTTTTCATCTAGATGAACTTGAAACTTTTCTAAATGGTTCATACTGTACGATGTCAACATCGTACGTATGTCGTCTTGTGTATGAATTGGATGGGTCCCTTTTCATCCAGATGAACTTGAAAAATTTCTAAATGGTTCGTATCAAATGATGTCGTCCTCATATATACGCCATCTAGTGTATGAGTTGGATGGGTCCCTTTTTGTCCGATGAACTTGAAAATTATTTGAATGGTTCATACAGTATGATGTCATCATCGTACATAAATCATCCAGTGTACAAGTTGATAGGTCCCTTTTTATCCTGACGAATGTGAAATTTTTTTGAATTGATGATATTGTATGATGTCGTCATCATATGTACGTTATTTAGAGTATGAAATTATGAGGTCCCTCTTCATCTCGATGAAGATGAAAATTTTTTTAACTATTCCTATAAAACAAACTTTGTTCATACTGGACAATCATCGTATACAAATTCATTACATAAAAATTCACAATAGGTTCGTATGCAATAGTTTTTGAACTGTTTGTACGTATGAACATACGATAATATTGTTCGATCATACACGCTTAAAATGGAAAAGTTCAAATTTTTGGAAGATTTTTCATGTCTTTATATAAAAGGTCATTTAAAACTAACATGAAAAGAATTGTACTTTGTGATTTTTCAAGGGAAAAAGAAAGAGTGAGTGTTGGAGAGTGTTTGAGAGAGATTTCTTGTAAGTGGAGTGTGAAGGGTTGACAAGGTTACTCAAAGGTAGAGATCTCTTTGCGAATTTAGTTATCACTCTTCTTTTTTTCTTTCTAGTTGCTCATGAAAATATCTTTGAAGAAACTTTGGTACTTTGCCAACACTTGAAGGGTATGAAAGGATGATGGTACTCTACTGACACTTGGAGGGTGTAAAAGATGACGATTCTCTGCTGCACCGGGGATTGGTGGAAGAGAGTTTATGTAAAGGCTTCTCCACCTTGCTGTTGGTGCAAAAGGAGAGTCACTTTAATAATAGTGTAATACCTGAAGAGGAAGCCTTCAGGGAATGAATGTAGGTCGTGTTTTACCAAACCATTATAAATCTTTGTGTCTTTTAATTTCCACATTTATTTACTACAAGTTATTTACTGTGGTTGAAAAGTTCATTTTAAAACTTAAAATTAACTTGCTATGAGATTTAAAATGGTTTTCTATTTAAAAAATGCAAGATAATTTTTAAATTACCAATTCACCCCCCCTCTTGGTTAGCATTGGGACAATAGCTTAGGTTTAACAACCTATATAGAAATAACATAGTGATCATTGACTTTATTAGATAAGTTTAATATATTAAATAAGAAGCATATTGACCTATCTAATACAAATAATTCCCTGAAATATAACATATTAAACTAGAAAATGCATTTAAGAAATTAAAAGAACATGCATGTCAATTAGATAATAGTGAGCATGCATTAAAATTAGAAGCGGTAAGTTATAAAAATGTAAATGATTATTTAAGAGTAAAAATTCCTGCACTTGAAAAAAATAAACCACCACCTTTAATAGCTCAATGGAACAAACTCTCAACATAGAATGCATCACATAAACCTAGGAAGAGGCACCATCACCTATATAGGTTATGAACCCATTCCCTGGTGTTAGGTATTACTCTTGTGGCATGTTAGGACACATTACCCGTATATGCACTATCCACCATAGGAAACACTTATTATGGAGGATGAAATTGCATGCATCACAGCATAATAAGCATTCATGTCATTCATTCAAGCATAAGGTGGATACCAAACTCACTTGGGTTCCCAAATCTAACATTTAAATGACATTGTAGGGGTGCTCTCAAAATAGACCTAGTGAGAGCATGTGGTACCAGGATAGTGGCTGCTCAAGGCATATGAGTGGTGATATGAAGCAGTTCATCACACTAGAGGTCAGGTCAGGAGTCAAGGTTACATTAGAAGATAACACTACTAGGACAGTGGTAGGCACATATACAATTAGAAACTCTAAACACTTTATGATTGAAATTATTTTTTTACTTGATGGTTTAAAATATAACTTATTAAGTATTATTCAACTATGTGATAAAGGATTTGATGCTAAATTTTTTTCTAATAAATACATGATTAAAACAAATGAAAAACTTGTGTTAGAAGAAAAATGGATGAAAAATATTTATATATTAGACTTGAAGTGCATTGAATATTCAAATTCATTATGCCTAAAAACTATAATTGATGAATCTTGGATATGACATTCGAGCATGAAGACTCTTGGGAATATCACCCAAAAAACCTAGTTAGAGGTATACATAAGTTAGACTTCCCTAAGGACCACTTATATTATGTATTCCAATCCTGAAAACAAATAAGATCTTTATTTCCTTTAATCAAAGATATTAACAAATATAGGCCATGAGAAATCCTTCACATGGACCTATTTGAACCTATTAGTATAGTCAACCTAAGAAGAAAGACATATAGATTTGTAATAGTGTATGACTACTATAGATTTTCTTAGATTAGATTCTTAATACATAAGATTGAGTAATTTAAGGAATTTAGAAGTTTATTCACTTAGATTCAAAGGAAATTAGGATGTAAAATTTCAATATTTTTTAATAATCATGGTGGAGAGTTTAAGAATGATAAGTTTGAATCCTTTTGTCAAGAGATATGTATGAAACATAATTTCTCTACCCCTAGGACTCCTAGTTGAATGGGATAGCTAAAAGAGAAATAGAACCTTAGTGGAAGATGCTAGGGTAATGCTAGCGAGTATTCACTCCCTCGGTATTTTTGTACAAAAGTAGTGAATATTTCTTGTTATTTCTAAATAGGGTGAATATTAGATCCAAACTTAATAAGACACTCTATAAACTCCTTAAGTGTAGGATACTCAACCTTTCTCACTTCCATATCTTTGGCTGTAGATAATTCATCTTAATAAATAGAAAATTCCCCTTAGGAAAATTTTATCCTAAGTCTGATAAAGGTTTCTTTTTAGGTTACTCATATGTAGGTAAGGTCTATAAAATCTTCAATAAGAGGACACTAGTAGTAGAAGAGTCAAACAAAGTGGTATTTGATGAATTCGATAAGATATCTGAAACTAAACCTAACAAAGAAGAAGTTGAGGTTATTCAAGGGGTAGAAACCATTGCTATAGTAGATAAAGTAGAACCTAAAGATTGAAAATATTCTTCTAGTCCTCCTAAAGAACTGATTTTAGGAGAACCCACCTGAAGGTGTAAGAACAATGTATGGAGTTATGAAGGAGGTTAGTCATTCAACCTTTATCTTTATGATAGAACCCCCTAACACAGATCAAGCCTTAGTTGATGAATTCTAGATCCTTGCAATGCAAGAAGAGCTAAAATAGTTTGTTAAAAATGATGTATGGGAATTAGTCAAGAGACCTAAGGACTAGAGTGTGGTTGGAATAAAGTAGGTTTTCAAATTTAAGATGAATGACTCTAGAATAGTAGTGAGGAATAATGCTAGACTAGTAGCTAAGGGGTATAACTAGAATGATTTAATAGATTTTGATGAAACCTTTGCCTCTATAACTAGACTAGAAGCTATTAAGGTACTGTTAGCCTTTGCTTGCTTTAGGGTTTTAAGCTATATTAAATAAATGTTAAGAGTGCCTTCCTAAATGGGGTTATTCAAGAGTATAGTTATGTTGAGCAACCCTTATGATTTGAAACCTCATAATTCCATAATCATATTTTCAAACTAAAGAAGGCCTTATATGGATTGAAGCAAGCACATAGAGCATGGCATGAAAGTCTGAGCACTTTCCTCTTAGAGTGAGAATTTGTTAAGGATACTGTAGACACCACCCTTTTCCTAAAGAAACAAGAGAAGACTTACTCATTGTTCAAATTTATGTTAATGACATATTGTTTGGATCCTTAAATAAAAATTGATGTGATGAACTTTCAAAAATAATGAGTGGGGAATTTGAGCTGAGTATGATGGGAGAACTAAGATACTTTCAAGGATTTATTATAAATCATATGAATGATGTAACCTAACAAATACAAATACATCAAAAACAACCTTAAAAAATATGAAATGGATAGTACTAGGGTCATGAAAACTCCTAAGAGCTCCACTGTTCAATTAGATAAGGACCCAAATGGGAAATCAATATATCAAAAAAAAAAAAAAATATGGGAATATTTGGATCACTTCTTTACTTAACTACTAGTATACCAAATATTATGTTTAGTGTTTACCTTTATACTAGATTTCAAGCTGATCCAAAAGAATCCCACATGACTGTTATTAAGAGAATTCTTAGATACCTATTAGGCACTCTAAACCTAGGAATTTGGTATCCTAGATACAACACATCTTTTGAAATAATAGGATATTCAGATTTTAATTTTGTAGGATATAATGTAGAAATAAAAAGTACTTCTAAAAATTGCCAATTCATAGGATAATCCTTAGTTCTTGGTCCAATAGAAAATAAAACTCAGTAGCCCTCTCCATAGCTGAGGCATAATATATAGTAGTAGGGAGTAGTGTTGCTCAAGTCTTATGGCTAAAGCAATAAATCTTAAATCTAGGACTATATGTAGGAACAATTCCAATCATGTGTGCAACACTAGTATAATTTGTATATCCAAGAATCCAATTCAACACTCCTGCATAAAGTATATAGACATTAAGCATCACTTCATAAGAGATCATGTAGCTAAGGGAGATATAGAATTGCTCCATAAAGCTATAGGAGATTAATCAGTAGACATCTTCATAAAACCCTAGATTATGACACCTTTAGCACTTTGAGGACAAAATTGGGTGTTCTAGACATTCATGCTTAATTCAAGATAGGTTAAAAAAATTCATTTGAAAGCATTTATTTATATGTGTTTAAAATTGCATGTTTGTTTATGTACCTATCTATGTGTTATTATTTTATTGTTTATATGAAAGAAAAAAAATTGGTTTAAGATGTTTCATGATCATCACACTTACACCTCACTGAATTACACAATCTTTCAAACTTCATTAATATCATATTATATGACCCACGTTCATACTATACGATATGCACATATCTCAACCCCTCATTTAAATCAACGATCCAGTTTATATTTGGTCAATGAAATATTCACATTGTAGTGTACGATACCTCTCTTTATACTATTTGATCCACGTGTCACTAACCATTAAGGAAATCAATCCATTTGGAATGAAATTATTGCCAATCGTATTGTATGATACCTCTCTTCGTATTGTATGATCTACTTGTCCAATTGGATTGAGATGGATTTAATTCGGCTGGTATGATAATAATTGCACTTCATACTATACAAACACTTATTTTTACTATATAATACTTTTAGTTAAATGCCATACCGATGACCCCTCGGGATGAACAAAATTCCTTAATATCGTATAATATGATACCTTGATCATATTGTATGATTTGACTACTTTTTTTGACAGGTCACCAAGACAAATTAACTACCTTGATCATAGTATAAGATGACCTAAAATTCTATAAAATGGAGGGTTTGAATTATTCAGTTCACAACCTTCTTTCAAATTCTTACTCTCTAAACCTTCCTGTCCAATGGCCAATGGAAGCAAACAAGGCATATTGACTTAGGGGAGCACCTTCTCCTCTCATCATTTTAATGATCGATTCCTCTCCACCATGAATGAAGAAGCCAACCACAAGTATAAAGAGACCAAATTAGTCCATCTCAAATGAAAAATCAACCCACCCATAATTTCAAGGTGATGAATCTCTTTGCCTCCATTACTCTTAAATTTCTCCTAACACTAGCCTTTTCCTATAATTCTAAACTTCTTTATGAATTCATGGCCAATGTTAGGATAAATCTGGAAATTAGAAAAGACAATTTTGATTAACATATAAGACTTCTACCCAAGGATCTTCTCCCCAGTCCCTGCTCTCAAATGATTACAATAGTTCCAACAATATGCTCCTTAGGAATATGCCTTCCAGCAAACACTAAGCCCTAGTTCAAACTTTAATATAGAATGATTGTGTAATCTAGCACATCTTTAGAACATCAATTATACCCTAAGTTGAAGATCGAGTAAACATAACCCAATTTCTGTCTGTAATCACTTACCTAATTATGTCGAATACCTAGTTTGATGAAGCCTAAATAATTATAGACTATATCCATAACATGACTCACATTCAACATCCATGTACCCATAGAAAATAAAATGTGGCCTTAGGACACATCATAAGATATATCCTACACCACAAATATCAACTCATCTTTTTTGCTTCACCAAATAATGTTCTTATTTTCTATATAGATGCCTCCTTCCATATTCTTTTCCTTCAGGGACATGCACAGGCCAAGCCAAACTTTGATGAAGAAGGAAAAGCTTCTCCTGATTTTGAACCTCCACCACCACCAAAACCATCACTTGCACCAGCCTACCCTGAGTAACCTTATAACAACATAATCCAACGACTCGAGCAGTTAGAAACAAGGTTGGATTACTACATTCAATAATAATAGCCACAGTACGAGAAAGACATGAGATGGTTTGGAAAATAATTTTCCTTAATTGACAACCAATTTTCCTCCTCCCTTCTATTCTTTCAACCACCACCACCTAATTAGAATCCATCTTACATGTAGTTTCTATCTATTTTGTCTTACTATTTTTTATTGTACTATTTTCTTAGTTTTCTTATTCCTTCTCTTTTTAGTGATATCAAAAGGGGTAGAAAATATAATATTTATTTTGTTATGTTTTAATATAATATTGTGTTTGTGTTACTTGGTTTTATTATTTTTATTCATTATTATCCTTTCAAAAAAAATAAATAAAAAATTTAAATTCTGAAACTTGCAACCGTTAATTTTTTAAATCCATCACCTAGTAAGGGGTAGCTTTGGAAGAAAGAATATTTATGTTGCCTATCAACCAATATTATTTGACATCAGCAAAAGGAGGGAGATTGTTGCAATTTAGGATCCCTAGTATATGATTTTTATGATGACAAACTTTATTGATTGAACTATTGCTTTTTCAATAAATACTTTAGTTATTTCTTTTGTCTGTGAGCACTAACAATTTAGGTAAGATATACACATCACATGACTATTGTAGACTCAAGAGTGGGTAGAAAACGATGTAAAAGAGTATGTAACTTATTTTATTTATTTTTATTTCTTAAATCTAGCCACATAAGAGTGAATGTAATTTAGGTGACTATGCACACATACATAAGGGGAGAGAAATTTTTTTGAAGTTAAAATTTTTTTATAACTAATCGTACTGTAGGAGTTTAAATCATTTTTTTTTAACGGGAAACTCAGAGTGGGGCCTATGTGTTAATATAGGAAAAATTGTATAGGGTCCGTAAAGGGCCCTCAAGCTCACTAATGCTCGAATGAGCTTCAAAAAGAAAAAAAACCTAAGAGCTAGAGGTCCCTACAAAAGAAAAGTATATAGTACTTTATGTACATTCTATGGTGCGCAAAATGAACACCCAAAAAAGATAGGAAGACCAAAAAGTAGTGATCTGATCCAACATCCCTTCCAAAATACGATCACTATGATCACTTGCATAAATGTAATTATGCAAAATAGGATAATACACAAAAAAGACATTGCCATATGAATATTAATAGAAAGAATAATCCAACAATTATAGGTCTAACAAGTTTGCCAAAATTTCATCCACATATTACTCAACATCAAATTATTAACCCACCAACAAAAGATATACCTAACCAGCCAACAATAGTAAGGATAGCACACTAAACTCCTAGAGAATAGCATAAAATGGCCACCATTACAGCACTGAAAACCAATACAGCCACCAATAGGGCCACACCACCCAGCCAAATAAAACATCAACACCCCAACTGCATTAAAAAATATATAATCAAAGAAAATAATTATAGGGAACCAAGTGTTGAAAATCTATTTTCATGACTTATATTTTGATGATTGACAAACACTATTGATTCTCTTGGACTGCATGTTGCTTCTAACTTTTCAGGAATCGAAGATCGGACGAACAGACGAAGCCAGTTCAAGATTGCGTAGGTCTAGGGTTGAGTCAGTCTGTACTTTATTTTTTTCTCTTCTTGAGTCTATTTGTAATTGTCAAAGAGACTGATGCTAAGTAACCCTACACACACACACTTGAGAGACTTAGAATTTCTATTTTTACTCA